>NC_087065.1:3062006-3293430 GCF_963678635.1 Symsagittifera roscoffensis | reverse complement strand
AAACAAAACAATAGTCGCAGTGGAAACAACTACCAGAAAACGACAACAGATTGAAACTGTAATTGGAGATTGTCAGGAACCATTCCGAGTTATAACGATTGTGCTGTTACCATCGTTACAACGTAGAACCCGAGAAAAAGTAAGGTGTTGGGACAGCGTGTCTAGCCTTCCGGAAAGAAATAGGAGTGCTATTTCTCCGGATTCCAGAATCCGGAGGGGTCTCGTGCTCAGAACTCAAACTGTTTTACATAAACTTTTAGCTTCCTGGTCATGCCCTGAGTTATACTTAATTAACATCCAGATTCATTTTCAGAGAATGAGAAGCTAGGAGTGAGGTAAAGGGTTGATCCATCTTCGATGGAGATGATGATTTTTCTCTACTGAACAAAAACAATCGTAATATAATAAATAGTAGTAGCCCTGTTTTTAGGAGTGACCTCGTAGTCTGGGGAGACTGAGACCCAGCCATGAGTTCACTATTTTTGCATATAATTGAGTTAATTTGAGCGTTCTGGTCGAAGCCAGAAAGCAGTAACGTTTTGTTGACCCGATGTTAGGAAAACCACCAAAAGAACCGGCTTTGGCAGAGACGGTGAAAAGCATGTAGACGCTAGCCAGTCGTTTTAGAACCTAGCTTTACTTTCCGTCGATATGTACTTCCGGGCGCAGGTTACACACTTCTAAAATCAGGGCTACAACATTTTTACTGTTAAGTTACTTTATTACTTTTGAAGAAATTTTTGCTAAAAAATAAATTTCAAACGTTTTCGCAACTATGTGCATCTTCAGGATTTTTATAATAAACTAATCTGAATGACAATAAAACATCAATTTACAAAGGTTATTTACAATAATTCACATACAGATTGGTTCTAAACCATCATATTAAAAGTTTCAGAACCTAGCTTTATTTTCCCGCATATGTACTTCCGGGCGAATGTTACATAGATGTTTTTTGGCGCTCCTGGGTGTTATTTTTTTTAACATCACGACCGGCAGAACCGTTAACGAGCACTCCGCGCCGAGCGCATGCTCAAAACAACGCCCTAACTACCGGGGTGGAGGGGTAGTTCGGAACGCGGAAGCCTTGCGGATTCCCGTGAATAGCTTTTAAACCTAATTAAGACCGAAAATTCACGAACCAGGAAGGGTGGGGGGATTCACGGTCCCGTCATTTCCTGACTAGTACGTGACCAAAAACACTTAAAGATATACAGGAAACCAATTAAAAAGTAGTATAGTACCCAAGAATAAATAAAAACATATAAATCAACGAAAAAACCAAAAACATATAATTCAACGAAAAAACCAAAAGCATTAAAAAAGTATAAAATCAGTGGAAATCATCCCTCCAGACGAGATGTTGTCCGACCTCCCGTTTGTTGTTGTTAGATAAATTGTTGTTACAGGCATTTATATCAGTCAGGATCGCTACGATCAATTTTTTGGCCAGTTCGTGGTGCTTGTACTGTAGGAATATTTGAGTAGTTAAGCACGTTAATGCTAATTTGCGCTCAATCCGGAAGGGTCTCGGGATTAGACAAGAAGTCTGATTCGGCAAGCAGTTCAAGGAGCGACAAAAAGGGGCTCAAGGACAACAACAATCGACTGTTGGGTATCGTTAAAAGTTTTGTATCCCTTTTGGTACACAAAGTAAGATTTTACTTTGTGGGGCGCTCGACAGTGACTGCACTGTTGTGATCCTTCACCGAACTGCGGATTTCCGAGTTATGTGCCAGTCGGTCATATTTGGAAGTTTGACCTTGAGCAACACAAGAAACATGATTTTGGGGTGAAATGAAATTTTTCAAAAATTCGAATTGGACATGTTATGCTCAAGTTTCTCGCGACAACTGAAAATGCAAAAAGATTAACATCAGAAGAACCGATTTACAATCGCGGGAAAGTGGTCAAAAAAAGCAGCGGGAAATTGCTATTCGCAATTTCCAGATATAGAAATACACGAGAGTAGAGCTGTTTTGTTGGACATAGAAGGCAGAGTGATTACGAATAACGAAGAAACAAATTAGAAGTGAACCAGAGCGAATCTTCGGTGGAAACGTAGACAACCGAAGTCTCCAATGGTCCAGCCTCAAAACCTATTTCTCAAGTCAAAACTCATTCCTCAAGCTGGGACTTGTTAATTTAAAAATCTTCGAGTCAAAACTTAATCCCTTAGTTATTCTGGAGTTACTTATTGATTTAGTTACCCAAATTCCAGAGTGTGCCGGTATGTGAGTACCCAGTTTAAATTTTCCGAGTGTGTTTTATTTTGTTATAATGAGGTAAGGCGAGTTTTAGGTTGATTCATCTGAAATGGATCAAAGTTCCACTGTCTAATAAAAAGTAACTACACGGATTGTTCCGACCCTGTTTTTAACGGCGTTCGCGTGTTTTGGGTATTTTGAGACCTAAATATGGGGACCTTCTTATTTTTGTAGAGTGTGGGGGGGTATTTTGGTAGTTGCCTTTAAGCTGTAACAAAACTTTTAGTCTCATGTCGCAAGTGAACCGAATTGTCTCCGACCGTTTGAGGTAGAAAAACACAAGAGATAGTGTCCCTGACTCTTGAGCCAATGGTTATAGGGCCTATTTTTCTTTAGCCTCGTATGTGACTTAAGTAGGTGACTGTTACATAGTGTCTTAATGTGATAGTGTTGATGTGTGAGATTTATATGTTATCTTATTGTTAGGTTCTTTTTTATGTGATGCTTATGTCATGGAAGCCTGGAACACTCCAGGTACGAAAGGTGACAGCGCTCAATTATGATTATTCTGACAAGATCGCAGCTGGACGATCCACCTTGGTGCCAGTTTTTAAACTGAAAACAAAAGAGAGTGTCAATGAACTGTTTTAAAAGATGTGAATGATGTTTTATCTTAGAGATGAAACAGCTCGGAATGATTAATCTAAGTGGTGACTGGTTTTTTAGATCTTTATTGATCGTATTTTGTTTATGAACTTGAACTGAATCAGAGAATCACTACCAGACACACACGATGAAGAATTAGTGATACCAACGATTTGATGGGTTTTATCTCAGCGAGCCTGGGAACGTCTCTGGACGAGGTGTATCAGCGGTTGATCGATTGCAACTTTGGGTTGGAGGAACCGGAGCTGGTGATGTTCACCGTCGCACTCCTGAACATGTTGGGAAGGGAAGCTCGTGGGGAACGCCCCACGGAGGTGGTCCTGATGTTGGCCTTTGGCGCGTCCAGAACCGCCGAGAGAGGTCGTATCCGACTCATGAGATGGCGACGAGGGGAAATGTCGTGTCACGACCTAGCTCGTGAACCTGGACTGGACGAGCAGAGGTACTACCGTTTAGGCGTCGTTCTTGATGAGGGGCTGCGCCTGGAGCTTCTAACTGCGGCCGCTTATTGAAATTGAGGCCGGGAGTGGATGATGAACGGACGGACTACGTGAGGGATGAAGGAGGAAATTTGGTCAGGAGAAATACACTCTCAACAGAGGAAGACCTTAAGGCTATGGCCCTGAGGACCAAACCTCACACCAATCTCTGGCTATACCTGTCTCCTCGGTTATGCGCGTTGGGGCAGGATGCTTTCGATCATGCACCGGTAGTGGTGAGAGAGATCCACCATTACTTGCAAAGAATATTAGACGTAAGGGATCAAGCATAGGCGACGATGGTGGGATTTATGCAGGAGATTAACACGATGTCCTTGGACCGGTTCCAAGCGGATGTGCTGGCCACAGTGGCCGAATACGAGAGGCCAGATGCAATTTTCGCAGGAATGGGCGTAGGATGGTCACCTGCACTCACCAGGAGCTGCTACCCTAGGGCATCGAGGAACCTGATAGCCAACTTCGTGAGGGACATCAGGAAACTGTATATTGGCCTTGTGCTGGCCTTATACCTAACCTTCGGACACGAAAACTTTTTCAAAGGACCCTTGGTGCTTTTTACACAGGAATTAGCCGATCTCCGACTGGATGGTATGTTGACTCTGATTGCGATGACATATGGTCGCCTGGGTGACCGGTTAAGATGACGACAAGTCTAGGCTGAAGTGGGCCAGTGGGGAGACTGTTGTAATGATGGAGATGAGCAAAGAAACCAGAGGAGGCATCTATCTGACAATAGAGGAAGTGGCGCCGCATGGTGAGGAACCTGTGGAAATTGTCATGAATGACCAAGTGTTTTATCATGCGGGTGACCTGGCGATACCGGCTCGGCCGGATGCAGTAGTTGACATGCTCCAAGGCCCCTCTGGTCCAGGGCCAAGACCAGACAACGGAGGAGATGCAAACAAAGAGAATCATGGAGAAGATGACCCCATGGAAGGGAAGAGCGACAGAATGAGCGAGTTCGACTTGGGTGCTCTGGAGAGGGATCTGCTGGAATACGATTTCAATGAAACAGATGGCGGTGAAGCAAATGAAACAGTGGTGTTGATGACACCGTCATCATTTATGTCTCTCACTAAGGAGCCCCCAGCTAGTCCATCACCCGCGGAGTCTATGTCCCTGGTTGACGCATATCAGAGGAAGGGCGAGTCCAAGCTACTCAGTGAATCCTCTCGTTGCCAGAAGAAGAATGGGAGCGGTACCAGAGCGAGCTGGAGAGAAAAACCGGCAAGGTTTGGACGCGGGTAGCCTTCATGGAAAGTACGTGGAGCATAATCCGGAGATACGGCACCCAATCCGTGATGAGAGTGGGGTTGAACCAACCCATCATGCGAGATGATATAGAGAAAATGATGGAATCCACTGAATTGGACGGTCTGTCCGAGTCAGTCACGGAAGAAAGTGCTGAAGAAAGCCCGATTATGCGAGGTCGACCCGTAAGAAGAGCCAGGAAAGGACTGAAGAAGTACAAGTCAATGGTGAGAAAGTTGAAGGAGAGAAAGAACGTTAAGGTAACCAACCTTAATGTTGTGAAGTGAAAGACCACAACGGTGGTTATGCTCGCTCTAATCTCCAAAACTGTATAAAACGGCAAATAATTGATTGTTTTAACTCGTAGTATTCTCGGCAATACATACATTCATCGTGACTAATTTATAAAAGCCAACATTTCACACAACTCACTTTCATAATTTCAACAATCCAACAGTTTCAATAAACAAATTGGTGCAAGCTAGCCACAAGAACCGGTCGGTAATGTCCTTGAGACAAATTGCTCTTTTTTAGCGGTCAGCCTTAATCAAGGTTGAACCAAATTAGAATCAACAAAACAGTTAAAATAGGATATAACCCCCTTTTTTAGTATATTAATACATGGGCAGGTGGGGGACTCGAACCTACGTCAACTGTAAAGTCTATATAGTGGGCGTTATTGTAGCTTAGGCCACTCGGCCAACGGCTCTTAATTTTGTAACATTTTGGTTCAGTTTTATGCATTTATACTATTGTTTTATATTTGCGCTGCAACATCCTCCCCCCCTGAAGAAGGAAGAACTGCAGCGAGCTTAACGATCGGCCGCGTGACTTCACGGGTTGCGGTCCTGACAAGGGCGGATCGGGCGCAGCCGTCCTGTCCGTAGTTTAGCTTGACGATTCGGGCGAGAGGGTAGTACCCACGCGGACTATCGGGCTCAATCACCCACACGAGATCGCCTGTTTTAACAGTGAAGTCAGAATGAGTGTGCCACTTGACACACTTATTCAGCGAGGGAACATATTCTCGAAGCCAACGAGACCAAATCGCGTTAGCATATGACTGCGCTCGCACGTACCTTTTCTTGTGATCGAAGTGCTCCCCGGGTAAAAGCGAAGGAAAGCTTGTGGCATGTTGTCCAAGCAAAAAATGGTTTGGGGTTAACGCTTCTAACTCACGTGAATCGGTACTAACGGGAGTGATTGGCCTCGAATTCAAAGCTTGTTCAACTAAGCAGAGTGTTGTTCCTAACACCTCTTCAGTGACTCGCCTACTGCCTAGGATATCGTACAGCACGCGCTTCACGCTTCGGACGAGGCGTTCCCAGGAGCCGCCATGATGGGGTGCGCCTGGCGGGTTAAATTTCCAAGTAACACCTTTGTGTGCAAAAATGGTCCGAGCCATGCCATTCCAGCTCTTGATGCAGGCAAGTAATTCCTTTTCCGCACCAACGAAGTTCGTGCCATTATCCGACCAGATTGTGCTTGGCGTACCACGGCGCGCAACGAACCGTTCAATGCCCATGACACAGGAACTGGTGTCCAGAGACGGTACAATCTCAAGGTGTACAGCCCTGGTGGTGAGGCAAGTAAAAAGAAATCCCCATCTTTTTTCCGTGCTTCTGCGAACCGGAACGTAAAGCGGTCCAAAGTAATCCACACCCGTATGATTGAAGGGTGGTTGCTTGTATCCGAGACGTTCGACCGGTAAATCGGACATAATTGGCTGGATGGTGCTTGCTTTGCGTTTACGGCATGTTACACATTGATTTTCGATAGACCACAGTAGTCGACGCAACCCAAGTATTGCATATTTCATATTTAAAACGGAGCGCATGTAATCTAATCCTTGATGAAAATGCTTATGGTGGAGGCTGCGGGCCAACAAACGAACTAAAGTATGTCGGGCGTCGAGTATTATTGGGTGCTTAGTATCAAACTCGGTATTCACTAAGCGCACAATCCGTCCGGTGGAACGAATGATTCCAGCGGGACCGATAAATGGCGAGTATGTGGCAATTTTACTACTACTCTTAATAGGTTTGCCAGCGGTGAGTGTTTTTAACTCAACGGGAAAGGATTCCATCTGAGCAAGATGAATCAGTTTGCTTTCTGCAATATCAAGTTCAGTGGGGTCGGTGATTCGTAAGTCCTTTCAACGAAAATGCTTATGTGAAGGCAACATCCTCAACATAAAAGCGACTACTCGTTTATATCTTGTAAAGGAACTGAACCTTTCCCAATTGAACCCGTGTTCGGGATGTTTGATTGATGTGACATCGGCGACGAAGGAAGATGATGTCTCCAAGCAATTATCAACATCACAAGAAGGACCCTTCGAACGAATTTTATTGATTACACGTTCGTCGGGTATAAACGGCCAATCAGTAGTCCTGAGAATGCTCGGACCAATAACCCAGCTGCTATCCTTGAGGGCTTCCGAAGAAATCCCCCGCGTACCGGTATCAGCTGGATTATCGCCGCTCAGAACATGGTGCCACTCATCAATATTAGCGACGAATACAGGTAATTTTTCAGTGGAGTTTAGCCACTGCAAAACCGTTGTACTATCTGTCCACATAAAGACATGATTAATAGAGACGGTAAGTGCGGTCAGTATATCATCTTTTAGTCGTGTGGCGAGCAGAGCAGCTTGAAGCTCTAGCTTCGGTATAGATAGAGCTTTCATGGGCGCAACGCGAGCTTTACCAAAGATGAAGGATATTTGAGTTTTATGCGAGCTCGCGAGTCGCGCACGCAAAAATCCAACAGCACAGAAAACGTCCTGCGAGCTATCACCGAACATGTGGAGCTCAATTTGATCAACAGGCTCTGTGAAGTAACAACGGGGAATAGTCAATTGCCCTAAGAGAGGGAGACCGGAGTGCCACTCGAGAAACTTATCTCTTATGTCTTCTGGCAATTCGTCGTCCCAAATTTGACCACTGATTTTCCAAATATCTTTAAGTAAAAGACGGGCCCTAACTGTGTATGGAGCTACTAACCCAACAGGGTCAAACACAGAAGAGACGAAACTCAAGACGGTTCGTTGAGTTATTGCTTTATCGAGAGGAGGATCCAACGCCTCTGCTAACAACCAATGTGTCTTTCACATGGTCCCACTTAAGACCTAAGACGTGTGATGATTGTTCGGCACCGTTACAAATTTCCTTGATGGGTGAAGATGAGGTTTCGGATTCCTCGGGGTTCATTGCTGAAGTGATTTCATCAGCATTACAGACAAATTTAGTCAAATTAAATCCTCCCAATTTTAGTAAGGAAACCAAATCGCGACTAGTTTTAATTGCTTGGGTAACGTTCTCGAATGAATCCAAGTAATCGTCCATGTAAAATTTTTCATTTACGACTGAGGCGGCCTCAGGATATGTGGACATATTATCAGTTGCTGTTTTTTACAACGCGAAATTGGCGCACGTAGGCGAATCCCGTGCGCCGAATATATGGCGAGTGTACTGATGAACTACCACATCGGAAGTGGTATCCTCCCGCCACAAAAAACGGAGCGAAATTTGGTCGCGGGCAAGGACTTCTACCTGGAGGAACATACCCTCTATATCCGCGGAGACGGCGTGCTTATGTTGACGGAATCGCAAAAGCACAAAAATTAAATTTTGGAGTAGGTCAGGACCCACCAATAAGGACTTATTTAAGGAGGTGCCATGAAACTTAGAAGCCCCATTAAGAACTCGGCGCACCTTACCCGGCTTATTCGGATTTACGACGGGATGGTGCGGAAGATACCACTCGCGATCGGAACGCTTACGTGGATCATGCGGTTCGACGGTAACGACATAGCCTTTCCTAATGTCCTCTCTAATGGTTTCCGAGTATCTTTCGCGCAGCTCAGGGTCTTTACTTAACCTTCTCTCCAACGATTTAAATTGGGCGAGTGACGAGTAATAATTGTTTGGTAGACTGACATTACTATCAATCCAAAGCATAGGCACAATGTATCTTTCGCCATTGTGAACGGTTTCAGAATTTAGGATGGAACGGGCATCGACTTGTTTGAAAGCACCATACGATTCCAACTCGTACCAGGATTTTATCTGGTCGGTCAGAGAAGAATCTTCAACAACACACTTGAAACACGAAGAAGTAGAATTACCGGACGGCGGCAGCGGACCACTTAAGAACCAACCTATCGGTAGGCGAACGGAACACGGTGAGTTTTTATCATCTCCCAAGATGAACTCAATGGGTCTAACGGCGTGGTAGTAGTCTTGTCCGATAATAACTTCAACGTCCTCGGCTCGGAGGAAACTGTAAACTTGACCCTCTGAGTCTCAACAACGGTGGTTGAATTGAAACCACTAATTGACAAGTTAACGGGCTCCCCTACTAAGTCGAGACGGTTTACGAGTGACGAAGATACCCAGGAGTGAGTCGATGCACTATCACAAAGAACCAACGTCAGGAGACTGGTTACATCCGAGGATACACCAAGTGTTGCAATTGGCAACAACCCTTTAGAAGATTCAATGTCATGTACATCACTAACAGCGGCATGGGTGGAAGTGTTTGTATTCTCCTTGGATTTGTTTGTTCCAGCCTTATTCGAGACATTTGAATTTTCCTTCCGAGGAAATATTCTTTCGGCTCCATGGAGCAAGACATTATGTGTGCTATCACACTCTGGCTTCGGGCACTTTTTTGCTCTAGAACATTGCCGGAAACTATGATTGCCATTGAGACAAGCGAAGCAAAGTTTCTGTTCAGCTACGTATTTTGCTCGCTGAGTAGCATTCTTTTCCCTAAAAACAGCACAATTCCACAATGCATGACTACCCTTACACAAAACACACGGCGGAAACTTAGACTTATCCTGAGCCTTACTACTTACCTGGCTATTGGCTGCAAAAACTTTGGTTGTTTTTGGTTTAACTGGTTCCTCGTTTTTTGCCTTAGAGTTGAGTAAACGTAATCTTTCATGCCCCTCGGCCTTTTCTTTCAACCAGTTGTTAAAGTCTAAGAGTGTTGGTCGCTGCCAATTATGTCTAACAGTATGCATTGACCAAGCCTCCTTGAGGTTAGGCGGAAATTTACTAACAGCTTGGTTTAACAGGTTAACACTCTTTAGATCATCGTTGAAAGACAATGATTTGAAAACTGCTACGAGGCCAGATATTGCAGAGGAGAAACTAATGACATTTTCCGAATTGTGCATCTTAAGTGGAGGAAAAGTATTCAGCTTATCAAGATGCGCACCAACAATGGCATGTGGTTGCCCAAACTTCCGTTGCAAGGTGGCCAGTGCATCCTTGTACATAACGCCACTATAACTAAACTCCGCAATTGCGGTTTTTGCTTTGCCTGTGACGAGCGTTTTTAAGTATGTCAGTTTCGTATCATCGGTGAGAACAGCGGAATCAACGGTGGACTTAAACTGACCAAACCATTCGTGCCAGTTTAACGGGTTGCCGTCAAACTGGGCTAACTTCCATTCAGGAAGATGATCTTTGCGGCTATGCATCAATTATTCCGCCAATTCACGAGCGGAGAGAGGTCGATCCGATGAACAACCTTGGTTCGGATAAGCAGAAGACGGTGCGTAGTCTTCGTTGACTGGCTGATAACCAGTATTAGTATGATTGACGAAATGCGGAACATGTTGTGGATGAACTGGGGGAGTATTAAAATACACAGTCCCACCACTAGTATAAGGAGCGGCGGTGTTACACGATGGGACAACAGTTGTCACATTAGAAAAAATGTTTCCAGCATTACAACACTGAGCAGGCGTGACGATTGGAGTTGTAGCAGCCAATCGCCATAAGTTTGCATCACTTGTGTAGTAATCGTTGATACTAGGTGACACAGTATGCGGAACAAAGGGAAGATTATGTTGCGTCTGGACTGGCGCTGCATGGCAATTAGGTGCCGAAAAGAAAACCGGCGTTGGGTTTACTCCAGAAGATGAGAAGCCACCACCAGCAAATGCAGGCGACAAAGAAACAAAACCAGAACCTGGTTGGGCCGGTAACATTGGGACAGGTAATGATTCCGGTTGCGCGATGGCAAAACTACCATAAGTTATGTTTGAACTCATGATCTGTAAAGGAACAGCAGACGGTGGTGACACGTGTGCACTAGAATTCATATTGTTAACTGGGAATGGAACAGAGGCTGGGAATGAAACAGAAGCTTGCAATGGCAAACGGCTTGCACTGCCAAATTGAGGCATAGCCCGATGTCCATAACTATGGATTCCAGGGTCACTAAATGCTGTGTGCTCATGGTTATGACTATTACTGGTGTGAATTGCATTAGCAAGGAGGGCGGAAGTCGTCGGTCCTGACGAAATGGGTACATGAGTGAAGGCCTGCAAACCTGGCGCACTAGCAACGTCGGGAGGTGCTTGTGAACTAACAGAGTCTACCCAATCATTAGTTCGATCGGTTGCTACCTTTGAAATAGGTTGACTTACTCCTGTTAAGTTACTTTCCGCTACCTTCTCGCTAACCTCAGATGAAAGGTCCTCAAGTTCAATCGCTTTCAATTCCATTTCAATTAGTTGCTTTTTATGATTTTCAGCCAATTGCTCTACTTCCAGCTGACTTTGTTCGAACTTAAGACGGCTCTCTTGCTCTTTAAGTCTTAAAGATACTTGATACTGCCTTTCCAGCTCCTCATGGCGTCGTTTTACTAAAGCTAACTCATGCCGTTTCTCACTTGATGACATAGAGCGAACAGTCGACGTATGACGAGTGGAAGCAGATTTATCAGACTTTTGTGAGTTAAGCTTTCTACTATCCTTAGACTTATTAGAGACCTTAGACATGTTTTCAGATACTCGTGCTGCTGAATCACTTGTTTTGTGCGAGTGTGAGGATGTCTCAGACCTAGTTTGTTGTAAAGATCCCTTGCTCCCTGTAATGCCGGCTGCTGGAAATGACGAAGGTTCAAGGCTCATCTTGTAACTCTGAGCTTCGTGCATTACTTTATCGTTCATTTCGGTTACTTTCTTAAGCCAAAGGTCTTGCTGAGCAATAATTTTTTCAGGATTTTCCGTTTTTCCCGCTAACCTAATTAATTGCTCATTGACGTCGACAGCTTTTTCCAACGCAATTTTACATTTGTAAACAGCATCATCAATTTTTGTAGTGCGACTATTATTCTCAATGTACTCAAGTAATAATGAGTGACCTTTAAGCAGCTCATTTTCTAGATTTAGACGGGTTTCGAATAACTTGCGTATCTTACTTTGGAATTTTTCGTCCATGTTTTTCACAAATTGACAATATTCTACGGATGCTCACTTATAGAAAACAATCAATAAAATGAGATACTGTTTTGGTACGTAATCAAATTTGCATTAGTAAATGAACATTAGCTTACAAGACGGGGGAACTTGACGTCTCAAAGCTTCTACCTGAAGCCTATTTCTTATAGCTTTCCGAGCTTTGAGGGGTAAGCAGTTTCGCTTCTTACGTGTCTTAAGGATGTTAAGATTAGCGCTATAACGCTTTAGAAGGAGGAGAGTCTTTAACTCAAGGGAAGGAGGCTGGTGAAGCTCTTTGTACTTCTCAATTAGTACCTGGTCCTTAGCCTTACGCTTAGAGATAAAGTCTTTAACGACGTTGAGAACGAGAATACCTGTTGAACCTTAATTTTCCTCTATATCCTCGGTTCCGTTCCGTCTACAGTATACGATCGCACAAATGTTTGTCCTATACCTTAATAACAAATTGACAAGTTGCTCACTACTCAGCTTGCGGTTATTGTTGCTGCGGTGCCTACTTATCGAGTTATTAATGGCGTCGTGCCAAATTACAAGGTCGTTACGGTGCGACAAGTAATGATGAAGGTAGTACTGTATTGTTTTCTGAGAGTCCCTAGCGTTAAAGTTCAAACTTAAACCTGGCTTCGTAAAGCAAGTATCTTTGACGCGCTTTTGGGACGGAGCGGGAAGTTTTCGGAGCGCGTGATCCAAAGAACTAGCTCCTAGGATGAATACCATACACTTGGGGGACCTATGCGACGGCTTCGTTACGCTTAAGTACCAATGGGGTTGGAAAATTAAGTAGGTCGGTTGAACTCCAACAACACACACGGAGTAAACCTGAGGATGAAAGAATTCAACTTGACTCACTTAATATCACCGTACCTGACCACTTAACTTTACTGTCACGCAACGAAGTCAATAATCTGACGGGCTGAAACGGCTTTGTTTTACTCGAAGCGAACTGGCTTTCAGTTTCACCAATGGTGGGTGGGGGATCAGGCAAATTGGTTAAGTTCAACAACACACGCGGAAGAAACCTGAGGATGAAAAAACTCAACTTAATTTGCCTGATATTTCGCTACCAGACCACTTAACATAAGGCTGGTGTCATCTTACAGCACAGTTTCGCAGAATTCTGGAGACGTTTTGAGGATTTTTTGGCAATTTTTTTTACTTTTTATACAAAATTTTTCAGAAATTTTTGGTCAGCAGGTTCGAGTCATAAACCAATCCAAAAAACTAGTCCAGTACCTCTTGGCTATGTTCCGATTTCACTGATTAATATTCCGTTCACATATATCCAAAAATTTCTCAAGATGTATGACAGCGTATAAAATTTTATAGCACAATATGAGAGTTTTAAAAGTTTGTCGAGTCTTACAGTTTTGAAGATTGGGCGGTCACCGGTCTTACACGACACAGACGCTCTCTGCAATCCGCAAGAGACCCTCTGCAATCCGCAACAGACACTCTGCAATCTGCAACCGACACTCTGCAATCCGCCACAGACACTCTGCAATCCGCAACAGATGCTCTGCAATCCACCACAGACACTCTGCAATCTGCAACCGACACTCTGCAATCCGCTACAGACACTCTGCAATCCGCAACAGATGCTCTGCAATCCGCCACAGACCCTCTGCAATCTGCAACCGACACTCTGCAATCCGCTACAGACACTCTGCAATCCGCAACAGATGCTCTGCAATCCGCCACAGACCCTCTGCAAGCTGCAACCGACACTCTGCAATCCGCTACAGACACTCTGCAATCCGCAACAGATGCTCTGCAATCCGCCACAGACCCTCTGCAATCTGCAACCGACACTCTGCAATCCGCTACAGACACTCTGCAATCCGCAACAGATGCTCTGCAATCCGCCACAGACCCTCTGCAATCTGCAACCGACACTCTGCAATCCGCTACAGACACTCTGCAATCCGCAACAGATGCTCTGCAATCCGCCACAGACCCTCTGCAATCTGCAACCGACACTCTGCAATCCGCTACAGACACTCTGCAATCCGCAACAGATGCTCTGCAATCCACCACAGACCCTCTGCAATCTGCAACCGACACTCTGCAATCCGCTACAGACACTCTGCAATCCGCAACAGATGCTGTGCAATCCGCTACAGACCCTCTTCAAGCCGCAACAGATGAATTCCGACCGACAGCACTCTGTTTGAGCCAACTGCTTTCGTACAACTCTGGGGATTCTGCCAACTGCACTCGTGTCGGGAAAACTGTCCGAGAAACAAATTGAAAGGGAACTATCAACGATCCCGGTCCCTTGTGTCCCTCGGTGAAGCTCGTGTCGTGAAGAGAAAGTAGTCGTGAGATGTCAAGTCCAGTTTGAGAACAACTCTAGCCTCTGTCGCCGACGAATTTCGTCTCGCCGTCAAGGCTGCTTTACCTGGGTTTCGTGATGGCTGACTTCTAAGCTGTGATTGCGTTCCTGTCCGTCAGTCGGATTGCGAGTCCCTTGCTGTGTCGCAATACTAAACTCTGTCCCTTGTGGGGCGCCAAAATATGCTCGCTCTAATCTCCAAAACTGTATAAAACGGCAAATAATTGTTTTAACTCGTAGTATTCTCGGCAAAACATACATTCATCGTGACTAATTTATAAAAGCCAACATTTCACACAACTCACTTTCATAATTTCAACAATCCAACACTTTCAATAAACAAATTGGTGCAAGCTAGCCACAAGAACCGGTCGGTAATGTCCTTGAGACAAATTGCTCTTTTTTAGCGGTCAGCCTTAATCAAGGTTGAATCAAATTAGAATCAACAAAACAGTTAAAATAGGATATAACCCCCTTTTTTAGTATATTAATACATGGGCAGGTGGGGGACTCGAACCTACGTCAACTGTAGAGTCTATTTAGTGGGCGTTATTGTAGCTTAGGCCACTCGGCCAACGGCGCTTATTGTTGTAACATTTTGGTTCAGTTTTATGCATTTATACTATTGTTTTATATTTGCGCTGCAACAGTGGTGATGTCGCTAGTGAAAGTGTCCCGGCCGAACGAAGCTGGGCAAGGGGACGTGCAAGGTGGCAGGGAGAAGGAGAACCAAGTGCCACCGATGTTGCTGGCGGGATTTATCTCAACAGCTTCAAAGGTCAAGAGAAGCGAAAGAACCCTCGCTGACACCAGATTGGAAATGGAGGTTATTAGACAGTGTGGATCCGGTGAATTGGACGACTACACACCGTCACGTATCAACATGGAAAAAATGAAGTTGGAAGGGCAGCTCGACGTGGTTGAATATAGTCGTATTACAGTGCCCGAATCGGTTCACATGGGCGATCCTGCTGACGGCTACCTGGAAATGGTGAAAACGAGAAAATCAGCGAGAGGGCACCTGATGGCCTGGCATGACCAGAAAGCCATGCAAGAGTATCTGAAAGAGTTAATAACGGGTTCGAACCTGAAGAGGAAAGGATATGACACAGTGATGTCGTCAGAAGCGAATGAGAATGGTTTAGAGCTTCTGAGTAAAATTTCCTTGAAGGTGGCCCTGCAGAAGTATTTCGACGAAATCATGCGTACTCCCTCATCTGTCATGGCGTACTTAGCCAACCCCTCCGTCAGGACAGTCCTGCAAGTGAGGCTTTTGTGGGGCCTTGCCGGAAAAAGAAGGAGGGAACACGAAGCCACCATTGAGACGAGATCTAGAGAGAAACAGCTAGAATTGATGGGAGCTTTGAGAGTGTTGATTGCCAGAGACGATTCAGCGATAGCACTTTGCTCTGTGAAATTCGTGGTCAATCGTATCCCCCACTCCGGTGCTAGAAGAATGTGTAAAGACAATCAGACATGAGGTCGACGAAGCGTGAAGAAGTCTTATTGAGGGCCCTGTTGGAACTCCATCAAGACATGCCACTGGAGATCCCGACGAAGAACTGAATGATATTGATAGCTACCGGAGGTTGGAGGAAGTCAGGCGATGTTCCAACAAGGAGTTGTCAGTGACGAAGGAATTGCCAGAAGGAATCAGGAGTCTGAAAGAGTACGCGACGCTAGGGAAGCGGAAGTCCTTCCAAAACGTGTCGGGTGTCCCAGGAATGGCTTATAATCCATTCGTTAACGAGGAAGCGACTATGAGCAAGCAGTAATCCCCAATTTTTGGGTAGAAAGGGTGCGAGAAATGGGGACAGTAACGTCTGAACAGTTACAGTTGGGAGTAATCCTGGAGGAACGAGTGATTGAACCTTCGACTCCCCAGCTGGAGGGACAAGTAAGCTTTGAGTGTGGTTCGTGGGACGGTCCACTGAAGACCAGCTTATTGACGATGTGGGAACTTATGAAGCCTTCATGGTGCCCAAATCCGATATGGGGCGTCACCGCTGAAATTGAACTGGAGGAGAACGACGATAAAAGCCTGCACGACCTAGCTATGATACATCATCTATTGGCTCTCAAAATAACGAGGCAAGATGAAGAACAACCCACGGATCCGTCCGAGGGGAACTCTCCAAGTGATTGGATGAAGGGGGTGCCTGCTTGGCTTCCAGTTGTGGAATGGAAGAACACATGTGTGGGAATGGTTATTGCCTGAAAACAATGAGTGAACAGCACTGCCAGCTAGCCAAATTGTATGGAAGGTTGAGTATGTCAAAGAAAAATGATATGGAATTGATTGCGGATCGCCATGGAGTGACGGAGGTGAATATGATGACCGTCATCATTTATGTCTCTCACTAAGGAGCCCCCAGCTATTCTATCACCCGCGGAGTCTATGTCCCTGGTTGAAGCATATCAGAGGAAGGGCGAGTCCAAGCTATTCAGTGAATCCTCTCGTTGCCAGAAAAAGAATGGGAGCGGTACCAGAGCGAGCTGGAGAGAAAAACCGGCAAGGTTTGGACGCGGGTAGCCTTCATGGAAAGTACGTGGAGCATAATCCGGAGATACGGCACCCAATCCGTGATGAGAGTGGGGTTGAACCAACCCATCATGCGAGATGATATAGAGAAAATGATGGAATCCACTGAATTGGACGGTCTGTCCGAGTCAGTCACGGAAGAAAGTGCTGAAGAAAGCCCGATTATGCGAGGTCGACCCGTAAGAAGAACCAGGAAAGGACTGAAGAAGTACAAGTCAATGGTGAGAAAGTTTAAGGAGAGAAAGAACGTTAAGGTAACCAACCTTAATGTTGTGAAGTGAAAGACCACAACGGTGGTGATGTCGCTAGTGAAAGTGTCCCGGCCGAACGAAGCTGGGCAAGGGGACGTTCAAGGTGACAGGGAGAAGGAGAACCAAGTGCCACCGATGTTGCTGGCGGGATTTATCTCAACAGCTTCAAAGGTCAAGAGAAGCGAAAGAACCCTCGCTGACACCAGATTGGAAATGGAGGTTATTAGACAGTGTGGATCCGGTGAATTGGACGACTACACACCGTCACGTATCAACATGGAAAAAATGAAGTTGGAAGGGCAGCTCGACGTGGTTGAATATAGTCGTATTACAGTGCCCGAATCGGTTCACATGGGCGATCCTGCTGACGGCTACCTGGAAATGGTGAAAACGAGAAAATCAGCGAGAGGGCACCTGATGGCCTGGCATGACCAGAAAGCCATGCAAGAGTATCTGAAAGAGTTAATAACGGGTTCGAACCTGAAGAGGAAAGGATATGACACAGTGATGTCGTCAGAAGCGAATGAGAATGGTTTAGAGCTTCTGAGTAAAATTTCCTTGAAGGTGGCCCTGCAGAAGTATTTCGACGAAATCATGCGTACTCCCTCATCTGTCATGGCGTACTTAGCCAACCCCTCCGTCAGGACAGTCCTGCAAGTGAGGCTTTTGTGGGGCCTTGCCGGAAAAAGAAGGAGGGAACACGAAGCCACCATTGAGACGAGATCTAGAGAGAAACAGCTAGAATTGATGGGAGCTTTGAGAGTGTTGATTGCCAGAGACGATTCAGCGATAGCACTTTGCTCTGTGAAATTCGTGGTCAATCGTATCCCCCACTCCGGTGCTAGAAGAATGTGTAAAGACAATCAGACATGAGGTCGACGAAGCGTGAAGAAGTCTTATTGAGGGCCCTGTTGGAACTCCATCAAGACATGCCACTGGAGATCCCGACGAAGAACTGAATGATATTGATAGCTACCGGAGGTTGGAGGAAGTCAGGCGATGTTCCAACAAGGAGTTGTCAGTGACGAAGGAATTGCCAGAAGGAATCAGGAGTCTGAAAGAGTACGCGACGCTAGGGAAGCGGAAGTCCTTCCAAAACGTGTCGGGTGTCCCAGGAATGGCTTATAATCCATTCGTTAACGAGGAAGCGACTATGAGCAAGCAGTAATCCCCAATTTTTGGGTAGAAAGGGTGCGAGAAATGGGGACAGTAACGTCTGAACAGTTACAGTTGGGAGTAATCCTGGAGGAACGAGTGATTGAACCTTCGACTCCCCAGCTGGAGGGACAAGTAAGCTTTGAGTGTGGTTCGTGGGACGGTCCACTGAAGACCAGCTTATTGACGATGTGGGAACTTATGAAGCCTTCATGGTGCCCAAATCCGATATGGGGCGTCACCGCTGAAATTGAACTGGAGGAGAACGACGATAAAAGCCTGCACGACCTAGCTATGATACATCATCTATTGGCTCTCAAAATAACGAGGCAAGATGAAGAACAACCCACGGATCCGTCCGAGGGGAACTCTCCAAGTGATTGGATGAAGGGGGTGCCTGCTTGGCTTCCAGTTGTGGAATGGAAGAACACATGTGTGGGAATGGTTATTGCCTGAAAACAATGAGTGAACAGCACTGCCAGCTAGCCAAATTGTATGGAAGGTTGAGTATGTCAAAGAAAAATGATATGGAATTGATTGCGGATCGCCATGGAGTGACGGAGGTGAATATGATGACCGTCATCATTTATGTCTCTCACTAAGGAGCCCCCAGCTATTCTATCACCCGCGGAGTCTATGTCCCTGGTTGAAGCATATCAGAGGAAGGGCGAGTCCAAGCTATTCAGTGAATCCTCTCGTTGCCAGAAAAAGAATGGGAGCGGTACCAGAGCGAGCTGGAGAGAAAAACCGGCAAGGTTTGGACGCGGGTAGCCTTCATGGAAAGTACGTGGAGCATAATCCGGAGATACGGCACCCAATCCGTGATGAGAGTGGGGTTGAACCAACCCATCATGCGAGATGATATAGAGAAAATGATGGAATCCACTGAATTGGACGGTCTGTCCGAGTCAGTCACGGAAGAAAGTGCTGAAGAAAGCCCGATTATGCGAGGTCGACCCGTAAGAAGAACCAGGAAAGGACTGAAGAAGTACAAGTCAATGGTGAGAAAGTTTAAGGAGAGAAAGAACGTTAAGGTAACCAACCTTAATGTTGTGAAGTGAAAGACCACAACGGTGGTGATGTCGCTAGTGAAAGTGTCCCGGCCGAACGAAGCTGGGCAAGGGGACGTTCAAGGTGACAGGGAGAAGGAGAACCAAGTGCCACCGATGTTGCTGGCGGGATTTATCTCAACAGCTTCAAAGGTCAAGAGAAGCGAGAGAACCCTCGCTGACACCAGATTGGAAATGGAGGTTATTAGACAGTGTGGATCCGGCGGATTGGACGACTACACACCGTCACGTATCAACATGGAAAAAATGAAGTTGGAAGGGCAGCTCGACGTGGTTGAATATAGTCGTATTACAGTGCCCGAATCGGTTCACATGGGCGATCCTGCTGACGGCTACCTGGAAATGGTGAAAACGAGAAAATCAGCGAGAGGGCACCTGATGGCCTGGCATGACCAGAAAGCCATGCAAGAGTATCTGAAAGAGTTAATAACGGGTTCGAACCTGAAGAGGAAAGGATATGGCACAGTGATGTCGTCAGAAGCGAATGAGAATGGTTTAGAGCTTCTGAGTAAAATTTCCTTGAAGGCGGCCCTGCAGAAGTATTTCGACGAAACCATGCGTACTCCCTCATCTGTCATGGCGTACTTAGCCAACCCCTGCGTCAGGACAGTCCTGCAAGTGAGGCTTTTGTGGGGCCTTGCCGGAATAAGAAGGAAGGAGCACAAAGCCACCATTGAGACGAGATCTAGAGAGAAACAGCTAGAATTGATGGGAGCTTTGAGAGTGTTGATTGCCAGAGACGATTCAGCGATAGCACTTTGCTCTGTGAAATTCGTGGTCGATCGTATCCCCCACTCCGGTGCTAGAAGAATGTGTAAAGACAATCAGACATGAGGTCGATGAAGCGTGAAGAAGTCTTATTGAGGGCCCTGTTGGAACTCCATCAAGACATGCCACTGGAGATCCCGACGAAGAACTGAATGATATGGATAGCTACCGGAGGTTGGAGGAAATCAGGCGATGTTCCAACAAGGAGTTGACAGTGACGAAGGAATTGCCAGAAGGAATCAGGAGTCTGAACGAGTATGCGACCGTAGGGAAGCGGATGTCGGATGTCCTTCCAAAACGTGTCGGGTGTCCCAGGAATGGCTTATAATCCATTCGTTAACGAGGAAGCGACTATGAGCAAGCAGTAATCCCCAATTTTTGGGTACAAAGAGTGCGAGAAATGGGGACAGTAACGTCTGAACAGCTACAGTTGGGACTAATCCTGGAGGAACGAGTGATTGAAGCTTCGATTCCCCAGCTGGAGGGACAAGTAAGCTTTGAGCGTGGTTCGTGGGACGGTCCACTGAAGACCAGCTTATTGACGATGTGGGAACTAATGAAGCCTTCATGGTGCCCGAACCCAAACGCGGGCCTGATATGGGGCGTCACCGCTGAAATTGAACTGGAGGAGAACGACGATAAAAGCCTGCACGACATAGCTATGATACATCATCTATTGGCTCTCAAAATAACGAGGCAAGATGAACAACAACCCACGGAGCCGTCCGGGGGGAACTCTCCAAGTGATTGGATGAAGGGGGTGCCTGCTTGGCTTCCAGTTGTGGAATGGAAGAACACATTTGTGGGAATGGTTATTGCCTGAAAACAATGAGTGAACAGCACTGCCAGCTAGCCAAATTGTATGGAAGATTGAGTATGTCAAAGAAAAATGATATGGAATTGATTGCGGATTGCCATGGAGTGACGGAGGTGAATATGATGACCGCCTTGAGATTCTGTAGCAGGTCAGCTCGATTGAGCACTTGGAACGCCTGGAGCGTGCCCATGAGCTGGTCACGTCCTTGAGTGTGGAAGTGTTCCCTAGAGCATAACAAATGGAGCAGAAATCTGGAAGCTGGCGGGAGGCTCCTGAAAATGAGATGAATTTGAAGCAGAGCATGAGATATCATAAGACAGCCGGCTCGAAGTATCTGGTAGGATCTAGCGCGGCACCATACTGTTCTCCAGAGCTCTCCAGAGTTCCTCCAGAGACTCACACCCACATCCAGTCTGGGCAAATTGACCTTGACCTACACCCACCCACTGTTCCGAGAGAACGTTTCCTGCTCAGTGTCGCAGTTGAACCAGAACAAAAGCAGTGCTTCAGTCAGTTATGCTCATGTAATTCTTTGAAACCATTTTTGTTTTTCATTCTACACGGCTTGCGTGAACAAACATGCCCCAGACTAGGTCACAAATTTAAAAAAATTAAACTGATTACATGTAGCCTTTAATGATAGAAAATACTCGACGCACATGGTGCTTGTAGATGCAAGAACACAAGACCGATTGATCGACCAGCTCTTCTCGGTGCCCAATTGCGTGCGACTGTCGAGGATGTCAGAGAGACCCCATGAATTGTTGAGTAAGATCCTCCGGGCAGTCCCGGAGAGGTCTAGAGATGAGTTGGAAGAAATAGTGGGAGAAACTTTTGTAAAGTGGGGTGAAGGGAACATCAGTGAGTTCCAGAAGAAAAAGGCGAAGGGAATAAAGTCGAGCGATTTTCCCATGATGGACGAAAAAGATGAGACGCATCAAACGATGATGGAAATTGAACCCCTGCTTGCGGCTTCGGGATATCGACCTTGGAGAAACGTCCAGGAGATGGCCGTGCCAACTTCGGAGCAATTGAGCCGGGTGAGCATTAGCAAGTAAATTGGATCTGTTCAGAACGACCTGCATAATTTCGAGGATACCGAAACAAATAGAAAAAATTTGGACAAGACAAAGCTTGATGCCTTGGTTCCGTGCGGTGAAGACGGCATGGGTGCATTATCGCGCGAAGCGTCATTTGTCCCAAACATGGAAGCCTATCCATCTTTCCAGCTGGACAAAGGACCGGGAGCCTATAATAGAGCATTCCTGACACATAGGAATGCTGTGACCACGGCAGTGAAGAGAGTAGCTAGGAACAACTGAAAAGGAAAGAAAAGAGGTCTTGCAAGCTGACCTAGAACGAAACGTGAGCATGTGCCTGCACAACAGCTTCTGTAGGAACAGAGAGCAGAAAGTGAATGTGGTCCTGCTACCCTGCCGCAAACAGAGGTTGCTGGAGCAGGAAAGCTTGGGGACGGCCGGAAGCTCTGTGGATATACTGCAGAAAGTTCTAGACGACAGTGAGAAAGTTGAGCAGGAACCAGAAGCGATGAACAAAGATTGAAGACGATGATTGAAGACAAAGAATGAAGACAGCAGAGATGGAAAACTTTATTGTCGTTGTGTGTAGAAACTTTTGAACTAATCAACCAAGATTGATTAATGAAACTATTAAACTATTTATTTTGGTGTAGCTTGGTCAAACCAGATTTGGAAATTGTTGAATTGTTAAAATTGTTGAATTACAATGGAGAATTTTATTTGACAATTATTTATATATATAGGCCTTAGGTGAGTATATTTACCTATTTAAACCTGACCGGAGTTTTTCACCTGTGTAGGACACATGTTCACTTTGTGGTGACCTGGTAATGTTTGGGTACGCTTGCTCGAAAAGGGTGAGTACTTCATTACTTTTCCTAGCCACAGAAATTCTTATTATTAATATTGAGGCAAACGCATAAATGAATGATTAGACTTGGTGAGTGACATTAAGTTCATTTTAACGGGTGCGTGGCGGTACCACGTCCCAAATTTTTAATCAGCAAGAACGAGAGAAAATTTAACGGAGAAATGACGTAATTAGTCAGAAAAAAAGTTTTATCTAGGAGACTCCTCATAGTGAAAATTGTGTGAAAATGTTTAAAGGCAGTGAAACGTAGTACGATGCAATTTATGACACATGGTGAGTTGAGGTGGAGTAGATAAGTTTCATGGAAAGTTGGATCACCACTTGAAGATAACCCGGGGTTATGCGTTCAATGGGGACTGTCCGGGGAGTATGTGCCATTCCGCCGGATTGACACCACCGAACCCTCCGACGAGTAAGAAAAAGAGTATTAACGGTGTTAATGACGAATTAATCAAGAAAAAGAGGGTCGGAACATTCTGGAAGAAAATTTTAAAAAATTCGAATGGCCTCGGAATATTTCTGAGAAATGCAGAAAGTGGCCATTTTTGGCAGAAAAAGTAAAAAAAAACACAAGTTGACTTGTGAAAAACGGTCGAGAAAAACGTAAGAAAAATCAAAAGTCTCTTATCGTGACGATCACGCACGATAAGACGTGTAGCAGAAGACGATAGGAAGAAAGGAGGCTACAGTGGGAGAGCCGGAAGGATCAGTACCCTCCCGTGCCACGAAGTGGAAGAAAAAAACAACGATACTTCTTGAAGAGCACGGAATCGGAGGCCCGGCGCCCGAAACTGTCATATGTTGAAAGACTATAATAAACTAAATTTTTAGCTACTCTGATGTCCTGAACATTTGAATTAACCTCGATCTTCTTTGTTATTTTAGAATATGAGTAGCAAGGAAGAGAAAAGTGTCAATCCATCTCCAATAGATTAAGTATATAACCGTCACTAAAAATATAAAAAAATAATACTACGTGTAAGCTCTTGTTTTTGTTCAGTAGAGGAAAACATCCTATCCATAGCAGATGGATTGACCCTTTACCTTAACTCCTAGCTTCCCATACTCTGAAAATGAATCCGATGTTAAATAAATTCAATTCAAGACATTCCGGGAAACTGAAATTTGCTAATGTAATAGTTACAGTTACTCTCCGAGAACCCTCAGGCTTCTCGAATTCGCGGGAAGAAGCATCTTCTTCACGATCGGGAAATGTTTTGCTCTCTCCCGTTAGCGTTCTGGTTCGCATGACTTGCTCTGTACTTGTACAATCGTTACAGTTCGGAGCGTAATTAATTCTAATTCCGATCGATTTTCTATCCTTTTCTTCAAGGCACTCTCTGTCTACTGTTCTCGTCAGCGAGAATCTGTGTTCTGACTTTCGCGGCTTTTCAGTGGTCACAAAAAACAAAATTCTTACTTGTATTTTTACGAACAAAATTTTCAAAAATGAGCATGTCAGTCCAAACTGTCACTTTCTATTTTGTCAATTTTAACGAATAAAAACGTTAGTCGTCAGATTTCCTCCAAACAAAATTCGTTTCGACGAAACATTTTGGCGGCATTCTGGTCGAATGGCGCATACTCCCCGAAAAATCCAGTTATTTATCAAAGTGGTACAGTGCCATCTAGCAGAATTTACCAAAAGTACACCAAAAGATTTTAATCCTTTCACATCAACTCACATCTCACTAAATGGCATCAAACTACATCAACATAGCCTCCACTTGAAGATAACCCGGGGTTATGCGTTCAATGGGGACATTGAAGGGGACTGTCCGGGGAGTATGTGCCATTCCGCCAGATTGACACCACCGAACCCCCCGACGATTAAGAAAAAGAGTGTTGACGGTGTTAATGACGAATTAATCAAGAAAAAGAGGGTCGGAACATTCTAGAAGAAAATTTTCAAAAATTCTAATGGCGGCGGAGTATTTCTGAGAAATGCGGAAAGTGGCCATGTTTGGCAGAAAAAGTAAAGAAAAACACAAGTTGACTAGTGAAAAACGGTCGAGAAAAACGTAAGAAAAATCAAAAGTCTCTGAACGTGACAATCACGCACGATAAGACGTGTAGCAGAATAAGACGATAGGAAGAAAGGAGGCTACAGTGGGAGAGCCGGAAGGATCAGTACCCTCCCGTGCCACGAAGTGGAAGAAAAAAATAACGATACTTCTTGAAGAGAACGGAATCGGAGGCCCGGCGCCAGAAACTGTCATATGTTGAAAGACTATAATAAACTAACTTTTTAGCTACTCTGATGTCCTGAACATTTGAATTAACCCCGATATTATTTGTTATTTTAGAATATGAGTAGCTAGGAAGAGAAAATGGTCAATCCATCTCCAATAAATTAAGTATATAACTGTCACTAAAAATTTAGTAAAATAATACTACGTGTAAGCTTTTGTGTTTGTTCAGTAGAGGAAAACATCCTATCCATAGTAGATGGATTGAGCCATTCACTTAATTCCTAGCTTCCCGTACTCTGAAAATGAATCTGATGTTAAATAAATTCAATTCAAGACATTCCGGTAAACTGAAATTTGCTAATGTAATAGTTACAGTTACTCTCCGAGAACCCTCAGGTTTCTCGAATCCGCGTGAAGAAGCATGTTCTTTACGATCGGGAAATGTTGTGCTCTCTCCCGTTAGCGTTCTGGTTCGCATGACCTGCTCTGTACTTGTACAATCGTTACAGTTCGGAGCGTAATTAATTCCAATTCCGATCGATTTTCTATTCTTTTCTTCAAGGCACTCTCTGTCTACTGTTCTCGTCAACGAGAATCTGTGTTCTGACTTTCGCGGCTTTTCAGTGGTCACGAAAAACAAATTTGTTGATTGTAATTTTTTGAACAAACTTTTCAAAAATGAGCATGTCAGTCCAAACTGTCACTTTCTATTTTTGTCAATTACAACGAATAGAAACGTTAGTCGTCAGATTTCCTCCAAACAAAATTCGTTTCGACCATATGCCTAAAAAAATTTCAGTTATTTATCAAAGTGGTACAGTGCCATCTAGCAGAATTTACCGAAAGTACACCAAAAGATTTTAATCCTTTCACATCAACTCACAACTCACTAAATGGCATCAAGCTACATCAACATAGCCTCCTAACATTTTCTTCAATCGGCATTTTGAGGATTTGAACTAATATAAATTATATATTCTGACTTCTAGCGCCAATGATTTAAGTTAAAATTTTCCTCTATGGTTAGAAAACTTGAGACTCAGGACAGTCCTGGTAACCAGCAAACTAAAAATTAATCTACTATGTCTCTTCTTCTCTGGATTTTAAGTTGTTTTTGGTCCTGAATGTTGTAAATAAGGAAGATCAGGGGTTAGGAGCAACAATGAACAAATCTTCCCCTTCGAGTTATTACTCAATCTTCTTCACGTCACAAAGAAATAGTTGATTAAATCAATCTTGCATGCTGGAATACTTTCCATATACTCTGCACTCAAGCCTCTCTTAATGAATCAGCAATGATAAGGTAAAAAAAATCTAAAATCTAACTTCAATGTTAAGCTTAGTTAGCTTGGTTGCTCATATGATATTTTCCACGCGAAACAACTTTGAATTTTCATATGTTACTCTTTGCTACATCTTCTTTCACAACTTTTTTTCAATTTTGTCGTATAAAATCTCCAAAACATCTAAGTTCTTCTAATCGTTCTTTGCTTCTTGTCATTCGGCTCCTATTAATGCTCCTTCTCCTCTTCCTGCGACATCAACTCTGAACTCTCGGCTTCAAAGTCTTGCAACACACCAGTGGCCATTTTACGCTGATGGAGGCAGTCCTCCAGCACATCAGCTCTTCAATCTTCTGTTTACATTAAGGTAGAGGATCCACGTAGCAAAAGCAGTGCTTCATTCAGTTACGCTCATGTAATTCTTTGAACCCATTTTTGTTTTTCATTCTACACGGCTTGCGTGAACTAACATACCCCAGACTAGATAACAAACTTAAAAAATTTAAACTGATCACATGTAGCCTTTACTGATAGAAAACACCCGACGCACATGGTGCTTGTAGATGCAAGAACACAACACGGATTGATCGACCAGCTCTTCTCGGTGCCCAAGTGCGTGCGACTGTCGAGGATGTCAGAGAGATCCCATGAATTGTTGAGGAAGATCCTCCGGGCAGTCCCGGAGAGGTCTAGAGATGAGTTGGAAGAAATAGTGGGAGAAACCTTTGTAAAGTGGGATGAAGGGAACATCAGTGAGTTCCAGAAGAAAAAGGCGAAGGGAATAATGTCGAGCGATTTTCCCATGATGGACGAAAAAGATGAGATGCATCAAACGATGATGGAAATTGAACCCCTGCTTGTGGCGTCGGGATATCTATTTTGGAGAAACGTCCAGGAGATGGCCGTGCCAATTTCGGAGCAAGTGAGCCGGGTGAGCATTAGCAAGAAACTGGATCTGTTCAGAACGACCTGCATAATTTTGAGGATACCGAAACAAATAGAAAAAAATTGGACAAGACAAAGCTTGATGCCTTGGTTCCGTGCGGTGAAGACGGCATGGGTGCATTAGCCCGCGAAGCGTCATTTGTCCCAAACATGGAAGCCTATTCTTCTTTCCAGCTAGACAAAGGACCGGGAGCCTATAATAGAGCATTCCTGACACATAGGAATGCTGTGACCACGGCAGTGAAGAGAGTAGCTAGGAAGTCTTGCACCACTGAAAAGGAAAGAAAAGAGGTCTTGCAAGCTGACCTAGACCGAAACGTGACCATTCTTCCGGGAAGCGGCAGATTCTTCCAGTTTGATCTCGTGCTCGACAAAAAAAACCAACATCTGCTTAATGTTTTGAAAAAAGGTCGACATTCCGATTTGAAACTATTTCTATCAGGCAAAACTGCTTACTATCGCTCAATGCGTTCAAAGTTTTCATTTTAAAAATCGCTACTACAGCCTGAGTAGTACATTTTGGTTAGATTCAATCTCGGGGGTAAATATCCCCATGTCTTAGGATAAGCTACAGATTATCCAGTATTCACCCTATGTATTAACATAGGGAATAGATTTCCCAATGCTTTAAGATAATTTATAGGTTTTAGAGTTTGAGTTGGTAAGATGGTAAGTTTTGGGGAAACCTTTTAGCGCCCAATTTTGCCGATGTTTAACGTTCTAAACGTTTTCTTAATCAATGAAAAATCAAAAATTAACCCAAACGCGATTTTTCAAAATCCTATGTTTTATGATCTGATAGTTTTCTTGATGGAAAGTTTCAGAGGGTAAGTTTCCAAAAATTTCAAATCTTTCGCGGCCAAAGTTTCATTTTTGCTTTTTAAAGCAAAGTAGTGGACGTAAACAAAATTTTCTCATACACATATGTCAAATTTGCAAGAACAGATGTTACCCTCAGTGGTGAGTGAGGACGATGAAGTTTGTATGCAAATTTTATGTTTGGTTTTTTTAGGCGAGGTAGTAGACGTAAGCAAAAGTTATTTACGGGAAAATAGGTCAAATTTGCAGCATCAGATGCTACCCCTCATAGTGAGTGAGGACGCTGAAATTTGCAAACAATTTTTATGTTTGTTCATTTAAGCAGGATAGTGAACGTGAAAAGTTTTTTCTCTTATCGTTATGTCAAAATTGCCACACCAGATAGTGACCCCCCCCCCCCCTCGGTGAGCAGGGACACCGATTATCGTAAACAATCTTTCCCTAAAAAGTTATCCCAGATCCTAATGAATTTGCTCTATCAGTGAACGGATAGTTTGTTTAATATTTGTATAAACTTTAGATTCGTAAAGGGTTGATATTTAAAGCACTGTCCTGTTGATAAAATGTCTCCAATTTTTACTTTGGTAACAAAAAGAATACAACAAAGTAATTCAATTTTGTGTCACCTACTATATTATATTCTTCAACATCACTGATGTAATAATGTGAAAAGAATGTGGTCATTTTCCAGTCATTATAACCCCTGTCTAATTTTGCTCTAAATCACAACCAAATCAGCACTTCGCATGATAAACACTGATTGATCCTCAGGTAAAGGAATGGCTATTTGTTGTCTAATCTAAAATACTGATACATGATTTCCCTTATAATCAAATTTCTGTGCATCTATACGTTTTTGAACTTTGTCATTCATGACCATAACTACATCAACAATACTTAAATACAATCCAGGTTCAATATGCATCGGTGCAATCTTTCTTTGTTCATCAGAATTTTCTGTCCCATCTATGAAAGTTAATTTTCTTTCAGTACGTTTTGGTTTAATGAAGGTTACGATACTTCTAAAATAGCAACCTCCCATTCTCCTTTCAGACGTATTTGTTCCGAAAGAAAATTGATAAGAGAACTGAGACAATTAATCGGATAACAATTAAAACAAGCATCAGAAGCTAGCTCAATAGTACGATTATCCATGCCTACTGATCGATAGAAACGTCATTTAATAAATGATTTACGTTTAATCTAGCTTTTCCTCAGCTCTTTTTCATACAAATTGCTCAAAGCTTCTTCTCTTTTGAGATCTTTGATGATATATGTTGCTCATCCTTTTGTTGTTATTGATGATAATTCGAATATATCGTCGGTAGACAACAGCTTGTAATCTTTTCGAACTTAATATCATTTTTCGAAAATGTCACTCTATCCCCATTTTTGAATTTTTGTTCAGAATATTTCATGAATGATTCTTTATACAAAATTTATGAAAAGTCATTATTTTTCTCATATGTCGGAGATTTTCCTGCTGGCCAATTTTTGCGACAGTTAATGGCAGAAAAAAAATTGTCACATTTTGGGAACAATTTTTTCAGCATGATTTTCAATTTAACGTAATATTATAAAATTAAAAGACTGAATTGCTCTCTCTGAAAATGCTCCCCTATATTCTGTTCCTTCATCAACCCAAAGCTTTTCAAGCGTATTTTTTGAGAAATCATTTTTTGAAGGCTTGCAATGTGTCTTCAGCATACTTTGCTTTCATTAATTGACAAATCTCGGAAAAATGTCTACAGCAACTTATAAATACCTAACTCCATTGTTTTGACTAACAAACTTGTCTACAAAAGCCTAGTCCATACACCAGGTTTCCTTCATATATTTTTGAAAAATCTTGAAGTCTTCGGAAAAGTCTGATGGGTGGACCAAATTTTGTATACGATGTCTTCTTTTGGAAGATTTACTCTGCTTTCTTTTTTGATAAACTGCTCGCTTTACTCAAGTTTTGCACAGACCCGTACGCAGCTCCACCCCTAGAATACAATCTGTTTAGTCAGATTTTTTCAGATTTTGAAAGGTATAAACTTCCTCTGGCTTCTGCTTTGGCATTCTTGTTTATAACAAACTTGAGTGGAACTTGAGTTGCTTCAAAAATGTTAAAATAAATATCTAGAAAATTGGTATTTTTCGGTTTTGTGCACACACGAAGTCAACAAAAAAAATTTTCGAATCTCAATTACCTAAGGGGGTGCCTATTGTTACTTGTTTTCAGCCTTGCATTAACAGCACTTTAAATTGAATCAAAGGTTTTTGGTACATTCTCCACCTTTTTTTTACTCTTGTTCCATTCTTTTAGAAGTGTAGTTTGTGATTGATAAACTCAGCACGGAATTAAAACAATCTGTTCCACACTACGTTATTCGTTTAAGGACAAGTGGGTTGATTATAGATGTCAATTGTAACTCTTTAGTTGATCTTAAAATAGTTCTATTTTTGTCTTGTCTAAATGAGTCCTTTTTTGTGTTAATTCTGAACTTTTTTTTGATATTTCACTATGCTTTTTCTGACTACATCTCTTACATGCTTTTTCCCACCCTGTCGGTATCATGCGTGGACTAATGACTGTAGTAGAGTGCTGGGTGCTGTTGTAAGCTCCTATCACCTGTGGCAAATGTATCGGGAAAAGTACACCCTCAACATCGACACCGTAGTCCAATTTTGTCGCTCAACTTGGCTACTCGTCTGTAAGTGGAACTTTGCTGTTTAAGGCTGGGCCACTTGAGAACGTCTCATGAGCTTCCTAGTAAGCTCACCTAAAAAAGCAGTTCCATTGTCTGAGTGTAACATGACCGGGCATCCATGTCTAGCTATCAAAGTTTTGATCAGATGATTGCAAGCCTCTTCAGCTGAGGCCGTCATGCAGGGCGCAGCTTCTACCTTTTTAATGATGTGGTTACAACCAGGTTCCCGATCATTAGCAGGACCTGGTTGTAACCACTATCTATTGTACATATCTTCTGACGATCAACCTGCACCGCATCATTAAAATCAGATGACTCAGTTGACTTCAATGGGAGTTTTAGTTTCCTGAGAGTTTTCACTCGCTGGCATGACAGACATGCCGAAACCCACTTTTCACACGCTTTCTTCATCTCAGGTTTTTCAAACCATTTCAAGGTTCTCTGGTATAACTTATCAATTCCCTGATGCCCCATCTGAAATTGTGACCCGAAATATAGTTCTGTTTTATAGAGTTGCGGCAACACAATTGCGTTTATTTGCACAGAACCTTTTCCTCTTCTCTCCTTTTGCAGGCGACAATCCCATCCTTGTTCAGATACAACCACCCATCTTTCTGCAACTAGTGTTTTCTCAAGATCCGGAAACTGTCCTTCTGGTGCTCCATTTTCAAACCACATTTTCAAGCTACTCTTCATGCGGTCACTCCTCTGCACTCTTAGTAAGTTCGAGAGTCTGTACCTCGCTTTCATGTATGTCTTCATCAACCTACGTTGACTTTTCGGCTCATTGGGCTGATGTGCATCATCTTCCATCTTGACGCACCAATTTTTTGTCAAGGGATTTGTCTCCTGCTCAAATGGCTCTAGGCCAATCCTGACTACTTCCTTTTGTAGTAACAGGCTGATTGAATGTTTCGACACTGCTGTCATCTCTGCAGATGACATCTCTGCAGATTTTTTTGAGAAAATTTAGGCGTACGAGTTACCAATTCTCGAAGGCAGAATCTGATGTACTTGAGCTACTCATCCACCTAAGCTGCCCGGACAAAATTTTGTTCACCGGGTTTTGTCCACTCACGTCTCCTTTTGCTTCAGTGTCCGACTCCGTGGACAAATTCTCTTACCTCGAGTTTTTTACTCAATTTCACTCAATCCTTGACCAGGCGTCTCAAAAGTGAGTGTCTTTTTTTGAGTCCAAATCTTTTGTTCCTTTGTCTTGTACGGTGTTCTTTTTAAAACGCTTCTAGGTTTTGAGGAGACTAGCGGCTGGATTACTGTCCTAAAATCCCTTTCAATGCTAGCTGATGTTTTGATAATTTTTTTTTGTAATTTCTCACTAACCGTGAGCAAAGCCATTGCTGCCGTCCATTCAGGATAGTCTCGCGCTACTTCTCTCTTCAACAATCCACCTAGCATCCTCATCACATACTCCATCGTGTTGTCTAGCAATGAGAGGCAGTTTATGTTCATACAATTCTTGTTGAACCAGGTTTGGAAATAGCAGCTGGTTCAAGGGTACCGGGTACTTCTTGGACAAATTTTTGATCTCTGCAGTTTTTTCCGCCTGTAATTTTGGGTGTCCTGTTACAAGATATCTTAATTTATCCAAACATCTCGTCAAAGGAAATGCCTCGTAAGTGTGTCTGTCTAGAAATGAGATTTTATTCTTGACTTCCGCCTGATTGGCTGGCTTTTGTACCAGTCTCTCATAAAATTCAGTCTTTTTGCTGAGGATAACAGCATTCTGGTACTTGTCACGCACCCTGTGCTCGATTAATGTGTGATAACCATCCAACCTAATGCAGATCCATAACTATCTAACAACCAGGGTAATTCTGATCCATCAAGTACTATTTCAGCCGGCATAAGCTTGTCTACTCGCGGCTTAAAAGGAGCGCTTCCCAAATAGGCGCAATTTTTTCAACGGATGTGACTACCGCAAACGTTCCTGCTTTTGGCGCATCATATTTATTCTCGGTAACACCCATAGTTTCATGCCATATGCAATCTGACAGAGAACTTTTCCCCCATTCCAGATACAGTATTACGCATATGGCATCTACTGAGGCATCAATGTCGAGAATATACATGCTTTTCTCTTTGGGCATGCCTAGAACTGGCGCCTCATGCCAGTCCCGTTTTTTGTTCTCGAAGGCTTTCTGAGCTCGTTGATTCCATTCGAACTTCTTTCCATTGTTGCGCATCAGCTGCTTCATCGGGTAGACTTTGTTTTAGTATCCCGTAACGAATTCTCGTTGGTAAACGCAAGACCTAGGAAGCTAATTAGCTTTGTGTTTGTTCTCGGGGCCTTACAATTTAAGACGTTTTCCACCGCATCAGGATCCGACCTCATGCCATGCACATCCGCCATCCTTCCAAGGTATTTCGAGAGTTTGTATTTCAAGCGAGCTCTCATCATACAGTCGAAAACTTCATCGAGTCTGTCAATATGGTCAGTCGAGGTGGTAGTCGCTTTTACTACATCATCTTCGTAGCTTATCACGAGGTTCCCATACTTTTTACTTATGCTAGTCAACGCCTGAACCACGAGTCTTTGAAAGGTTGCATTGGACAAGCCGAGGAGCATCTTCTTCCACTCGTACAAGCCCAATCTGCACGCGAAGCCGATCTTCTCTCTGTCCTGTTTCCGAAGGGGAAACTGCCAAAAGTCACAACCCAGATCCAATGTGGTGAAAAACATGGCATCTCTAAGCTTCAAAGGCTACCATCCATTCGTACTCGGGGATAGGCATCTTTTACGGTCACCGCTTTGAGGTAGCGCAAATCGCAACAGAATTGCAATTGTTCTCCTTTCTTCTTGGCCATGATGACACCACAAACTCATGGCGACTTCGAGGGTTTCATCGTACTTGAGCAGCATTTTTATCTCTGTTCGGCATGTCTCCGACATCTGGGGCGTCATTCGCCTCGCTTCTTCGCTGTGGTGAGCGGCAGATTCTTCCAGTTTGATCTCGTGCTCGACAAAAAAACAACAACCAACTTCTGCTTAATGTTTTGAAAAAAGGTCGGCATTTCGATTTGAAAATCTTTCTAGCATATCAAACTCCCTCTCCTATCTTGCCTCTTAAATACTCTATCTCTGTTAAAACTGGTTTGTTAGACTCTAACTCATATGACGACGGGCGTTCCAGAAAATTTGAGCAGCTCAATAAGCCGTCATCTAGTTCAAATTTCGTTTAAAATACTTTTTGAAAGACTTCAATTTATGATTCTTTTAATACTAGGTCATTGTTTGCATGATTGCGACAGTACTTCCCTCGATGTTTCTTGAGGTTTGATGTCTCTTCCTGTCAATTCTCATTTGCAAAGTCTCACCAATTTTTCTTCCACTCCGGTGTGAAACGGGTGAGTCCAGTATAATCAACAATACACTCACACACACACAGCCCATTTTGTGTGACGGAAAAGCCTAAAGGAAAAAGCCTAACACTTTACTTTGACTACTAGGGTTCAGTATCAGGCAAAACTGCTTACTATCGCTCAATACGTTCAAAGTTTTCAACTTAAAAATCGCTACTACAGCCTGAGTATTACATTTTGGTTAGATTCAATCTCGGGGGTAAATACCCCCTTGTCTTAGGATAAGCTACAGATTATCCACTATTCGCCCTATGTATTAACATAGGGTATAGATTTCCCTAAGTTTTAAGATAATTTTTAGGTTTTTGAGTTTGAGTTGGTAAGATGGTAAGTTTTGGGGAAAACTTTTAGCGCCCAATTTTGCCTATGTTTAACGTTCTAAACGTTTTCTTAATCGATGAATAATCAAAAATTAACCCAAACGCAATTTTTCAAAATCCTATGTTTTATGATCTGATAGTTTTCTTGATGGAAAGTTTCAGAGGGTAAGTTTCAAAAAATTTCAAATCTTTCGCGGCCAAAGTTTCATTTTTGCTTGTTAAAGCAAAGTAGTGGACGTAAACAAAACTTTCTCATACACATATGTCAAATTTGCAAGAACAGATGTTACCCTCAGTGGTGAGTGAGGACGATGAAGTATATATGCAAATTTTAGGTTTGGTTTTTGTAGGCGAGGTAGTGGACGTAAGCAAAAGTTATTTACGGGAAAATAGGTCAAATTTGCAGCATCAGATGCTACCCCTCATAGTGAGTGAGGACGCTGAAATTTGCAAACAATTTTTATGTTTGTTCATTTAAGCAGGATAGTGAACGTAAAAAATTTTTTCTCTTATCGTTATGTCAAAATTGCCACACCAGATATTACCCCCCCTCGGTGAGCAGGGACACCGAATATTGTAAGCAACCTTTCCCTAAAGTAGTTATCCCTGATCCCAATGAATTTGCTCTATCAGTGAACGGATAGTGTGTTTAATATTTGTATAAACTTTAGATTCGTAAAGGGTTGATATTTAAAGTACTGTCCTTTTTATAATATGTCTCCATTTCTTACTTTGGTAATGAAAAGGATACAACAAAATAATTCAATTTTGTATCATCTACTATATTATATTCTTCAACATCACTGATGTAATAATGTGAAGAGAATGTGGTCCATTTCCAGTCATTATAACCCCTGTCTAATTTTGCTCTAAATCACAACCAAATCAGCACTTTGCATGATAAACACTGATTGATCCTCAGGTAAAGGAATGGCGATTTGTTGTCTAATCTAAAATACTGATACATGATTTCCCCTATAATCACATTTCTGTGCTTCTTTACGTTTTTAAATCATTTCATTCATGGCTACAACTACATCAACAATACTTGAATACAATCCAGGTTCAATATGCATCGGTTCAATCTTTCTTTTTTCCTCAGAATTTTTTGTCCCATCTATGAAAGTTAACTTTCCTTCAGTACGTTTTGGTACAATGAAGGTTACGATACTTCTAAAATAGCAACCTCCCATTCTCCTTTAAGACGTATTTGTTCCGGTAGAAAATTGGTAAAAGAACTGAGACAATTATTCGGATAACAATTAAAACCAGCGTCAGAAACTAGCTCAATAGTACGATTATCCATGCCTACTGATCGATAGAAACGTCATTTAATAAAAGATTTACGTTTAGTCTGGCTTTTCCTCAGCTCTTTGTCATAAAATTTGCTCAAAGCTTCTTTTTTTTGAGATCTTTTTTGATATATGTTGCTGATCTCTTAGTTGTTATTTTTTGATAATCCGAATATTTTGTCGGTAAACAACAGCTTGTAATCTTTTCGTAAACTTTTCGTAAGCTTGTAAACTTAATATCATTTTTCGAAATTGTCACTCTATCCCCATTTTTGAATTTTGGTTTAGTATATTTCATGAATGATTCATCATACAAAATCGATGAAAAGTAATTATTTTTCACATACATCGGAGATTTTCCTGCTGGCCAATTTTTGCGACAGTTAATGGCAGAAAAAAAGTTGTCGCAATTTGGGAACAATTTTTTCAGCATGATTTTCAATATAACCTAATATTATAAATGTTAAAGACTGAAAGTCTCTCTCTGCAAATGCAGCTTTTGTTTCACTCATTGTCGAGCAAACATCACTGTTTTTCTCATTTCGAAAATTTTTAAAAGTTCCTCCATATTCTGTTCCTTCATCAAACCGAAGCTTTTCATGAGGGTTTTTTTTGAGAAATCATTTTTTGAAGACTTGCAATGTGTTTGCTGCATACTTTGCTTTCATTAATTGACAAATCTCGAAAAAATGTCTACAGCAACTTATAAATACCTAACTCCATTGTTTTGACTAACAACAAACTGGTCTACAAAAGACTAGTCCATACACCAGGTTTCCTTGATATAATTTTGAAAAAGCTTGAAGTCTTCGGAAACGTCTGATGGGTGGACCAAATTTTGTATACAATGTCTTCTTTTGAAAGATTTGCTGTACTTTCATTTTTGATAAACTTCTCGCTTTAATCAAGTTTTGCACAGACCCGTAAGCAGCTCCACCCCTAGAATACATTCTGTTTAGTCAAACTTTTTCAGATTTTGAAAAATATGAAACTTCCTCTGGCTTCTGCTTTGGCATTCTTGTTGATAACATACTTGAGTGGAATTTGAGTTGCTTCCAAAATGTTAAAATATATATCTAGAAAATTGGTATTTTTCGGTTTTGTGCACACACGAAGTCAACAAAAAAATACTTTTGAATCTCGATTACCTAAAAGGGTGCCTATTGTTACTTGTTATCAGTCTTGCATTTACAGCATTGTAAATTGAATCAAAGATTTTCGGTAAATTCTCTTCCTTTTCTTACTCTTGTTCCATTCTTTCAGAAGTGTAATTTGTGATTGATAAACTGAGTACGGAGTTAAAACAATCTGTTCCACACTACGTTATTCCTTTAAGGACAAATGGGGTGATTATAGATGTCAATTGTAACTATTTAGCTAATCTTAAAATAGTTCTACTTTTGTCTTGTCTAAATGAGTCCTTTTTTGTGTTAATTCTGAACTTTTTTTTTGTGGAATTTTACTATGCTTTTTTTCCGAGGATCTTGGAGCTATCCTAGTAATAGGTTTACCAAACACTCGCTCAGAAACTGAATGAAATCTTTTGGAAAATTGAGAATTCAATGTTTTCGAAGTCTTGAGGAAAATTTGTGAAATATTGGGAGAAAAGAGACGCATTGTGTACTCATCGGCCAGAAATTTTGTCGCGGTTTCGGCTGGTAAAGTTCTTTTTGTTGGAACAGAACCCTTTTTAGAGCAAAATCTAGTGAATCACTTGTTTTTGGGGTTAAATCAATATGTAAATGACCATCAGGAACTGATGATGCACCTTGATACCCCTCTTTTGGTTGAGATTCTAGTCCTAGTTGCTGACTTAATGTATTGATATGTAAAACGTCTCTCAGTAACTTGAAAAAGAATATGTGCATATCTTGTAACTCTATATGTCTTCCCAGTTTGCTTCGATGAAATGAATTTTGTTTCCAGATCCCTGTGTCTTCCAGCAGTGGCAATTTTTACAAATTGCTTAGAGTTTGAATATTCGTCACAAGAATCATCAAAAATAAGCAGATACCTAGTTCTGTTATTAGGAAGATTTTCAATCAATTCAAAATTTACTCCTTAGATAAATTTAGAGTTTTTTAATTGCATTTGACTATGAAGAGGCTGATAATATTAATAAAAGTTTTAAAAAAATTGAAAAATGCTGGTTAAAAAATACCAATTTTCAACCAATCAAAATAGGCACAAGATTTTCCAGATCCACCTGGATCAAGTAGGGAAATAAAAGCTCGTTTTTTGTTAGTTATTAATTTTTGCATACCTTTGAAGAAGGTAAAATATCAACGACTGTACTTGATAAGATAGCTAACCAGGATGTCATTTCTTCACATATTGTGGACAACATTATTCGAACAATTGCACATACTAGCATCAAAACTATAACTGAAAATTGGCACAGAAAATCTCAAAAAGATCTATGACATGTAGGTCCAAACAACTTCAATGGTTTTTGTTCATGATTTTATTCTTCAAAAACAAAATTTCCTAGGCTTACTGGTTTGTCACTTTGATCGACCATCCTAATTGTAGAAAGAAAAATGTCAAAAAGACATTTCAAAATAATTCAAAAAAATTTTTACATAAAAAATTACTATAATTTACAATTTGTTAAAACAACATCGATTTCCTGTTCCGTATGCAAATGCTTTTTTTTCCGCAGCGAAAAATTTTTGATGACGATGTGAGTGTTTGCTACACCTCCGATCACTTTTTTCATCTTTAAAAATCAAATTTTGAACTTTTGGACATGCGTAGTCATCCAAGTTTGTAACCTTTGTTTCCAGGTTTTCTGACAGAAGTCTCACACAATCAAAATTCAAAACAAACAGACTCATCATGTTTACTAATTTCACTTGAGTTTTTTGGTTGAAATGGCCAACAATTCAACAATGCGTTGTCTTTCACAGTAGATTTCACACATTCAGCAGAGTCATATAAAATTGCTTGCAGATTGAAATTTTGGAATTTGCAAAAAAAAACAATCCATATATGAATTTCCGTATCCAATTAAACCGCGAAAAGAAAAGTTTTTATCCAATTTTTTGAATTTTTGTCCGGGTCCATTTTTGTACGTTCATCTTCTACAGTGCAGTTGTCAAAAACGATACAATTTTTGTTGATTGTCTCGAGATAACTGAGTAATCAGTGAAGTATATCGAGCAACTTATCATATTTTTCCCTTTGTAGCTGTAATGACAGATTATTTTTCCATTGATTTCCATTTCTACGGTATTCTATGAGATCTATTTTTTTGGTATTGAATCAGTATCCTATGAAAATTGTTCTTCTACCATTATGCAGGGTCCACTCAAAATAGCATTTTTGTGAGTCTACGTCCAAATTCTGTTTTTTTGGTAATTTTTGCAATTCCATAATAGTTAGCGAAACTTTTTAGGACGTTTCTCGTAGAATAATATGAAAAAAAAAATGGTGAAAATTTCAAGTTTGAGTTTCTTGAAAAACCAATATTCCAACTCATACTATTCAATTCGAATACTAGATGAAAAATTATTTGGAGGATAAATATATATAAAATATTTGACAAAAAACAAATAACACAAACTATTTTACATTACAATTCTCAACAAACAAATAGTCTCCCAAAGTTTGGGAAAGTTCTTTGAATTCGTTCAAAGTATACTTGACATAGGCAACTTGTTTCATTGCTTCATTCTCTTTTGCAATGAAGAACCCAATCTGAATGTAGGGAGGCTTGTTAACATTGTACTTCTTGATCGTGACACAAACTTGTTTTCTATCGTAAGTTGCTATGTCATCCACTTTGTTGCAGTTTGCAAGCTTTGGATCCATAGTTGACTCCTTGTCAGAAGTGAGTTCCAGAATAGGAACGAATCCATGGTTTTCAGCATCGGGAATAACAGTATTTCTAAGTGCTGAGTTTGCTTCTCTTTCTTTTCCACCAAACTAGACTTGCGGTCCTTTTTCGAGTTGTCCCAACTCATTTTTCTTGAGAAGTTGAAAGCAGGGTTCAAAATAAATTTTCACCATGTAGGATTTTGGGACCAAACAAATCTCCCAATTTTGATTGATTAGAATAGTGAACCGATCAGATGAGGATAAATGAGAGACATGATTTTGAGATTGAATAAAAAAGGAAGTAAACAGTATGAGTCATCATGATTTCATATATAGAAGTAATACCAAATATGGAATGTTTGAATAAAATTTCCATTTATGGAAACTTTTTAGGTGTTATTGATTCTATATAAATCCGTAATTCTAAGCAAACTTCATTTGTCCAGATGGTTGCTGCTATGTTTCAAGCTCTTCCCAGCTTTTTTTCAGATTACTGCAAAAAAAAAATGTTTTCTTTCGCTTCCAGTGAATTTTTCAAAAATATATAGTAACCCAAAATTTTTGTGTATCCACCCTCAAACTCCTAAGTTTCTTTGGAAAACTGTAAGTTCCACATACTTTCATCATTCCATCAAAGCTTACAGCGATTGGGTAAACTTCATTTCACATATCAAATCATCGATTGTCTTTACTTTTTGCACAAACACAGATTTTATTTGAATTTTATTTCATCAAGTGGCGAAGTTTTCAACCAACTTAATTACAACCAAATTGCAATGGAAAATAGCAGAAAAAACGGCAAAAAGTATTGCAAAAAAGGAGTGTTACACAAAAAATCAAAAGTCATTATTTATGTTCTAACCAAAAACTGGCTTCCCTACATACTACTGACCCAGCATTTCTGGAAAGATTTCATAAAGTACAAATCTCAAAAAACAAACTTGAATTTTTAAAATTAATTGACTGTTTTATTGATGGTTGTGATTTTGTAAGAAGTGATTATGTCAAATTTTCAAGAAAAATTTGAAAAACATTTGATAATCTATCTCTCTAGTTTGTTTACAAAACTACTAAAAGTATCAGAAAAAAAAACAAAAAACTTGCACAGTTATTGAATGAATATGCAAAAAATCTCTTCAATATTATTTTAAAAAAAGATAACATTTTACTGATTTTTAAGACTGCAAAAACGTTCAGTTTTTTAAAGCAATTTATGAAAAAACTTTTTGAAAATTGCAAAAATTGAAAATTGATCCAACTTTTTTGACAAGATGCTAAAATTGTATCACTATTTTCTACATAAAGCGAAAAGTGTTTAAATTTTTTTGGCAAGATGCGATAAATGTTTCAATGTTTTTGACGAGAAACGTAAAGTGTTTCAGTTTTGTTTTACAAGACTCAAAAAAATGATGAAATATTTGTAGTTTTGTTGTGTAAATGTTTAGTGTTTCCTCTAACATGTGTACAAAAAAGTTTAGTTTTCTCAGTTTGACTGCAAAATTTGTATCGCTCAATTATTTCTTTTCCAATTGTTTTCAATCATTTGGGTTGTTTTAACTGAACTTCTTGTTTATTCTCAGTTGAATGGAATTTGAAAAAAAAGTATTTACAAAAAATGAATTAAATTATTAAAATTTATTTACAAAGACTATGGATCAAAGTGCTGTAGAGTGATCTGGAGGTTCTTTATAGAACGCAAATCTGGTCGAGGTTCAATCACTGGTCAATTGTTTTGGAGAACCCCTCATCTTCATCTATTGCGATGGGATTTTCGGCTGACCCCATCTCCTCCTCCCAAGGAAAGAGGAAATTTGTTGAATGGTTCAGCCACAAATCTAGAGTCAGGGATCTCGGGTTAGTTCATTCTCACATGTTCAGACACTTCCTCCATCATTTGCATTGTTCCAAGTTGGTTCTCTGTGATGGGTACTTGCGTCATAAGATGTTGGTTGAAAACACTTCGCATCAGTTCCACCATGTGCCAGACTTGGATTGGGATAGCCAATCGGGCCAAAGACACTCCAGAGACCCTTTCGCGCACTTGGCTTTGTTATAGATCAGGCGAAAGATCTACCGAGTTCATAAGGTTGCTCTTTTGCACTGAGAAGATAGTTTTGAACAATAATTTGAGTGAAAGAAACAGAGTAAAAACAAAAATGATTTAGAGCTGATAGAAGAGGTGGTTGACAGTAGTTCAGTTGAAAATGAAATAATTAGAGCTGAGAATGGGGGTAGTTGACGGTAGTTAACTTAAAAATGAAATTTTTTCGAGTTAGGGGTGAGGAATGCCTTCAACTCAAATGTGCGGGTTTAACTCTTCAGAACTAATTTTCCGTATATGGTTCGTCGTTGTGTCCAATGAGATTTCTGCTCCCTTTTATGAAAAAACTTTATATTTATATTTATATTTAATCAGAAAAAAACTTACCTTTTAGAAATTTCTAAGACTTTTTTCCATCACAAATGCTTCGATTTTGATGTATATTTGACACGATCGCTCAAAGTTTAAGAAGTTTTCAAAGCAAATCTCTATAAATTTTAATCCAAACCTAATCAAGCAGGGTTTTGAACTTTGAAAATCTTTCAAAAAATGGAGGAATGAGGAACATTGCTGGGAAATTTGGCAAATTTGAGAAATTGTTAGGAATAAAAGGAGTCTTTGATATATTATCATACGACTTTTTGATGGATTTCAAGTTTTCGAGAATTCAAAGAAATATTTTTTGTCAGGTGTAATTCAGCCGTAAGCTTAAAGCTTTGACACTCAAAATTTTTTGGCCGAGTAAGTATCTCTAACGAGACCTTCACTTAGTCGGATATTTCGGTTTTGTACAATAAAAACGTCCAAAACATTCAGCGGTAAGTTTAAAACTTTGATACGCAATATGTGAATCAAAAGTAAACTCTTTGATTGAGTAAGTTTCTCTGAAGAGACCTTTACTTAGTCGGATAACTCTATTTTGTACAATGAAGACGTCCAACAGCAAATAAAATTTATTTCGTTCTGATTTTTTTTTCGATAAAAGCAATTGCTCTATACTTTGTGTAAATACTTGAAACTCTTTTGAATTATTCTGAATAATAATGAAAAACTAAAAATTATTCGTGCAGCAAAAATCAACATTGCCTTGGGACTATTATAACTTAATACAAAAACCGACGAATATCATGATTTTTACGCTCATGAAAAAAACACACTCTTTAATAAGTTTATGCTGCTTTGTAATAAAGCAGACCTGACGACTATAAAGAAAATGTTCAGTAAGCAAGATATCCTTGAAGTTTGTACACAAAAGAAACAAAATACAAAATGGCGATTCAAGATGATCACTAATGTAACAATTTTTGCCGCGCTGCTAAAAAAAACGTACCCATGGGATGTCCAGATTCAGTGATTACCGAACCACTACTGAGAAATAATAAAGTGAACTGTTTGATTTCGAGGAGGCCACCATACAATGATAACTTGTGTTTGTTCCGAGCACCTGCAGTTCATTTGCATGGAACATCTAATCTGGAAACATCCACCGCCAAAATCTGTAATGGTTTACTGGAAAAGTCGGGTTTTGATCCAAAACATTTTTGGTGGCGGTTCGACAGATTAGCTACCAATAGTTGAAGATATAGTCGAGAAAAACATTTTTATCTATGATATTCACACTGAAGATGGAGATTTTGCGGGAGAATTAGCTCGGAGAAGTATTGGTCATTACGAGAATACAGAGAAACTTCTACGATAAAACAACCACATTATTCACGTCAATATGTCGAAAATTTCTTTTAATGCTTTCGATGCCAAACTGAGACAATTTTCAAAATCTCTCATCACTTCAACAGCCATTTTATTTGTTGCAGATCGAACCAAAATTTTTAACCACAAAAATGTTTTTGATTTCATCTAACCCTTATTTAAAAGACTAGGAGGCTTCAGTATTGAGTATAACAAGGAACAAACTTATTCAAAACGTCGCTATTTTTGACTTTGAATCAAATTGCATGACAATCGAAAAATTAAAACCGACAGAAACAATAACTTGGATCGGAAAGCATGAACCCATATCAATGTCAATTTCATTCAATTTACTTGACAAACCCATCTTTAAGTGTGACAAAGATCCACAATCGCTGATTACTGAATTTGTGGTAAACTTGGATTTTTGGCGGAATAAAAATAAAGCGGAGATGCTATCAAAATTTCTGGAAACTAAAAATAACATCAAAAAGCGGCTACACACAATCCGAAATGAACAAAATAGTTTCAATAAAGGTGAAGCAAGAGAGTACAAAGACGAATGTATCGAGGATGAGGAAGAGAGCGAACGACTTTGTTTATTTCAATTTTTGGAGACATTCAGCTTATGGACATTATGAAGTTTTTAGGTGGAGGTACTACTTTAGACTCTTTTCTGAAAACAAAGCCAGTGAAATGAGAGGTACTTTCCATAATAGTGCTTTGATAATACCAACAAACTCGATGAACCTTAACTACCATCGTATGATGACTTTTCAGTAAGTTGAACAAAAACATTAACCATCTGGATAAAGAGTATGACGAATTTCGAAGATTTTCAATACTGGGTTAACATAAGAGCAAGCAATGAAAAAACTCGGACAAAAGACCAAACCATCTACAGGTATGGAAAACTACAACTACTCGAAAACATTTCGCGATTTGTTACAGTGGTACAATATCAAAGATGTCGTTCCTACCCTTGAAGATATGCAGAAAATAAGGAAAGCAGTAGCAAGCGAGACGTTCATTAGAAAATCTAACAACTCGTGTAAATCAATTGTTGGCATTGATGCCAGTCAACTCTATCTTTAATGTATGTGTTAGGATATGCCCACAGGCTTGTATACGAGATGGGACTACAAGGAAAAAATATAAAATTTCAAGGCAAGGCAAAAGCGAGTTTGAACGTTTGAAATTATACTCATAACATTTTTTCAAATAACTAGAACTGAAAGTAAACTGAGAGCTACTACACTACGGGAACACAGCGAAAATTGATTGCTTTAGTGTTGATGGTTATTGCAACCATTGTGAGAATTTTTGAAGCAATGGGATGTTATTTCCATTTTTGCCCCTGTCAAGAAGCTAGACCAAGCCTAACTGATCATTATAACAAAAAAGAGCCATGGAAAAGGAAATGGTTGAGCTTCGAAAAAATTACATTCGAGAAAAGGATACTCCATAGCATTAAATGTGCGAGTGTTGTTGGTGGGATCAATTTAATAACAATGTAGACGTGAAAAATCACATTAGAACACATTTTACCTTCAAAAGACCTCTTTCTTTCCATTCACTATTGCAAAACATTAAAAATAATCAATTTTCGGCTATGTGCAATGTGATCTGATTGTTACAGATGAATTAAAAGCTAAATTCACTAATTTCCCACCTATTTTCAAAATTAGTGATGTTGGATTTTTAACGATCTTGAACCAAAAACTATATTGGTGAATATATTGAAAACACATGCGGAAGAAAACAATTTGTTAAAACAACCACAACAAATATTGATATTGAATTTCATTTCAACCCAAGAAACACTTATAACACCACTTTTCGTTTTTCACTTGGGTTTTGGACTACAGTAAATTTTTCAACGGTTTCGTTTATTCTGTTGTTGATGCTAGGTGATGAAAGTCCATCATCTGTTGTGGTTGCAGAAACAAAGAAACTGCTAGTAAAAAGTTCCTATGGCTATCAAATAATGGACAGATCAAAACATACAATGACAAAATATCTTGGAGACGAAAAAACGCATAAAGCTATCAATAACCAGTTCTTCAAGAGACTAAATATCGTAGCAAAAGATTTGTAAAAAGATGAGCGTGTAAATTCTACTATCGATCATCGTGAAACAATTATAGTATGATTCCTTATAGTACAGTATGCCAAGCTGATAATGTTGGAGCTATATGATAATTTTTTCGATAAAGTTTGCGACGTCAACAAATTTGAAGCACTCGAAATGGATACTCATTCTCTCTATTTGTCGTCGGTAGAACAAGATTAAGATGCATCAATATTTACCAGCAAGCGAGCAGAATGGATTGACAAGCCAAAACAGGACTGTCGAGAAGATTTCAGAGCAGACTAGAAAAATTACTTTTTCCCTGTACTTGCTGCGCTAAACACAAAAAGAATGATAATAAGACAGAGCCTGGTTTAGTCAAGAAGGAGTTCAGACGCACCAAAAAATTGTACCTCTGTAGTACTTTTTTTTGCCGTTATGATAGTAAAAAACAAAAAATGTAAGTTTTACAGTAAACGATTGAAAAAAAACGCGCATTAGACGATTCAGGAGATGGTCCGATATCAAACAATATAAATTCAACTAAAAGTGGAATTAAAACGATTTACCATGCAGTCGCCACTTATGAAAAAATTAAAAAAGAAATGAGTTATTTTTTCCCAAAACGGGAAGTTGAATGTGATGGAATACATACTAAACCTCTTTGTGAGAGTTTGTAAGAGATTATGTAGTAAAATTATATGCGATGCTTTAAATTAATACATTTTCTCTGTCATTAATCTTTTTTTTCAACAATTCTCTTCAAACGCTACGTCTTTATTAGCGATCTATTTTTTCTTTGATTCAGAAAACGTTTAGAATTTTAAACGTCGGCAAAATCGGGCGCCAAATTTCTTTCTCAAATTTACGCTCTTAACATCTCAAACTCTGAAACCCATAACCTATATTATTACATAGGGAAATCTTTTCCGCGTGGTGTGATAAAAAAAAACCTGATCGAAAAATTGGATAGAAGCAATAATCAACAGTCTCAGCCAGCAAGGCAAAAAGTGAAGAATAATAAGTAATAAAACCAAAACATTGAAAAAAAAAATCAAAAAATTTCAAAATTTTGAGTTTTGATGTTTTTATTTCCAAATTGCGCTAAGAAAACTTTTTAAAAACTTAAATTGAGTGAAATTAAATGTTCACGGCCCAAATTATGCAAAATTGCAACGTCGCTATTTTTGACTTTGAATCAATTTGCATGTCATTCGAAAAATTAAAACCGACAGAAACAATAACTTGGATCGAAAAGCATGAACACATATCAATGTCAATTTCATTCAATTTACTTGACAAACCCATCTTTAAGTGTGACAAAGATCCACAATCGCTGATTACTGAATTTTTGGCAAACTTGGAATTGCTGGCGGAAAAACAAATAAATCGGAGATGCGATCAAAATTTCTGGAAACTGAAAATAACATCAAAAAGCGGCTACACACAATCCTTAATGAACAAAATAGTTTCCAAAAAAGAAAGCAAGAGAATACGAAGACGAATATATCCAGGACGAGGAAAAGAACGAACGATTTTGCATCGTTCAATTTTGGAGACATTCAGCTTATGGACATTGTGAAGTTTTTAGGGGGAGCTACTACTTTAGACTCTTTTCTGAAAATTTACAAAGACGGTGAAAAGAAACGGTAATTTCCATGAAAAGGTGCTTTAATTTTACCAACAAACTCGATGAACATTAACTACCATCGAACAATGACTTTTCAGTAATATGAAAGAAAACAGTAACCCTCTGGATAAAGAGTATGACGATTTTCGAAGATTTTCAATACTGGGTTAACTGAAGAGCAAGCAATGAAAAAACTCAGACTAAAGACCAAACCACCTACAGGACTGAAAAACTACAATTATTCGAAAACATTTCGCGTTTTTCTACAGTTGTATAATATCAAAGATATCATTGCTACCCTTGAAGATATGCAGAAAATAAGGAAAGCAGTAGCAAACGGGACGTTCATTAAAAGATCAATTAACTTGTTTAAATCAATTGTTGGCATTGATGCCAGTGAACTCTATATTGATTGTATGTGTCGTGAAATGCCCACAGGCTTCTATACCAGATGGGACAGCAAGAAAAAAAAATACAATAATTCAATGCAAGGCAAAAACGAGTTTGAACGTTTGAAATTATGGTCAAAACATTTTTTCAAATAACCAGACCTGAATGTAAATTGAGAGCAACTACACTACGGGAACACAGCTAAATTTGATTGCTTTAGTGTTGATGATTATTGCAACCATTGTAAGTGTTTTTGAAGCAATGGTATGTTATTTCCATACTTCCCTGTCAAAAAGCTAGACCAAGCCTAACTGATGATTATATCAAATAAGGAGCCAATAAGAGAGAAATGGATGAGCTTTGAAAAGTTTACATTCGAGAAAAAGGATACTCCATAGCATAAATGTGCGAGTGTAGTTGGTGGGATCAATTTAATAACAACGTAGACAAAATGACAAAAATATCTTGGAGACGAAAAAACCCACAAAGCTATCATTAACCAACTCTTCAAGAGACTCAATATCGTAGCTAAAGATTTGTAAAAAGTGAAACTTGTTAAATCTACTATAGAACATCCTGAACTAATTATAGTAGGAATCATTATTTCACAGTATGCCAAAATGAGAATGTTGGAGCTGTATTATTTTTTTTGATAAGTTTTGCGATGTCAACAAATTCCAAGAACTCGAGTTGGATACAAATTCCTCTATTTGGATTTGGCAGAAGAAGATTTAGATGATTGTATCCTTCTCAGCAAGCGAGTAGAATGGTCTGAAAAGCGAAGCAAGGACTATCGAGACTTCAGAGCAGATGCGAAAAACAACTTTTTCCCCCGTACTTGCTGTTCTAAATATAAGAAACATGACAAGAGGGAACCGAGGTACTTTCCATAATAGTGCTTTGATAATACCAACAAACTCGATGAACCTTAACTACCATCGTATGATGACTTTTCAGTAAGTTGAACAAAAACAGTAACCATCTGGATAAAGAGTATGACGATTTTCGAAGATTTTCAATACTGGGTTAACATAAGAGCAAGCAATGAAAAAACTCGGACTAAAGACCAAACCATCTACAGGTATGGAAAACTACAACTACTCGAAAAAATTTCGCAATTTGTTACAGTGGTACAATATCAAAGATGTCGTTCCTACCCTTTAAGATATGCAGAAAATAAAGAAAGCAGTAGCAAGCGAGACGTTCATTAGAAAATCTAACAACTTGAGTAAATCAATTGTTGGCATTGATGCCAGTCAACTCTATCTTTAATGTGTCAGGATAAGCCCATAGGCTTGTATACGAGATGGGACTACAAGGAAAAAATATAAAATTTCAAGGCAAGGCAAAAGCGAGTTTGAACGTTTGAAATTATACTCATAACATTTTTTCAAATAACTAGAACTGAAAGTAAACTGAGAGCTACTACACTACGGGAACACAGCGAAAATTGATTGCTTTAGTGTTGATGGTTATTGCAACCATTGTGAGAATTTTTGAAGCAATGGGATGTTATTTCCATTTTTGCCCCTGTCAAGAAGCTAGACCAAGCCTAACTGATCATTATAACAAAAAAGAGCCATGGAAAAGGAAATGGTTGAGCTTCGAAAAAATTACATTCGAGAAAAGGATACTCCATAGCATTAAATGTGCGAGTGTTGTTGGTGGGATCAATTTAATAACAATGTAGACGTGAAAAATCACATTAGAACACATTTTACCTTCAAAAGACCTCTTTCTTTCCATTCACTATTGCAAAACATTAAAAGTAATCAATTTTCGGCTATGTGCAATTTGATCTGATTGTTACAGATGAACTAAAAACTAAATTCACTAATTTCCCACCTATTTTCAAAATTTTTGATGTTGGATTTTTAACGATCTTGGACCAAAAACGATATTGGTGAATATATTGAAAACACACGCGGAAGAAAACAATTTGTTAATACAACCACACCAAATATTGATATTGAGCTTCATTTCAACCCAAGAAACACTTATAACACCACTTTTTGTTTTTCAATTGGATTTTAGACTACAGTGTACAAAAATTTATCGGCTTGTACAATACACATCGCGTAAGTTTTTCAACGGTTTTGTTTAGTCTGTTGTTGATGCTAGGTGATGAAAGTCCATCATCTGTTTTGGTAGCAGAAACAAAGAAACTGCTAAAAAAAAGCTTTTATGGCTATCAAATAATGGACAGATCAAAACATACAATGACAAAAATATCTTGGAGACGAAAAAACCCACAAAGCTATCATTAACCAACTCTTCAAGAGACTCAATATCGTAGCTAAAGATTTGTAAAAAGTGAAACTTGTTAAATCTACTATAGAGCATCCTGAACCAATTATAGTAGGAATCTTTATTTCACAGTATGCCAAAATGAGAATGTTGGAGCTGTATTATTTTTTTTGATAACTTTTGCGATATCAACAAGTTGCAAAAACTCGAGTTGGATACAAATTCTTCTATTTGGATTTGGCAGAAGAAGATTTAGATGATTGTATCCTTCTCAGCAAGCGAGTAGAATGGTCTGAAAAGGAAAGCAAGGACTGTCGAGACGAGTTCAGAACAGATGCGAAAAACAACTTTTTCCCCCGTACTTGCTGTTCTAAACATAAGAAACATGACAAGAGGGAACCGTGGTACAATATCAAAGCTGTCGTTCCTACCCTTGAAGATATGCAGAAAATAAGGAAAGCAGTAGCAAGCGAGACGTTCATCAGAAAATCTAACAACTTGAGTAAATCAATTGTTGGCATTGATGCCAGTCAACTCTATCTTTAATGTATGTGCCAGGATAAGCCCACAGGCTTGTAAACGAGATGGGACTACAAGGAAAAAATACAAAAATTCAAGGCAAGGCAAGGCAAAAGCGAGTTCGAACGTTTGAAATTATACTCATAACATTTTTTCAAATAACCAGACATGAAAGTAAACTGAGAGCTACTACACAACGGGAACACAGCGAAAATTGATTGCTTTAGTGTTGATGGTTATTGCAACCATTGTAAGACTTTTTGAAGCAATGGGATGTTATTTCCATTTTTGCCCCTGTCAAGAAGCTAGACCAAGCCTAACTGATGATTATAACAAAAAAGAGCCATGGAAAAGGAAATGGTTGAGCTTCGAAAAAATTACATTCGAGAAAAGTATACTCCATAGCATTAAATGTGCGAGTGTTGTTGGTGGGATCAATTTAATAACAATGTAGACATGAAAAATCACATTAGAACACATTTTCCCTTCAAAAGACCTCTTTCTTTCCATTCACTATTGCAAAACAATAAAAATAATCAATTTTTGGCTATGTGCAATGTGATCTGATTGTTACAGATGAATTAAAAGCTAAATTCACTAATTTCCCACCTATTTTCAAAATTAGTGATGTTGGATTTTTAACGATCTTGGACCAAAAACGATATTGGTGAATATATTGAAAACACACGCGGAAGAAAACAATTTGTTAATACAACCACAACAATTCTTGATATTGAGCTTCATTTCAACCCAAGAAACACTTATAACACCACTTTTCGTTTTTCACTTGGACTTTGGACAACAGTGTACAAAAATTTATCGGCTTGTACAATACACATCGCGTAAATTTTTCAACGGTTTTCGTTTAGTTTGTTGTTGATGCTAGGTGATGAAAGTCCATCATCTGTTGTGGTAGCAGAAACAAAGAAACTGCTAGGAAAAAGCTCTTATGGCTATCAAATAATGGACAGATCAAAACATACAATGACAAAATATCTTGGAGACAAAAAACCCACAAAGCTATCATTAACCAACTCTTCAAGAGACTAAATATCGTAGCAAAAGATTTGTAAAAAGATGAGCGTGTAAATTCTACTATCGATCATCGTGAAACAATTATAGTATGATTCTTTATAGTACAGTATGCCAAGCTGAGAATGTTGGAGCTTATGATAAATTTTTCGATAAAGTTTGCGACGTCAACAAATTTGAAGCATTCGAAATGGATACTCATTCTCTCTATTTGGCGTCGGTAGAACAAAATTAAGATGAGTCAATCCTTACCAGCAAGCGAGCAGAATGGATTGACAAGCAAAGCAAGGACTGTCGAGAATTACTTTTTCCCTGTACTTGCTGCGCTAAACACAAAAAGTATGATAATAAGACAGAGCCTGGATTAGTCAAGGAGGAATTCAAACGCACCAAAAAATTGTACCTCTGTAGTAATTTTTTTGCTGTTATGATAGTAAAAAACAAAAAGAATAAGTTTAGCAGTCAACGATTGAAAAAAAACGCGCATTAGACGATTCAGGAGATGGCCCGATAGCAAACAATATATATTCAACTAATAGTGGAATTAAAACGATTTACCATGCAGTCGCCACTTATGAAAAAATTAAAAAAAGAATGAACTATTTTCACCCAAAACGGGAAGTTGAATATGATGGATTTTATACTAAACCTCTTTGTGAGAGTTTGTAAAAGATTATGTAGTAAAATTATATGCGATGCTTTAAATTAATACATTTTCTCTGTCATTAATCTTTTTTTTCAACACTTCTTTTCAAACGCTACGTCTTGGTTAGCAATCTATTTTTTCTTTGATTCAGAAAACGTTTAGAATTTTAAACGTCGGCAAAATCGGGCGCCAAATTTTGTTCTCAAATTTACGCTCTTAACATCTCAAACTCTGAAACCTATAACCTATCTTAATACATAGGGAAATTTTCTCTGCGTGGTGTGATAAAAAAAACCCTGATCGAAAAACTGGATATAAGCAATAATCAAAAGTCTCAGCAAGCAAGGCAAAAAGTGAAGAATAATAATTAAGAAAACCAAAAAATTGAAAAACAAAAATGAAAAAATTTCAAATTTTTGAGTTTTGATGTTTTTATTTCCAAATTGCGCTAAGAAAACTCCAAAAACATTTTAAATTGAGTGAAATTAAAATTTCACGGCCCAAATTATGCAAAATTGCAACGTCGCTATTTTTGACTTTGAATCAATTTGCATGTCATCCGAAAAATTAAAACCGACAGAAACAATAACTTGGATCGAAAAGCATGAACACATATCAATGTCAATTTCATTCAATTACTTGGCAAACCCATCTTTAAGTGTGACAAAGATCCACAATCGCTGATTACTGAATTTTTGGCAAACTTGGAATTGTTGGCAGAAAAAAAATAAAGCGGAGATGCGATCAAAATTTCTGGAAACTGAAAATAACATCAAAAGCGCCTACACACAATCCTTAATGAACAAAATAGTTTCAAAATAGTAAAGCAAGAGAGTACAAAGACGAATATATCCAGGACGAGGAAGAGAACGAATGATTTTGCTGCTTCATTCAATTTTGGAGACATTCAGCTTATGGACATTATGAAGTTTTTAGGGGGAGCTACTACTTTAGACTCTTTTCTGAAAATTTACAAAGACGGTGAAATGAAAGGGTAATTTCCATGAAAGGGTGCTTTGATATTACTTAAAAACTCGATGAACATTAACTACCATCGAACGATGACTTTTCAGTAAGTTGAAAGAAAACAGTACCCTCTAGATAAAGAGTATGACGATTTTCGAAGATTTTCAATACTGGGTTAACTGAAGAGCAAGCAATGAAAAAACTCGGACTAAAGGCCTAACAGTAGCAAACGGGACGTTCAATAGAAAATCAATTAACTTGTGTAAATCAATTGTTGGTATTGATGCCAGTGAACTCTATATTGATTGTATGTGTCGTGATATGCCCACAGGCTTGTATACCAGATGGGACCGCCAGAAAAAAATACAAAAATTCAATGCAAGGCAAAAACGAGTTCAAACGTTTGAAATTATGGTCATGACGTTTTTTCAAATAACCAGACCTAAATGTAAATTGAGAATAACTGCACTACGGGAACACAGCTAAAATTGATTGCTTTAGTGTTGATGATTATTGCAACCATTGTAAAACTTTTTGAAGCAATGGGATGTTATTTCTATACTTGCCTGTCAAGAAGCTAGACCAAGCCTAACTGATGATTATATCAAACAAGGAGCCAATGAAAGAGAAATGGATGAGCTTCGAAAAATTTACATTTGAGAAAAAGGATACTCCATAGCATAAATGTGCGAGTGTAGTTGGTGGGATCAGTTTAATAACAACGTAGACGTGAAAAATCAAGTTAGAACTCATTTTTCCTTCAAAAGACCTCTTTCTTTCAATTCACTATTTCAAAACATTAAAATTAACCAGTGTTCGGCTATATATCATGTGATCTGAGTGTTCCAGATGAACTAGAAGCGAAATTCTCTAATTTCCCAACTATTTTCAAAAATATTGATGTTGAATTAGAAACTATCTTGGACCAAAAACGTTATTGGGGAAGAACACGCGCGGAAGAAAACATTTTGTTAGGACAACCACAACAAATATTGATATTGGGCTTCACTTTAACCCATGGAACACTTATTAAAATTTACTATTTTTCACTTGTATCTTGGAATAAAAAGTACAAAAATTCATTGGTTTGTACAATACACACCGCGTAAAGTATTCAACAGTTTTGTTCAGTCTGTTGTTGATGCTAGGCGAGCCGGCGATGAAAATCCATTATCTGGCGTAATAGCCAAAACAATGAAGTTTCTAACAAAATACGTCCTACGGCTATCAAATAATGGACAGATCAAAACATACAATGGCAAAATATCTTGGAGACGAAAAAACCCACAAAGCTATCAATAACCAACTCTTCAAGAGACTCAATATCATAGCTAAAGATTTGTAAAAAGTGAAACTTGTTAAAACTACTATAGAACATCCTGAACTAATTATAGTAGGAATCATTATTTCACAGTATGCCAAAATGAGAATGTTGGAGCTGTATTATTTTTTTTGATAAGTTTTGCGATGTCAACAAATTCCAAGAACTCGAGTTGGATACAAATTCCTCTATTTGGATTTGGCAGAAGAAGATTTAGATGATTGTATTCTTCTCAGCAAGCGAGTAGAATGGTCTGAAAAGTGAAGCAAGGACTGTCGAGACGACTTCAGAGCAGATGCGAAAAACAACTTTTCCCTCGTTTTTGCTGTTCTAAACATAAGAAACATGACAAGAGAGAACCAGGATTGTTCAAGGAGGAATTCAGATGCACTGAAATGTTATGCTTGTGTAGTAAAACCTATTGCAGTTACGATAGTAAACGTCAAAAGTAGAATTTTAGCAGTTAAGGACTGAACAAACGAGCATTAGAAGACACTGGAGATGGCCCGATGGCAAAGTATCGACAAGTAGTGAATGAGGCAGTGAATTTGAAGTCAACGAACAGAGATTTTAAAACGTTAAACCATGCAGTCGCAACTTATGAACAAACTAAAAATGGACTACATACTAAACCTCTAATTTTGAAAGAAATTATGCAGTAAATGTAAAGACGATGCTGTAAGTTAAAACATTTTCTCTGTAGTTAACCTTTTTTAAACGATACGTTTGGGTTAACAGAGTATTAGTTTTCAAATAAGAAAAAATTTAAAAAACTAGAACATCAGCAAAATCAAACCACTTTTTTTTCTTGGATCTTGGACTACAGTGTACAAAATTTCATCGATTTGTACAATGCCTACCGCGTAAAGTATTCAACAGTTTTGTTCAGTCTGTTGTGGATGCTAGACGAGCCGGCGATGAAAATCCATTATCTGGCGTAGTAGCCAAAACAATAAAATTTCTAGGAAATACGTTCTACGGCTATCAAATAATGGACAGATCAAAACATACAATGATAAAATATCTTAGAGACGAAAAAATCCTAAAGCTATCAATAACCAGTTCTTCAAGAGACTAAATATCTTAGCAAAAGATTTGTAAAAAGATGAGCGTGTAAATTCTACTATCGTACATCGTGAAACAATTATAGTATGATTCTTTATAGTACAGTATGCCAAGCTGAGAATGGTGGAGCTTATGATAAATTTTTCGATAAAGTTTGCGACGTCAACAAATTTGAAGCATTCGAAATGGATACATAATCTCTCTGTTTGGCTCTTTGGCTCAAGGTAGAAGAAAATTTAGATGAATCAATCTTTAGCAGCAAGCGATCAGACTGGATTGACTAGCGAAGCAAGGACTGTCGAGACAATTTCAGAGCAGATTCGAAAAAAAACTTTTTTCGAATCTGCGAAAAAAGTTTTAAACGATACGTTTGGTTTAACATAGTATTACTTTTCGATTATGAAAAAGTTTAAAAAACTAGAACATCAGCAAAATTACACCACTTTTTTTTTTACTTGGATCTTGGACTACAGTGTACAAAATTTCATCGATTTGTACAATGCACACCGCGTAAAGTATTCAACAGTTTTGTTCAGTCTGTTGTTGATGCTAGGCGAGCAGGCGATGAAAATCCATTATCTGGCGTAGTAGCCAAAACAATGAAATTTCTAGGAAATACGTCCTACGGCTATCAAATAATGGACAGATCAAAACATACAATGACAAAATATCTTGGAGACGAAAAAACCCACAAAGCTATCAATAACCAGTTCTTCAAGAGACTAAATATCTTAGCAAAAGATTTGTAAAAAGATGAGCGTGTAAATTCTACTATCGACCATCGTGAAACAGTTATAGAATGATTCTTTAAACTGCAGTATGCCAAGTTGAGAATGTTGGAATTATAGTATAACTTTTTCGATAAAGTTTGCGACGCCAACAAATTCGAAGAACTCGAAATGGATACATAATCTCTCTGTTTGGCTATTTGGCTCTGGGTAGAAGAAAATTTAGATGAATCAATCTTTAGCAGCAAGCGATCAGACTGGATTGACAAGCAAAGCAAGGACTGCCGAGACAATTTCAGAGCAGATTCGAAAAAAAAATTTTTCCCCGTACTTGCTGCGCTAAACACAAAAAGCATGATGATAAGAGAGAGCTTATATTGTTCAAGGAGGAATCCAGACGCATCAAAAACTTGTACCTTCGTAGTACGTTTTTTTGCTGTTGTGATATTAAAAGTCAAAAGTATAAATTTAGTAGTAAACGATTGAACAAACGCGCATTAGTAGATTCAGGCGATGGTCGGATGGCAAAGAAATTAAATTCAACTAATAGTGGAATTAAAACTATCAACCATGCAGTCGCAACTTATGAACAAAGTAGAAAAGGAAAGAGCTATTTTCACCCTAAACGGGAAGTTGAATGTGATAGAAAACATACTAAACCTCTTTGTAAGAGTTTGTAAGAGATTATGTAGTAAAAATAAATGCCGAGCTTTAAATTAAGACATTTTCTCTGAGATTTACTTTTTTTCAACACTTCGCTTCAAACGATACGTTTTGGTTAAAACTCTTTTGTTTTTTTTTCGATTCTGAAAACGTTTAGAATTTTAAACGTCGGCAAAGTTGGGCGCTAAAATTTTTTCTCGAAACTTACGCCCTTAACATCTCAAACTCTGAAACCTATAACCTAATTTAATACATAGGGCAATCTATTCCTTATGTTAATACCTACGGTGGAGACTGGATAGTCTATAGACTATCTTAATACATGGGAGTCTTCACCCCCCGAAATTGACTCTACCCGACATATACTACTTGCTTGCATGGGCTGCTTTTTCACTTTTCTGTTAAAGAAGTGTTATTTTGAGGCAAAACAAAACCACCCAACGCTGCATTTCGAAATTCAAATCTAAAACTTTTAACGTACTCATACTTAACAAATCTAAATGAAATACGGATAGCCTGTTACTGTGCAAGTAGCACAGAAGGTAGCGACAAAAGTTTGAAAAACAAATCAAAAAAAAAGTTTTTAAAAAAATTGGTCGTTACTTTCTGAGCGGAGTGATAAAAAACCCTGAATGAAATACTGGATATTAGCATTAATCAACAGTCGTAGAAAAAAAGGCAAAAAGTGAAGAATAATATTAATGAAAACAGAAAAGTTTAAAAGAAAATTAAAAAAAAAATTGAGTTTTGATGTTTTTGTTTCCAAATGGCGCTCAGAAATCTCCGAAAACAACTTAAATTGAGTTAAATTTGTTTTTCACGGCCAAAACTATGCAAAAATTAGCTATTGTATTATTCTGCATTATCCTACTCGGCTGCCTTAGTTCGTGTAGACGATGCTGTATAGACACATGTTAAATGTGTAGACGATGCTGTAAGTTAAAACATTTTCTCTGTAGTTAACCTTTTTTAAACGATACGTTTGGGTTAACAGAGTATTACTTTTTGATTAAGAAAAATCTTAAAAAAGTAGAACATCAGCAAAATCACGCCACTTTTTTTTTTACTTGGATCTTGGACTACAGTGTACAAAATTTCATCGATTTGTACAATGCACACCGCGTAAAGTATTCAACAGTTTTGTTCAGTCTGTTGTTGATGCTAGGTGAGCCGGCGATGAAAATCCATTATCTGGCGTAGTAGCCAAAACAATGAAATTTCTAGGAAATACGCCCTACGGCTATCAAATAATGGACAGATCAAAACATACAATGACAAAATATCTTGGAGACGAAAAAACCCACAAAGCTATCAATAACCAGTTCTTCAAGAGACTAAATATCTTAGCAAAAGATTTGTAAAAAGATGAGCGTGTAAATTCTACTATCGTACATCGTGAAACAATTATAGTATGATTCTTTATAGTACAGTATGCCAAGCTGAGAATGGTGGAGCTTATGATAAATTTTTCGATAAAGTTTGCGACGTCAACAAATTTGAAGCATTCGAAATGGATACATAATCTCTCTGTTTTCGTCCATGTTTTTCACAAATTGACAATATTCTACGGATGCTCACTTATAGAAAACAATCAATAAAATGAGATACTGTTTTGGTACGTAATCAAATTTGCATTAGTAAATGAACATTAGCTTACAAGACGGGGGAACTTGACGTCTCAAAGCTTCTACCTGAAGCCTATTTCTTATAGCTTTCCGAGCTTTGAGGGGTAAGCAGTTTCGCTTCTTACGTGTCTTAAGGATGTTAAGATTAGCGCTATAACGCTTTAGAAGGAGGAGAGTCTTTAACTCAAGGGAAGGAGGCTGGTGAAGCTCTTTGTACTTCTCAATTAGTACCTGGTCCTTAGCCTTACGCTTAGAGATAAAGTCTTTAACGACGTTGAGAACGAGAATACCTGTTGAACCTTAATTTTCCTCTATATCCTCGGTTCCGTTCCGTCTACAGTATACGATCGCACAAATGTTTGTCCTATACCTTAATAACAAATTGACAAGTTGCTCACTACTCAGCTTGCGGTTATTGTTGCTGCGGTGCCTACTTATCGAGTTATTAATGGCGTCGTGCCAAATTACAAGGTCGTTACGGTGCGACAAGTAATGATGAAGGTAGTACTGTATTGTTTTCTGAGAGTCCCTAGCGTTAAAGTTCAAACTTAAACCTGGCTTCGTAAAGCAAGTATCTTTGACGCGCTTTTGGGACGGAGCGGGAAGTTTTCGGAGCGCGTGATCCAAAGAACTAGCTCCTAGGATGAATACCATACACTTGGGGGACCTATGCGACGGCTTCGTTACGCTTAAGTACCAATGGGGTTGGAAAATTAAGTAGGTCGGTTGAACTCCAACAACACACACGGAGTAAACCTGAGGATGAAAGAATTCAACTTGACTCACTTAATATCACCGTACCTGACCACTTAACTTTACTGTCACGCAACGAAGTCAATAATCTGACGGGCTGAAACGGCTTTGTTTTACTCGAAGCGAACTGGCTTTCAGTTTCACCAATGGTGGGTGGGGGATCAGGCAAATTGGTTAAGTTCAACAACACACGCGGAAGAAACCTGAGGATGAAAAAACTCAACTTAATTTGCCTGATATTTCGCTACCAGACCACTTAACATAAGGCTGGTGTCATCTTACAGCACAGTTTCGCAGAATTCTGGAGACGTTTTGAGGATTTTTTGGCAATTTTTTTTACTTTTTATACAAAATTTTTCAGAAATTTTTGGTCAGCAGGTTCGAGTCATAAACCAATCCAAAAAACTAGTCCAGTACCTCTTGGCTATGTTCCGATTTCACTGATTAATATTCCGTTCACATATATCCAAAAATTTCTCAAGATGTATGACAGCGTATAAAATTTTATAGCACAATATGAGAGTTTTAAAAGTTTGTCGAGTCTTACAGTTTTGAAGATTGGGCGGTCACCGGTCTTACACGACACAGACGCTCTCTGCAATCCGCAAGAGACCCTCTGCAATCCGCAACAGACACTCTGCAATCTGCAACCGACACTCTGCAATCCGCCACAGACACTCTGCAATCCGCAACAGATGCTCTGCAATCCGCCACAGACACTCTGCAATCTGCAACCGACACTCTGCAATCCGCTACAGACACTCTGCAATCCGCAACAGATGCTCTGCAATCCGCCACAGACCCTCTGCAATCTGCAACCGACACTCTGCAATCCGCTACAGACACTCTGCAATCCGCAACAGATGCTCTGCAATCCGCCACAGACCCTCTGCAAGCTGCAACCGACACTCTGCAATCCGCTACAGACACTCTGCAATCCGCAACAGATGCTCTGCAATCCGCCACAGACCCTCTGCAATCTGCAACCGACACTCTGCAATCCGCTACAGACACTCTGCAATCCGCAACAGATGCTCTGCAATCCGCCACAGACCCTCTGCAATCTGCAACCGACACTCTGCAATCCGCTACAGACACTCTGCAATCCGCAACAGATGCTCTGCAATCCGCCACAGACCCTCTGCAATCTGCAACCGACACTCTGCAATCCGCTACAGACACTCTGCAATCCGCAACAGATGCTCTGCAATCCACCACAGACCCTCTGCAATCTGCAACCGACACTCTGCAATCCGCTACAGACACTCTGCAATCCGCAACAGATGCTGTGCAATCCGCTACAGACCCTCTTCAAGCCGCAACAGATGAATTCCGACCGACAGCACTCTGTTTGAGCCAACTGCTTTCGTACAACTCTGGGGATTCTGCCAACTGCACTCGTGTCGGGAAAACTGTCCGAGAAACAAATTGAAAGGGAACTATCAACGATCCCGGTCCCTTGTGTCCCTCGGTGAAGCTCGTGTCGTGAAGAGAAAGTAGTCGTGAGATGTCAAGTCCAGTTTGAGAACAACTCTAGCCTCTGTCGCCGACGAATTTCGTCTCGCCGTCAAGGCTGCTTTACCTGGGTTTCGTGATGGCTGACTTCTAAGCTGTGATTGCGTTCCTGTCCGTCAGTCGGATTGCGAGTCCCTTGCTGTGTCGCAATACTAAACTCTGTCCCTTGTGGGGCGCCAAAATATGCTCGCTCTAATCTCCAAAACTGTATAAAACGGCAAATAATTGTTTTAACTCGTAGTATTCTCGGCAAAACATACATTCATCGTGACTAATTTATAAAAGCCAACATTTCACACAACTCACTTTCATAATTTCAACAATCCAACACTTTCAATAAACAAATTGGTGCAAGCTAGCCACAAGAACCGGTCGGTAATGTCCTTGAGACAAATTGCTCTTTTTTAGCGGTCAGCCTTAATCAAGGTTGAATCAAATTAGAATCAACAAAACAGTTAAAATAGGATATAACCCCCTTTTTTAGTATATTAATACATGGGCAGGTGGGGGACTCGAACCTACGTCAACTGTAGAGTCTATTTAGTGGGCGTTATTGTAGCTTAGGCCACTCGGCCAACGGCGCTTATTGTTGTAACATTTTGGTTCAGTTTTATGCATTTATACTATTGTTTTATATTTGCGCTGCAACAGTGGTGATGTCGCTAGTGAAAGTGTCCCGGCCGAACGAAGCTGGGCAAGGGGACGTGCAAGGTGGCAGGGAGAAGGAGAACCAAGTGCCACCGATGTTGCTGGCGGGATTTATCTCAACAGCTTCAAAGGTCAAGAGAAGCGAAAGAACCCTCGCTGACACCAGATTGGAAATGGAGGTTATTAGACAGTGTGGATCCGGTGAATTGGACGACTACACACCGTCACGTATCAACATGGAAAAAATGAAGTTGGAAGGGCAGCTCGACGTGGTTGAATATAGTCGTATTACAGTGCCCGAATCGGTTCACATGGGCGATCCTGCTGACGGCTACCTGGAAATGGTGAAAACGAGAAAATCAGCGAGAGGGCACCTGATGGCCTGGCATGACCAGAAAGCCATGCAAGAGTATCTGAAAGAGTTAATAACGGGTTCGAACCTGAAGAGGAAAGGATATGACACAGTGATGTCGTCAGAAGCGAATGAGAATGGTTTAGAGCTTCTGAGTAAAATTTCCTTGAAGGTGGCCCTGCAGAAGTATTTCGACGAAATCATGCGTACTCCCTCATCTGTCATGGCGTACTTAGCCAACCCCTCCGTCAGGACAGTCCTGCAAGTGAGGCTTTTGTGGGGCCTTGCCGGAAAAAGAAGGAGGGAACACGAAGCCACCATTGAGACGAGATCTAGAGAGAAACAGCTAGAATTGATGGGAGCTTTGAGAGTGTTGATTGCCAGAGACGATTCAGCGATAGCACTTTGCTCTGTGAAATTCGTGGTCAATCGTATCCCCCACTCCGGTGCTAGAAGAATGTGTAAAGACAATCAGACATGAGGTCGACGAAGCGTGAAGAAGTCTTATTGAGGGCCCTGTTGGAACTCCATCAAGACATGCCACTGGAGATCCCGACGAAGAACTGAATGATATTGATAGCTACCGGAGGTTGGAGGAAGTCAGGCGATGTTCCAACAAGGAGTTGTCAGTGACGAAGGAATTGCCAGAAGGAATCAGGAGTCTGAAAGAGTACGCGACGCTAGGGAAGCGGAAGTCCTTCCAAAACGTGTCGGGTGTCCCAGGAATGGCTTATAATCCATTCGTTAACGAGGAAGCGACTATGAGCAAGCAGTAATCCCCAATTTTTGGGTAGAAAGGGTGCGAGAAATGGGGACAGTAACGTCTGAACAGTTACAGTTGGGAGTAATCCTGGAGGAACGAGTGATTGAACCTTCGACTCCCCAGCTGGAGGGACAAGTAAGCTTTGAGTGTGGTTCGTGGGACGGTCCACTGAAGACCAGCTTATTGACGATGTGGGAACTTATGAAGCCTTCATGGTGCCCAAATCCGATATGGGGCGTCACCGCTGAAATTGAACTGGAGGAGAACGACGATAAAAGCCTGCACGACCTAGCTATGATACATCATCTATTGGCTCTCAAAATAACGAGGCAAGATGAAGAACAACCCACGGATCCGTCCGAGGGGAACTCTCCAAGTGATTGGATGAAGGGGGTGCCTGCTTGGCTTCCAGTTGTGGAATGGAAGAACACATGTGTGGGAAAGGTTATTGCCTGAAAACAATGAGTGAACAGCACTGCCAGCTAGCCAAATTGTATGGAAGGTTGAGTATGTCAAAGAAAAATGATATGGAATTGATTGCGGATCGCCATGGAGTGACGGAGGTGAATATGATGACCGTCATCATTTATGTCTCTCACTAAGGAGCCCCCAGCTATTCTATCACCCGCGGAGTCTATGTCCCTGGTTGAAGCATATCAGAGGAAGGGCGAGTCCAAGCTATTCAGTGAATCCTCTCGTTGCCAGAAAAAGAATGGGAGCGGTACCAGAGCGAGCTGGAGAGAAAAACCGGCAAGGTTTGGACGCGGGTAGCCTTCATGGAAAGTACGTGGAGCATAATCCGGAGATACGGCACCCAATCCGTGATGAGAGTGGGGTTGAACCAACCCATCATGCGAGATGATATAGAGAAAATGATGGAATCCACTGAATTGGACGGTCTGTCCGAGTCAGTCACGGAAGAAAGTGCTGAAGAAAGCCCGATTATGCGAGGTCGACCCGTAAGAAGAACCAGGAAAGGACTGAAGAAGTACAAGTCAATGGTGAGAAAGTTTAAGGAGAGAAAGAACGTTAAGGTAACCAACCTTAATGTTGTGAAGTGAAAGACCACAACGGTGGTGATGTCGCTAGTGAAAGTGTCCCGGCCGAACGAAGCTGGGCAAGGGGACGTTCAAGGTGACAGGGAGAAGGAGAACCAAGTGCCACCGATGTTGCTGGCGGGATTTATCTCAACAGCTTCAAAGGTCAAGAGAAGCGAAAGAACCCTCGCTGACACCAGATTGGAAATGGAGGTTATTAGACAGTGTGGATCCGGTGAATTGGACGACTACACACCGTCACGTATCAACATGGAAAAAATGAAGTTGGAAGGGCAGCTCGACGTGGTTGAATATAGTCGTATTACAGTGCCCGAATCGGTTCACATGGGCGATCCTGCTGACGGCTACCTGGAAATGGTGAAAACGAGAAAATCAGCGAGAGGGCACCTGATGGCCTGGCATGACCAGAAAGCCATGCAAGAGTATCTGAAAGAGTTAATAACGGGTTCGAACCTGAAGAGGAAAGGATATGACACAGTGATGTCGTCAGAAGCGAATGAGAATGGTTTAGAGCTTCTGAGTAAAATTTCCTTGAAGGTGGCCCTGCAGAAGTATTTCGACGAAATCATGCGTACTCCCTCATCTGTCATGGCGTACTTAGCCAACCCCTCCGTCAGGACAGTCCTGCAAGTGAGGCTTTTGTGGGGCCTTGCCGGAAAAAGAAGGAGGGAACACGAAGCCACCATTGAGACGAGATCTAGAGAGAAACAGCTAGAATTGATGGGAGCTTTGAGAGTGTTGATTGCCAGAGACGATTCAGCGATAGCACTTTGCTCTGTGAAATTCGTGGTCAATCGTATCCCCCACTCCGGTGCTAGAAGAATGTGTAAAGACAATCAGACATGAGGTCGACGAAGCGTGAAGAAGTCTTATTGAGGGCCCTGTTGGAACTCCATCAAGACATGCCACTGGAGATCCCGACGAAGAACTGAATGATATTGATAGCTACCGGAGGTTGGAGGAAGTCAGGCGATGTTCCAACAAGGAGTTGTCAGTGACGAAGGAATTGCCAGAAGGAATCAGGAGTCTGAAAGAGTACGCGACGCTAGGGAAGCGGAAGTCCTTCCAAAACGTGTCGGGTGTCCCAGGAATGGCTTATAATCCATTCGTTAACGAGGAAGCGACTATGAGCAAGCAGTAATCCCCAATTTTTGGGTAGAAAGGGTGCGAGAAATGGGGACAGTAACGTCTGAACAGTTACAGTTGGGAGTAATCCTGGAGGAACGAGTGATTGAACCTTCGACTCCCCAGCTGGAGGGACAAGTAAGCTTTGAGTGTGGTTCGTGGGACGGTCCACTGAAGACCAGCTTATTGACGATGTGGGAACTTATGAAGCCTTCATGGTGCCCAAATCCGATATGGGGCGTCACCGCTGAAATTGAACTGGAGGAGAACGACGATAAAAGCCTGCACGACCTAGCTATGATACATCATCTATTGGCTCTCAAAATAACGAGGCAAGATGAAGAACAACCCACGGATCCGTCCGAGGGGAACTCTCCAAGTGATTGGATGAAGGGGGTGCCTGCTTGGCTTCCAGTTGTGGAATGGAAGAACACATGTGTGGGAATGGTTATTGCCTGAAAACAATGAGTGAACAGCACTGCCAGCTAGCCAAATTGTATGGAAGGTTGAGTATGTCAAAGAAAAATGATATGGAATTGATTGCGGATCGCCATGGAGTGACGGAGGTGAATATGATGACCGTCATCATTTATGTCTCTCACTAAGGAGCCCCCAGCTATTCTATCACCCGCGGAGTCTATGTCCCTGGTTGAAGCATATCAGAGGAAGGGCGAGTCCAAGCTATTCAGTGAATCCTCTCGTTGCCAGAAAAAGAATGGGAGCGGTACCAGAGCGAGCTGGAGAGAAAAACCGGCAAGGTTTGGACGCGGGTAGCCTTCATGGAAAGTACGTGGAGCATAATCCGGAGATACGGCACCCAATCCGTGATGAGAGTGGGGTTGAACCAACCCATCATGCGAGATGATATAGAGAAAATGATGGAATCCACTGAATTGGACGGTCTGTCCGAGTCAGTCACGGAAGAAAGTGCTGAAGAAAGCCCGATTATGCGAGGTCGACCCGTAAGAAGAACCAGGAAAGGACTGAAGAAGTACAAGTCAATGGTGAGAAAGTTTAAGGAGAGAAAGAACGTTAAGGTAACCAACCTTAATGTTGTGAAGTGAAAGACCACAACGGTGGTGATGTCGCTAGTGAAAGTGTCCCGGCCGAACGAAGCTGGGCAAGGGGACGTTCAAGGTGACAGGGAGAAGGAGAACCAAGTGCCACCGATGTTGCTGGCGGGATTTATCTCAACAGCTTCAAAGGTCAAGAGAAGCGAGAGAACCCTCGCTGACACCAGATTGGAAATGGAGGTTATTAGACAGTGTGGATCCGGCGGATTGGACGACTACACACCGTCACGTATCAACATGGAAAAAATGAAGTTGGAAGGGCAGCTCGACGTGGTTGAATATAGTCGTATTACAGTGCCCGAATCGGTTCACATGGGCGATCCTGCTGACGGCTACCTGGAAATGGTGAAAACGAGAAAATCAGCGAGAGGGCACCTGATGGCCTGGCATGACCAGAAAGCCATGCAAGAGTATCTGAAAGAGTTAATAACGGGTTCGAACCTGAAGAGGAAAGGATATGGCACAGTGATGTCGTCAGAAGCGAATGAGAATGGTTTAGAGCTTCTGAGTAAAATTTCCTTGAAGGCGGCCCTGCAGAAGTATTTCGACGAAACCATGCGTACTCCCTCATCTGTCATGGCGTACTTAGCCAACCCCTGCGTCAGGACAGTCCTGCAAGTGAGGCTTTTGTGGGGCCTTGCCGGAATAAGAAGGAAGGAGCACAAAGCCACCATTGAGACGAGATCTAGAGAGAAACAGCTAGAATTGATGGGAGCTTTGAGAGTGTTGATTGCCAGAGACGATTCAGCGATAGCACTTTGCTCTGTGAAATTCGTGGTCGATCGTATCCCCCACTCCGGTGCTAGAAGAATGTGTAAAGACAATCAGACATGAGGTCGATGAAGCGTGAAGAAGTCTTATTGAGGGCCCTGTTGGAACTCCATCAAGACATGCCACTGGAGATCCCGACGAAGAACTGAATGATATGGATAGCTACCGGAGGTTGGAGGAAATCAGGCGATGTTCCAACAAGGAGTTGACAGTGACGAAGGAATTGCCAGAAGGAATCAGGAGTCTGAACGAGTATGCGACCGTAGGGAAGCGGATGTCGGATGTCCTTCCAAAACGTGTCGGGTGTCCCAGGAATGGCTTATAATCCATTCGTTAACGAGGAAGCGACTATGAGCAAGCAGTAATCCCCAATTTTTGGGTACAAAGAGTGCGAGAAATGGGGACAGTAACGTCTGAACAGCTACAGTTGGGACTAATCCTGGAGGAACGAGTGATTGAAGCTTCGATTCCCCAGCTGGAGGGACAAGTAAGCTTTGAGCGTGGTTCGTGGGACGGTCCACTGAAGACCAGCTTATTGACGATGTGGGAACTAATGAAGCCTTCATGGTGCCCGAACCCAAACGCGGGCCTGATATGGGGCGTCACCGCTGAAATTGAACTGGAGGAGAACGACGATAAAAGCCTGCACGACATAGCTATGATACATCATCTATTGGCTCTCAAAATAACGAGGCAAGATGAACAACAACCCACGGAGCCGTCCGGGGGGAACTCTCCAAGTGATTGGATGAAGGGGGTGCCTGCTTGGCTTCCAGTTGTGGAATGGAAGAACACATTTGTGGGAATGGTTATTGCCTGAAAACAATGAGTGAACAGCACTGCCAGCTAGCCAAATTGTATGGAAGATTGAGTATGTCAAAGAAAAATGATATGGAATTGATTGCGGATTGCCATGGAGTGACGGAGGTGAATATGATGACCGCCTTGAGATTCTGTAGCAGGTCAGCTCGATTGAGCACTTGGAACGCCTGGAGCGTGCCCATGAGCTGGTCACGTCCTTGAGTGTGGAAGTGTTCCCTAGAGCATAACAAATGGAGCAGAAATCTGGAAGCTGGCGGGAGGCTCCTGAAAATGAGATGAATTTGAAGCAGAGCATGAGATATCATAAGACAGCCGGCTCGAAGTATCTGGTAGGATCTAGCGCGGCACCATACTGTTCTCCAGAGCTCTCCAGAGTTCCTCCAGAGACTCACACCCACATCCAGTCTGGGCAAATTGACCTTGACCTACACCCACCCACTGTTCCGAGAGAACGTTTCCTGCTCAGTGTCGCAGTTGAACCAGAACAAAAGCAGTGCTTCAGTCAGTTATGCTCATGTAATTCTTTGAAACCATTTTTGTTTTTCATTCTACACGGCTTGCGTGAACAAACATGCCCCAGACTAGGTCACAAATTTAAAAAAATTAAACTGATTACATGTAGCCTTTAATGATAGAAAATACTCGACGCACATGGTGCTTGTAGATGCAAGAACACAAGACCGATTGATCGACCAGCTCTTCTCGGTGCCCAATTGCGTGCGACTGTCGAGGATGTCAGAGAGACCCCATGAATTGTTGAGTAAGATCCTCCGGGCAGTCCCGGAGAGGTCTAGAGATGAGTTGGAAGAAATAGTGGGAGAAACTTTTGTAAAGTGGGGTGAAGGGAACATCAGTGAGTTCCAGAAGAAAAAGGCGAAGGGAATAAAGTCGAGCGATTTTCCCATGATGGACGAAAAAGATGAGACGCATCAAACGATGATGGAAATTAAACCCCTGCTTGCGGCTTCGGGATATCGACCTTGGAGAAACGTCCAGGAGATGGCCGTGCCAACTTCGGAGCAATTGAGCCGGGTGAGCATTAGCAAGTAAATTGGATCTGTTCAGAACGACCTGCATAATTTCGAGGATACCGAAACAAATAGAAAAAATTTGGACAAGACAAAGCTTGATGCCTTGGTTCCGTGCGGTGAAGACGGCATGGGTGCATTATCGCGCGAAGCGTCATTTGTCCCAAACATGGAAGCCTATCCATCTTTCCAGCTGGACAAAGGACCGGGAGCCTATAATAGAGCATTCCTGACACATAGGAATGCTGTGACCACGGCAGTGAAGAGAGTAGCTAGGAACAACTGAAAAGGAAAGAAAAGAGGTCTTGCAAGCTGACCTAGAACGAAACGTGAGCATGTGCCTGCACAACAGCTTCTGTAGGAACAGAGAGCAGAAAGTGAATGTGGTCCTGCTACCCTGCCGCAAACAGAGGTTGCTGGAGCAGGAAAGCTTGGGGACGGCCGGAAGCTCTGTGGATATACTGCAGAAAGTTCTAGACGACAGTGAGAAAGTTGAGCAGGAACCAGAAGCGATGAACAAAGATTGAAGACGATGATTGAAGACAAAGAATGAAGACAGCAGAGATGGAAAACTTTATTGTCGTTGTGTGTAGAAACTTTTGAACTAATCAACCAAGATTGATTAATGAAACTATTAAACTATTTATTTTGGTGTAGCTTGGTCAAACCAGATTTGGAAATTGTTGAATTGTTAAAATTGTTGAATTACAATGGAGAATTTTATTTGACAATTATTTATATATATAGGCCTTAGGTGAGTATATTTACCTATTTAAACCTGACCGGAGTTTTTCACCTGTGTAGGACACATGTTCACTTTGTGGTGACCTGGTAATGTTTGGGTACGCTTGCTCGAAAAGGGTGAGTACTTCATTACTTTTCCTAGCCACAGAAATTCTTATTATTAATATTGAGGCAAACGCATAAATGAATGATTAGACTTGGTGAGTGACATTAAGTTCATTTTAACGGGTGCGTGGCGGTACCACGTCCCAAATTTTTAATCAGCAAGAACGAGAGAAAATTTAACGGAGAAATGACGTAATTAGTCAGAAAAAAAGTTTTATCTAGGAGACTCCTCATAGTGAAAATTGTGTGAAAATGTTTAAAGGCAGTGAAACGTAGTACGATGCAATTTATGACACATGGTGAGTTGAGGTGGAGTAGATAAGTTTCATGGAAAGTTGGATCACCACTTGAAGATAACCCGGGGTTATGCGTTCAATGGGGACTGTCCGGGGAGTATGTGCCATTCCGCCGGATTGACACCACCGAACCCTCCGACGAGTAAGAAAAAGAGTATTAACGGTGTTAATGACGAATTAATCAAGAAAAAGAGGGTCGGAACATTCTGGAAGAAAATTTTAAAAAATTCGAATGGCCTCGGAATATTTCTGAGAAATGCAGAAAGTGGCCATTTTTGGCAGAAAAAGTAAAAAAAAACACAAGTTGACTTGTGAAAAACGGTCGAGAAAAACGTAAGAAAAATCAAAAGTCTCTTATCGTGACGATCACGCACGATAAGACGTGTAGCAGAAGACGATAGGAAGAAAGGAGGCTACAGTGGGAGAGCCGGAAGGATCAGTACCCTCCCGTGCCACGAAGTGGAAGAAAAAAACAACGATACTTCTTGAAGAGCACGGAATCGGAGGCCCGGCGCCCGAAACTGTCATATGTTGAAAGACTATAATAAACTAAATTTTTAGCTACTCTGATGTCCTGAACATTTGAATTAACCTCGATCTTCTTTGTTATTTTAGAATATGAGTAGCAAGGAAGAGAAAAGTGTCAATCCATCTCCAATAGATTAAGTATATAACCGTCACTAAAAATATAAAAAAATAATACTACGTGTAAGCTCTTGTTTTTGTTCAGTAGAGGAAAACATCCTATCCATAGCAGATGGATTGACCCTTTACCTTAACTCCTAGCTTCCCATACTCTGAAAATGAATCCGATGTTAAATAAATTCAATTCAAGACATTCCGGGAAACTGAAATTTGCTAATGTAATAGTTACAGTTACTCTCCGAGAACCCTCAGGCTTCTCGAATTCGCGGGAAGAAGCATCTTCTTCACGATCGGGAAATGTTTTGCTCTCTCCCGTTAGCGTTCTGGTTCGCATGACTTGCTCTGTACTTGTACAATCGTTACAGTTCGGAGCGTAATTAATTCTAATTCCGATCGATTTTCTATCCTTTTCTTCAAGGCACTCTCTGTCTACTGTTCTCGTCAGCGAGAATCTGTGTTCTGACTTTCGCGGCTTTTCAGTGGTCACAAAAAACAAAATTCTTACTTGTATTTTTACGAACAAAATTTTCAAAAATGAGCATGTCAGTCCAAACTGTCACTTTCTATTTTGTCAATTTTAACGAATAAAAACGTTAGTCGTCAGATTTCCTCCAAACAAAATTCGTTTCGACGAAACATTTTGGCGGCATTCTGGTCGAATGGCGCATACTCCCCGAAAAATCCAGTTATTTATCAAAGTGGTACAGTGCCATCTAGCAGAATTTACCAAAAGTACACCAAAAGATTTTAATCCTTTCACATCAACTCACATCTCACTAAATGGCATCAAACTACATCAACATAGCCTCCACTTGAAGATAACCCGGGGTTATGCGTTCAATGGGGACATTGAAGGGGACTGTCCGGGGAGTATGTGCCATTCCGCCAGATTGACACCACCGAACCCCCCGACGATTAAGAAAAAGAGTGTTGACGGTGTTAATGACGAATTAATCAAGAAAAAGAGGGTCGGAACATTCTAGAAGAAAATTTTCAAAAATTCTAATGGCGGCGGAGTATTTCTGAGAAATGCGGAAAGTGGCCATGTTTGGCAGAAAAAGTAAAGAAAAACACAAGTTGACTAGTGAAAAACGGTCGAGAAAAACGTAAGAAAAATCAAAAGTCTCTGAACGTGACAATCACGCACGATAAGACGTGTAGCAGAATAAGACGATAGGAAGAAAGGAGGCTACAGTGGGAGAGCCGGAAGGATCAGTACCCTCCCGTGCCACGAAGTGGAAGAAAAAAATAACGATACTTCTTGAAGAGAACGGAATCGGAGGCCCGGCGCCAGAAACTGTCATATGTTGAAAGACTATAATAAACTAACTTTTTAGCTACTCTGATGTCCTGAACATTTGAATTAACCCCGATATTATTTGTTATTTTAGAATATGAGTAGCTAGGAAGAGAAAATGGTCAATCCATCTCCAATAAATTAAGTATATAACTGTCACTAAAAATTTAGTAAAATAATACTACGTGTAAGCTTTTGTGTTTGTTCAGTAGAGGAAAACATCCTATCCATAGTAGATGGATTGAGCCATTCACTTAATTCCTAGCTTCCCGTACTCTGAAAATGAATCTGATGTTAAATAAATTCAATTCAAGACATTCCGGTAAACTGAAATTTGCTAATGTAATAGTTACAGTTACTCTCCGAGAACCCTCAGGTTTCTCGAATCCGCGTGAAGAAGCATGTTCTTTACGATCGGGAAATGTTGTGCTCTCTCCCGTTAGCGTTCTGGTTCGCATGACCTGCTCTGTACTTGTACAATCGTTACAGTTCGGAGCGTAATTAATTCCAATTCCGATCGATTTTCTATTCTTTTCTTCAAGGCACTCTCTGTCTACTGTTCTCGTCAACGAGAATCTGTGTTCTGACTTTCGCGGCTTTTCAGTGGTCACGAAAAACAAATTTGTTGATTGTAATTTTTTGAACAAACTTTTCAAAAATGAGCATGTCAGTCCAAACTGTCACTTTCTATTTTTGTCAATTACAACGAATAGAAACGTTAGTCGTCAGATTTCCTCCAAACAAAATTCGTTTCGACCATATGCCTAAAAAAATTTCAGTTATTTATCAAAGTGGTACAGTGCCATCTAGCAGAATTTACCGAAAGTACACCAAAAGATTTTAATCCTTTCACATCAACTCACAACTCACTAAATGGCATCAAGCTACATCAACATAGCCTCCTAACATTTTCTTCAATCGGCATTTTGAGGATTTGAACTAATATAAATTATATATTCTGACTTCTAGCGCCAATGATTTAAGTTAAAATTTTCCTCTATGGTTAGAAAACTTGAGACTCAGGACAGTCCTGGTAACCAGCAAACTAAAAATTAATCTACTATGTCTCTTCTTCTCTGGATTTTAAGTTGTTTTTGGTCCTGAATGTTGTAAATAAGGAAGATCAGGGGTTAGGAGCAACAATGAACAAATCTTCCCCTTCGAGTTATTACTCAATCTTCTTCACGTCACAAAGAAATAGTTGATTAAATCAATCCTGCATGCTGGAATACTTTCCATATACTCTGCACTCAAGCCTCTCTTAATGAATCAGCAATGATAAGGTAAAAAAAATCTAAAATCTAACTTCAATGTTAAGCTTAGTTAGCTTGGTTGCTCATATGATATTTTCCACGCGAAACAACTTTGAATTTTCATATGTTACTCTTTGCTACATCTTCTTTCACAACTTTTTTTCAATTTTGTCGTATAAAATCTCCAAAACATCTAAGTTCTTCTAATCGTTCTTTGCTTCTTGTCATTCGGCTCCTATTAATGCTCCTTCTCCTCTTCCTGCGACATCAACTCTGAACTCTCGGCTTCAAAGTCTTGCAACACACCAGTGGCCATTTTACGCTGATGGAGGCAGTCCTCCAGCACATCAGCTCTTCAATCTTCTGTTTACATTAAGGTAGAGGATCCACGTAGCAAAAGCAGTGCTTCATTCAGTTACGCTCATGTAATTCTTTGAACCCATTTTTGTTTTTCATTCTACACGGCTTGCGTGAACTAACATACCCCAGACTAGATAACAAACTTAAAAAATTTAAACTGATCACATGTAGCCTTTACTGATAGAAAACACCCGACGCACATGGTGCTTGTAGATGCAAGAACACAACACGGATTGATCGACCAGCTCTTCTCGGTGCCCAAGTGCGTGCGACTGTCGAGGATGTCAGAGAGATCCCATGAATTGTTGAGGAAGATCCTCCGGGCAGTCCCGGAGAGGTCTAGAGATGAGTTGGAAGAAATAGTGGGAGAAACCTTTGTAAAGTGGGATGAAGGGAACATCAGTGAGTTCCAGAAGAAAAAGGCGAAGGGAATAATGTCGAGCGATTTTCCCATGATGGACGAAAAAGATGAGATGCATCAAACGATGATGGAAATTGAACCCCTGCTTGTGGCGTCGGGATATCTATTTTGGAGAAACGTCCAGGAGATGGCCGTGCCAATTTCGGAGCAAGTGAGCCGGGTGAGCATTAGCAAGAAACTGGATCTGTTCAGAACGACCTGCATAATTTTGAGGATACCGAAACAAATAGAAAAAAATTGGACAAGACAAAGCTTGATGCCTTGGTTCCGTGCGGTGAAGACGGCATGGGTGCATTAGCCCGCGAAGCGTCATTTGTCCCAAACATGGAAGCCTATTCTTCTTTCCAGCTAGACAAAGGACCGGGAGCCTATAATAGAGCATTCCTGACACATAGGAATGCTGTGACCACGGCAGTGAAGAGAGTAGCTAGGAAGTCTTGCACCACTGAAAAGGAAAGAAAAGAGGTCTTGCAAGCTGACCTAGAACGAAACGTGACCATTCTTCCGGGAAGCGGCAGATTCTTCCAGTTTGATCTCGTGCTCGACAAAAAAAACCAACATCTGCTTAATGTTTTGAAAAAAGGTCGACATTCCGATTTGAAACTATTTCTATCAGGCAAAACTGCTTACTATCGCTCAATGCGTTCAAAGTTTTCATTTTAAAAATCGCTACTACAGCCTGAGTAGTACATTTTGGTTAGATTCAATCTCGGGGGTAAATATCCCCATGTCTTAGGATAAGCTACAGATTATCCAGTATTCACCCTATGTATTAACATAGGGAATAGATTTCCCAATGCTTTAAGATAATTTATAGGTTTTAGAGTTTGAGTTGGTAAGATGGTAAGTTTTGGGGAAACCTTTTAGCGCCCAATTTTGCCGATGTTTAACGTTCTAAACGTTTTCTTAATCAATGAAAAATCAAAAATTAACCCAAACGCGATTTTTCAAAATCCTATGTTTTATGATCTGATAGTTTTCTTGATGGAAAGTTTCAGAGGGTAAGTTTCCAAAAATTTCAAATCTTTCGCGGCCAAAGTTTCATTTTTGCTTTTTAAAGCAAAGTAGTGGACGTAAACAAAATTTTCTCATACACATATGTCAAATTTGCAAGAACAGATGTTACCCTCAGTGGTGAGTGAGGACGATGAAGTTTGTATGCAAATTTTATGTTTGGTTTTTTTAGGCGAGGTAGTAGACGTAAGCAAAAGTTATTTACGGGAAAATAGGTCAAATTTGCAGCATCAGATGCTACCCCTCATAGTGAGTGAGGACGCTGAAATTTGCAAACAATTTTTATGTTTGTTCATTTAAGCAGGATAGTGAACGTGAAAAGTTTTTTCTCTTATCGTTATGTCAAAATTGCCACACCAGATAGTGACCCCCCCCCCTCGGTGAGCAGGGACACCGATTATCGTAAACAATCTTTCCCTAAAAAGTTATCCCAGATCCTAATGAATTTGCTCTATCAGTGAACGGATAGTTTGTTTAATATTTGTATAAACTTTAGATTCGTAAAGGGTTGATATTTAAAGCACTGTCCTGTTGATAAAATGTCTCCAATTTTTACTTTGGTAACAAAAAGAATACAACAAAGTAATTCAATTTTGTGTCACCTACTATATTATATTCTTCAACATCACTGATGTAATAATGTGAAAAGAATGTGGTCATTTTCCAGTCATTATAACCCCTGTCTAATTTTGCTCTAAATCACAACCAAATCAGCACTTCGCATGATAAACACTGATTGATCCTCAGGTAAAGGAATGGCTATTTGTTGTCTAATCTAAAATACTGATACATGATTTCCCTTATAATCAAATTTCTGTGCATCTATACGTTTTTGAACTTTGTCATTCATGACCATAACTACATCAACAATACTTAAATACAATCCAGGTTCAATATGCATCGGTGCAATCTTTCTTTGTTCATCAGAATTTTCTGTCCCATCTATGAAAGTTAATTTTCTTTCAGTACGTTTTGGTTTAATGAAGGTTACGATACTTCTAAAATAGCAACCTCCCATTCTCCTTTCAGACGTATTTGTTCCGAAAGAAAATTGATAAGAGAACTGAGACAATTAATCGGATAACAATTAAAACAAGCATCAGAAGCTAGCTCAATAGTACGATTATCCATGCCTACTGATCGATAGAAACGTCATTTAATAAATGATTTACGTTTAATCTAGCTTTTCCTCAGCTCTTTTTCATACAAATTGCTCAAAGCTTCTTCTCTTTTGAGATCTTTGATGATATATGTTGCTCATCCTTTTGTTGTTATTGATGATAATTCGAATATATCGTCGGTAGACAACAGCTTGTAATCTTTTCGAACTTAATATCATTTTTCGAAAATGTCACTCTATCCCCATTTTTGAATTTTTGTTCAGAATATTTCATGAATGATTCTTTATACAAAATTTATGAAAAGTCATTATTTTTCTCATATGTCGGAGATTTTCCTGCTGGCCAATTTTTGCGACAGTTAATGGCAGAAAAAAAATTGTCACATTTTGGGAACAATTTTTTCAGCATGATTTTCAATTTAACGTAATATTATAAAATTAAAAGACTGAATTGCTCTCTCTGAAAATGCTCCCCTATATTCTGTTCCTTCATCAACCCAAAGCTTTTCAAGCGTATTTTTTGAGAAATCATTTTTTGAAGGCTTGCAATGTGTCTTCAGCATACTTTGCTTTCATTAATTGACAAATCTCGGAAAAATGTCTACAGCAACTTATAAATACCTAACTCCATTGTTTTGACTAACAAACTTGTCTACAAAAGCCTAGTCCATACACCAGGTTTCCTTCATATATTTTTGAAAAATCTTGAAGTCTTCGGAAAAGTCTGATGGGTGGACCAAATTTTGTATACGATGTCTTCTTTTGGAAGATTTACTCTGCTTTCTTTTTTGATAAACTGCTCGCTTTACTCAAGTTTTGCACAGACCCGTACGCAGCTCCACCCCTAGAATACAATCTGTTTAGTCAGATTTTTTCAGATTTTGAAAGGTATAAACTTCCTCTGGCTTCTGCTTTGGCATTCTTGTTTATAACAAACTTGAGTGGAACTTGAGTTGCTTCAAAAATGTTAAAATAAATATCTAGAAAATTGGTATTTTTCGGTTTTGTGCACACACGAAGTCAACAAAAAAAATTTTCGAATCTCAATTACCTAAGGGGGTGCCTATTGTTACTTGTTTTCAGCCTTGCATTAACAGCACTTTAAATTGAATCAAAGGTTTTTGGTACATTCTCCACCTTTTTTTTACTCTTGTTCCATTCTTTTAGAAGTGTAGTTTGTGATTGATAAACTCAGCACGGAATTAAAACAATCTGTTCCACACTACGTTATTCGTTTAAGGACAAGTGGGTTGATTATAGATGTCAATTGTAACTCTTTAGTTGATCTTAAAATAGTTCTATTTTTGTCTTGTCTAAATGAGTCCTTTTTTGTGTTAATTCTGAACTTTTTTTTGATATTTCACTATGCTTTTTCTGACTACATCTCTTACATGCTTTTTCCCACCCTGTCGGTATCATGCGTGGACTAATGACTGTAGTAGAGTGCTGGGTGCTGTTGTAAGCTCCTATCACCTGTGGCAAATGTATCGGGAAAAGTACACCCTCAACATCGACACCGTAGTCCAATTTTGTCTCTCAACTTGGCTACTCGTCTGTAAGTGGAACTTTGCTGTTTAAGGCTGGGCCACTTGAGAACGTCTCATGAGCTTCCTAGTAAGCTCACCTAAAAAGCAGTTCCATTGTCTGAGTGTAACATGACCGGGCATCCATGTCTAGCTATCAAAGTTTTGATCAGATGATTGCAAGCCTCTTCAGCTGAGGCCGTCATGCAGGGCGCAGCTTCTACCTTTTTAATGATGTGGTTACAACCAGGTTCCCGATCATTAGCAGGACCTGGTTGTAACCACTATCTATTGTACATATCTTCTGACGATCAACCTGCACCGCATCATTAAAATCAGATGACTCAGTTGACTTCAATGGGAGTTTTAGTTTCCTGAGAGTTTTCACTCGCTGGCATGACAGACATGCCGAAACCCACTTTTCACACGCTTTCTTCATCTCAGGTTTTTCAAACCATTTCAAGGTTCTCTGGTATAACTTATCAATTCCCTGATGCCCCATCTGAAATTGTGACCCGAAATATAGTTCTGTTTTATAGAGTTGCGGCAACACAATTGCGTTTATTTGCACAGAACCTTTTCCTCTTCTCTCCTTTTGCAGGCGACAATCCCATCCTTGTTCAGATACAACCACCCATCTTTCTGCAACTAGTGTTTTCTCAAGATCCGGAAACTGTCCTTCTGGTGCTCCATTTTCAAACCACATTTTCAAGCTACTCTTCATGCGGTCACTCCTCTGCACTCTTAGTAAGTTCGAGAGTCTGTACCTCGCTTTCATGTATGTCTTCATCAACCTACGTTGACTTTTCGGCTCATTGGGCTGATGTGCATCATCTTCCATCTTGACGCACCAATTTTTTGTCAAGGGATTTGTCTCCTGCTCAAATGGCTCTAGGCCAATCCTGACTACTTCCTTTTGTAGTAACAGGCTGATTGAATGTTTCGACACTGCTGTCATCTCTGCAGATGACATCTCTGCAGATTTTTTTGAGAAAATTTAGGCGTACGAGTTACCAATTCTCGAAGGCAGAATCTGATGTACTTGAGCTACTCATCCACCTAAGCTGCCCGGACAAAATTTTGTTCACCGGGTTTTGTCCACTCACGTCTCCTTTTGCTTCAGTGTCCGACTCCGTGGACAAATTCTCTTACCTCGAGTTTTTTACTCAATTTCACTCAATCCTTGACCAGGCGTCTCAAAAGTGAGTGTCTTTTTTTGAGTCCAAATCTTTTGTTCCTTTGTCTTGTACGGTGTTCTTTTTAAAACGCTTCTAGGTTTTGAGGAGACTAGCGGCTGGATTACTGTCCTAAAATCCCTTTCAATGCTAGCTGATGTTTTGATAATTTTTTTTTGTAATTTCTCACTAACCGTGAGCAAAGCCATTGCTGCCGTCCATTCAGGATAGTCTCGCGCTACTTCTCTCTTCAACAATCCACCTAGCATCCTCATCACATACTCCATCGTGTTGTCTAGCAATGAGAGGCAGTTTATGTTCATACAATTCTTGTTGAACCAGGTTTGGAAATAGCAGCTGGTTCAAGGGTACCGGGTACTTCTTGGACAAATTTTTGATCTCTGCAGTTTTTTCCGCCTGTAATTTTGGGTGTCCTGTTACAAGATATCTTAATTTATCCAAACATCTCGTCAAAGGAAATGCCTCGTAAGTGTGTCTGTCTAGAAATGAGATTTTATTCTTGACTTCCGCCTGATTGGCTGGCTTTTGTACCAGTCTCTCATAAAATTCAGTCTTTTTGCTGAGGATAACAGCATTCTGGTACTTGTCACGCACCCTGTGCTCGATTAATGTGTGATAACCATCCAACCTAATGCAGATCCATAACTATCTAACAACCAGGGTAATTCTGATCCATCAAGTACTATTTCAGCCGGCATAAGCTTGTCTACTCGCGGCTTAAAAGGAGCGCTTCCCAAATAGGCGCAATTTTTTCAACGGATGTGACTACCGCAAACGTTCCTGCTTTTGGCGCATCATATTTATTCTCGGTAACACCCATAGTTTCATGCCATATGCAATCTGACAGAGAACTTTTCCCCCATTCCAGATACAGTATTACGCATATGGCATCTACTGAGGCATCAATGTCGAGAATATACATGCTTTTCTCTTTGGGCATGCCTAGAACTGGCGCCTCATGCCAGTCCCGTTTTTTGTTCTCGAAGGCTTTCTGAGCTCGTTGATTCCATTCGAACTTCTTTCCATTGTTGCGCATCAGCTGCTTCATCGGGTAGACTTTGTTTTAGTATCCCGTAACGAATTCTCGTTGGTAAACGCAAGACCTAGGAAGCTAATTAGCTTTGTGTTTGTTCTCGGGGCCTTACAATTTAAGACGTTTTCCACCGCATCAGGATCCGACCTCATGCCATGCACATCCGCCATCCTTCCAAGGTATTTCGAGAGTTTGTATTTCAAGCGAGCTCTCATCATACAGTCGAAAACTTCATCGAGTCTGTCAATATGGTCAGTCGAGGTGGTAGTCGCTTTTACTACATCATCTTCGTAGCTTATCACGAGGTTCCCATACTTTTTACTTATGCTAGTCAACGCCTGAACCACGAGTCTTTGAAAGGTTGCATTGGACAAGCCGAGGAGCATCTTCTTCCACTCGTACAAGCCCAATCTGCACGCGAAGCCGATCTTCTCTCTGTCCTGTTTCCGAAGGGGAAACTGCCAAAAGTCACAACCCAGATCCAATGTGGTGAAAAACATGGCATCTCTAAGCTTCAAAGGCTACCATCCATTCGTACTCGGGGATAGGCATCTTTTACGGTCACCGCTTTGAGGTAGCGCAAATCGCAACAGAATTGCAATTGTTCTCCTTTCTTCTTGGCCATGATGACACCACAAACTCATGGCGACTTCGAGGGTTTCATCGTACTTGAGCAGCATTTTTATCTCTGTTCGGCATGTCTCCGACATCTGGGGCGTCATTCGCCTCGCTTCTTCGCTGTGGTGAGCGGCAGATTCTTCCAGTTTGATCTCGTGCTCGACAAAAAAACAACAACCAACTTCTGCTTAATGTTTTGAAAAAAGGTCGGCATTTCGATTTGAAAATCTTTCTACCGTATCAAACTCCCTCTCCTATCTTGCCTCTTAAATACTCTATCTCTGTTAAAACTGGTTTGTTAGACTCTAACTCATATGACGACGGGCGTTCCAGAAAATTTGAGCAGCTCAATAAGCCGTCATCTAGTTCAAATTTCGTTTAAAATACTTTTTGAAAGACTTCAATTTATGATTCTTTTAATACTAGGTCATTGTTTGCATGATTGCGACAGTACTTCCCTCGATGTTTCTTGAGGTTTGATGTCTCTTCCTGTCAATTCTCATTTGCAAAGTCTCACCAATTTTTCTTCCACTCCGGTGTGAAACGGGTGAGTCCAGTATAATCAACAATACACTCACACACACACAGCCCATTTTGTGTGACGGAAAAGCCTAAAGGAAAAAGCCTAACACTTTACTTTGACTACTAGGGTTCAGTATCAGGCAAAACTGCTTACTATCGCTCAATACGTTCAAAGTTTTCAACTTAAAAATCGCTACTACAGCCTGAGTATTACATTTTGGTTAGATTCAATCTCGGGGGTAAATACCCCCTTGTCTTAGGATAAGCTACAGATTATCCACTATTCGCCCTATGTATTAACATAGGGTATAGATTTCCCTAAGTTTTAAGATAATTTTTAGGTTTTTGAGTTTGAGTTGGTAAGATGGTAAGTTTTGGGGAAAACTTTTAGCGCCCAATTTTGCCTATGTTTAACGTTCTAAACGTTTTCTTAATCGATGAATAATCAAAAATTAACCCAAACGCAATTTTTCAAAATCCTATGTTTTATGATCTGATAGTTTTCTTGATGGAAAGTTTCAGAGGGTAAGTTTCAAAAAATTTCAAATCTTTCGCGGCCAAAGTTTCATTTTTGCTTGTTAAAGCAAAGTAGTGGACGTAAACAAAACTTTCTCATACACATATGTCAAATTTGCAAGAACAGATGTTACCCTCAGTGGTGAGTGAGGACGATGAAGTATATATGCAAATTTTAGGTTTGGTTTTTGTAGGCGAGGTAGTGGACGTAAGCAAAAGTTATTTACGGGAAAATAGGTCAAATTTGCAGCATCAGATGCTACCCCTCATAGTGAGTGAGGACGCTGAAATTTGCAAACAATTTTTATGTTTGTTCATTTAAGCAGGATAGTGAACGTAAAAAATTTTTTCTCTTATCGTTATGTCAAAATTGCCACACCAGATATTACCCCCCCTCGGTGAGCAGGGACACCGAATATTGTAAGCAACCTTTCCCTAAAGTAGTTATCCCTGATCCCAATGAATTTGCTCTATCAGTGAACGGATAGTGTGTTTAATATTTGTATAAACTTTAGATTCGTAAAGGGTTGATATTTAAAGTACTGTCCTTTTTATAATATGTCTCCATTTCTTACTTTGGTAATGAAAAGGATACAACAAAATAATTCAATTTTGTATCATCTACTATATTATATTCTTCAACATCACTGATGTAATAATGTGAAGAGAATGTGGTCCATTTCCAGTCATTATAACCCCTGTCTAATTTTGCTCTAAATCACAACCAAATCAGCACTTTGCATGATAAACACTGATTGATCCTCAGGTAAAGGAATGGCGATTTGTTGTCTAATCTAAAATACTGATACATGATTTCCCCTATAATCACATTTCTGTGCTTCTTTACGTTTTTAAATCATTTCATTCATGGCTACAACTACATCAACAATACTTGAATACAATCCAGGTTCAATATGCATCGGTTCAATCTTTCTTTTTTCCTCAGAATTTTTTGTCCCATCTATGAAAGTTAACTTTCCTTCAGTACGTTTTGGTACAATGAAGGTTACGATACTTCTAAAATAGCAACCTCCCATTCTCCTTTAAGACGTATTTGTTCCGGTAGAAAATTGGTAAAAGAACTGAGACAATTATTCGGATAACAATTAAAACCAGCGTCAGAAACTAGCTCAATAGTACGATTATCCATGCCTACTGATCGATAGAAACGTCATTTAATAAAAGATTTACGTTTAGTCTGGCTTTTCCTCAGCTCTTTGTCATAAAATTTGCTCAAAGCTTCTTTTTTTTGAGATCTTTTTTGATATATGTTGCTGATCTCTTAGTTGTTATTTTTTGATAATCCGAATATTTTGTCGGTAAACAACAGCTTGTAATCTTTTCGTAAACTTTTCGTAAGCTTGTAAACTTAATATCATTTTTCGAAATTGTCACTCTATCCCCATTTTTGAATTTTGGTTTAGTATATTTCATGAATGATTCATCATACAAAATCGATGAAAAGTAATTATTTTTCACATACATCGGAGATTTTCCTGCTGGCCAATTTTTGCGACAGTTAATGGCAGAAAAAAAGTTGTCGCAATTTGGGAACAATTTTTTCAGCATGATTTTCAATATAACCTAATATTATAAATGTTAAAGACTGAAAGTCTCTCTCTGCAAATGCAGCTTTTGTTTCACTCATTGTCGAGCAAACATCACTGTTTTTCTCATTTCGAAAATTTTTAAAAGTTCCTCCATATTCTGTTCCTTCATCAAACCGAAGCTTTTCATGAGGGTTTTTTTTTGAGAAATCATTTTTTGAAGACTTGCAATGTGTTTGCTGCATACTTTGCTTTCATTAATTGACAAATCTCGAAAAAATGTCTACAGCAACTTATAAATACCTAACTCCATTGTTTTGACTAACAACAAACTGGTCTACAAAAGACTAGTCCATACACCAGGTTTCCTTGATATAATTTTGAAAAAGCTTGAAGTCTTCGGAAACGTCTGATGGGTGGACCAAATTTTGTATACAATGTCTTCTTTTGAAAGATTTGCTGTACTTTCATTTTTGATAAACTTCTCGCTTTAATCAAGTTTTGCACAGACCCGTAAGCAGCTCCACCCCTAGAATACATTCTGTTTAGTCAAACTTTTTCAGATTTTGAAAAATATGAAACTTCCTCTGGCTTCTGCTTTGGCATTCTTGTTGATAACATACTTGAGTGGAATTTGAGTTGCTTCCAAAATGTTAAAATATATATCTAGAAAATTGGTATTTTTCGGTTTTGTGCACACACGAAGTCAACAAAAAAATACTTTTGAATCTCGATTACCTAAAAGGGTGCCTATTGTTACTTGTTATCAGTCTTGCATTTACAGCATTGTAAATTGAATCAAAGATTTTCGGTAAATTCTCTTCCTTTTCTTACTCTTGTTCCATTCTTTCAGAAGTGTAATTTGTGATTGATAAACTGAGTACGGAGTTAAAACAATCTGTTCCACACTACGTTATTCCTTTAAGGACAAATGGGGTGATTATAGATGTCAATTGTAACTATTTAGCTAATCTTAAAATAGTTCTACTTTTGTCTTGTCTAAATGAGTCCTTTTTTGTGTTAATTCTGAACTTTTTTTTTGTGGAATTTTACTATGCTTTTTTTCCGAGGATCTTGGAGCTATCCTAGTAATAGGTTTACCAAACACTCGCTCAGAAACTGAATGAAATCTTTTGGAAAATTGAGAATTCAATGTTTTCGAAGTCTTGAGGAAAATTTGTGAAATATTGGGAGAAAAGAGACGCATTGTGTACTCATCGGCCAGAAATTTTGTCGCGGTTTCGGCTGGTAAAGTTCTTTTTGTTGGAACAGAACCCTTTTTAGAGCAAAATCTAGTGAATCACTTGTTTTTGGGGTTAAATCAATATGTAAATGACCATCAGGAACTGATGATGCACCTTGATACCCCTCTTTTGGTTGAGATTCTAGTCCTAGTTGCTGACTTAATGTATTGATATGTAAAACGTCTCTCAGTAACTTGAAAAAGAATATGTGCATATCTTGTAACTCTATATGTCTTCCCAGTTTGCTTCGATGAAATGAATTTTGTTTCCAGATCCCTGTGTCTTCCAGCAGTGGCAATTTTTACAAATTGCTTAGAGTTTGAATATTCGTCACAAGAATCATCAAAAATAAGCAGATACCTAGTTCTGTTATTAGGAAGATTTTCAATCAATTCAAAATTTACTCCTTAGATAAATTTAGAGTTTTTTAATTGCATTTGACTATGAAGAGGCTGATAATATTAATAAAAGTTTTAAAAAAATTGAAAAATGCTGGTTAAAAAATACCAATTTTCAACCAATCAAAATAGGCACAAGATTTTCCAGATCCACCTGGATCAAGTAGGGAAATAAAAGCTCGTTTTTTGTTAGTTATTAATTTTTGCATACCTTTGAAGAAGGTAAAATATCAACGACTGTACTTGATAAGATAGCTAACCAGGATGTCATTTCTTCACATATTGTGGACAACATTATTCGAACAATTGCACATACTAGCATCAAAACTATAACTGAAAATTGGCACAGAAAATCTCAAAAAGATCTATGACATGTAGGTCCAAACAACTTCAATGGTTTTTGTTCATGATTTTATTCTTCAAAAACAAAATTTCCTAGGCTTACTGGTTTGTCACTTTGATCGACCATCCTAATTGTAGAAAGAAAAATGTCAAAAAGACATTTCAAAATAATTCAAAAAAATTTTTACATAAAAAATTACTATAATTTACAATTTGTTAAAACAACATCGATTTCCTGTTCCGTATGCAAATGCTTTTTTTTCCGCAGCGAAAAATTTTTGATGACGATGTGAGTGTTTGCTACACCTCCGATCACTTTTTTCATCTTTAAAAATCAAATTTTGAACTTTTGGACATGCGTAGTCATCCAAGTTTGTAACCTTTGTTTCCAGGTTTTCTGACAGAAGTCTCACACAATCAAAATTCAAAACAAACAGACTCATCATGTTTACTAATTTCACTTGAGTTTTTTGGTTGAAATGGCCAACAATTCAACAATGCGTTGTCTTTCACAGTAGATTTCACACATTCAGCAGAGTCATATAAAATTGCTTGCAGATTGAAATTTTGGAATTTGCAAAAAAAAACAATCCATATATGAATTTCCGTATCCAATTAAACCGCGAAAAGAAAAGTTTTTATCCAATTTTTTGAATTTTTGTCCGGGTCCATTTTTGTACGTTCATCTTCTACAGTGCAGTTGTCAAAAACGATACAATTTTTGTTGATTGTCTCGAGATAACTGAGTAATCAGTGAAGTATATCGAGCAACTTATCATATTTTTCCCTTTGTAGCTGTAATGACAGATTATTTTTCCATTGATTTCCATTTCTACGGTATTCTATGAGATCTATTTTTTTGGTATTGAATCAGTATCCTATGAAAATTGTTCTTCTACCATTATGCAGGGTCCACTCAAAATAGCATTTTTGTGAGTCTACGTCCAAATTCTGTTTTTTTGGTAATTTTTGCAATTCCATAATAGTTAGCGAAACTTTTTAGGACGTTTCTCGTAGAATAATATGAAAAAAAAAATGGTGAAAATTTCAAGTTTGAGTTTCTTGAAAAACCAATATTCCAACTCATACTATTCAATTCGAATACTAGATGAAAAATTATTTGGAGGATAAATATATATAAAATATTTGACAAAAAACAAATAACACAAACTATTTTACATTACAATTCTCAACAAACAAATAGTCTCCCAAAGTTTGGGAAAGTTCTTTGAATTCGTTCAAAGTATACTTGACATAGGCAACTTGTTTCATTGCTTCATTCTCTTTTGCAATGAAGAACCCAATCTGAATGTAGGGAGGCTTGTTAACATTGTACTTCTTGATCGTGACACAAACTTGTTTTCTATCGTAAGTTGCTATGTCATCCACTTTGTTGCAGTTTCCAAGCTTTGGATCCATAGTTGACTCCTTGTCAGAAGTGAGTTCCAGAATAGGAACGAATCCATGGTTTTCAGCATCGGGAATAACAGTATTTCTAAGTGCTGAGTTTGCTTCTCTTTCTTTTCCACCAAACTAGACTTGCGGTCCTTTTTCGAGTTGTCCCAACTCATTTTTCTTGAGAAGTTGAAAGCAGGGTTCAAAATAAATTTTCACCATGTAGGATTTTGGGACCAAACAAATCTCCCAATTTTGATTGATTAGAATAGTGAACCGATCAGATGAGGATAAATGAGAGACATGATTTTGAGATTGAATAAAAAAGGAAGTAAACAGTATGAGTCATCATGATTTCATATATAGAAGTAATACCAAATATGGAATGTTTGAATAAAATTTCCATTTATGGAAACTTTTTAGGTGTTATTGATTCTATATAAATCCGTAATTCTAAGCAAACTTCATTTGTCCAGATGGTTGCTGCTATGTTTCAAGCTCTTCCCAGCTTTTTTTCAGATTACTGCAAAAAAAAAAATGTTTTCTTTCGCTTCCAGTGAATTTTTCAAAAATATATAGTAACCCAAAATTTTTGTGTATCCACTTGGAAAACTGTAAGTTCCACATACTTTCATCATTCCATCAAAGCTTACAGCGATTGGGTAAACTTCATTTCACATATCAAATCATCGATTGTCTTTACTTTTTGCACAAACACAGATTTTATTTGAATTTTATTTCATCAAGTGGCGAAGTTTTCAACCAACTTAATTACAACCAAATTGCAATGGAAAATAGCAGAAAAAACGGCAAAAAGTATTGCAAAAAAGGAGTGTTACACAAAAAATCAAAAGTCATTATTTATGTTCTAACCAAAAACTGGCTTCCCTACATACTACTGACCCAGCATTTCTGGAAAGATTTCATAAAGTACAAATCTCAAAAAACAAACTTGAATTTTTAAAATTAATTGACTGTTTTATTGATGGTTGTGATTTTGTAAGAAGTGATTATGTCAAATTTTCAAGAAAAATTTGAAAAACATTTGATAATCTATCTCTCTAGTTTGTTTACAAAACTACTAAAAGTATCAGAAAAAAAAACAAAAAACTTGCACAGTTATTGAATGAATATGCAAAAAATCTCTTCAATATTATTTTAAAAAAAGATAACATTTTACTGATTTTTAAGACTGCAAAAACGTTCAGTTTTTTAAAGCAATTTATGAAAAAACTTTTTGAAAATTGCAAAAATTGAAAATTGATCCAACTTTTTTGACAAGATGCTAAAATTGTATCACTATTTTCTACATAAAGCGAAAAGTGTTTAAATTTTTTTGGCAAGATGCGATAAATGTTTCAATGTTTTTGACGAGAAACGTAAAGTGTTTCAGTTTTGTTTTACAAGACTCAAAAAAATGATGAAATATTTGTAGTTTTGTTGTGTAAATGTTTAGTGTTTCCTCTAACATGTGTACAAAAAAGTTTAGTTTTCTCAGTTTGACTGCAAAATTTGTATCGCTCAATTATTTCTTTTCCAATTGTTTTCAATCATTTGGGTTGTTTTAACTGAACTTCTTGTTTATTCTCAGTTGAATGGAATTTGAAAAAAAAGTATTTACAAAAAATGAATTAAATTATTAAAATTTATTTACAAAGACTATGGATCAAAGTGCTGTAGAGTGATCTGGAGGTTCTTTATAGAACGCAAATCTGGTCGAGGTTCAATCACTGGTCAATTGTTTTGGAGAACCCCTCATCTTCATCTATTGCGATGGGATTTTCGGCTGACCCCATCTCCTCCTCCCAAGGAAAGAGGAAATTTGTTGAATGGTTCAGCCACAAATCTAGAGTCAGGGATCTCGGGTTAGTTCATTCTCACATGTTCAGACACTTCCTCCATCATTTGCATTGTTCCAAGTTGGTTCTCTGTGATGGGTACTTGCGTCATAAGATGTTGGTTGAAAACACTTCGCATCAGTTCCACCATGTGCCAGACTTGGATTGGGATAGCCAATCGGGCCAAAGACACTCCAGAGACCCTTTCGCGCACTTGGCTTTGTTATAGATCAGGCGAAAGATCTACCGAGTTCATAAGGTTGCTCTTTTGCACTGAGAAGATAGTTTTGAACAATAATTTGAGTGAAAGAAACAGAGTAAAAACAAAAATGATTTAGAGCTGATAGAAGAGGTGGTTGACAGTAGTTCAGTTGAAAATGAAATAATTAGAGCTGAGAATGGGGGTAGTTGACGGTAGTTAACTTAAAAATGAAATTTTTTCGAGTTAGGGGTGAGGAATGCCTTCAACTCAAATGTGCGGGTTTAACTCTTCAGAACTAATTTTCCGTATATGGTTCGTCGTTGTGTCCAATGAGATTTCTGCTCCCTTTTATGAAAAAACTTTATATTTATATTTATATTTAATCAGAAAAAAACTTACCTTTTAGAAATTTCTAAGACTTTTTTCCATCACAAATGCTTCGATTTTGATGTATATTTGACACGATCGCTCAAAGTTTAAGAAGTTTTCAAAGCAAATCTCTATAAATTTTAATCCAAACCTAATCAAGCAGGGTTTTGAACTTTGAAAATCTTTCAAAAAATGGAGGAATGAGGAACATTGCTGGGAAATTTGGCAAATTTGAGAAATTGTTAGGAATAAAAGGAGTCTTTGATATATTATCATACGACTTTTTGATGGATTTCAAGTTTTCGAGAATTCAAAGAAATATTTTTTGTCAGGTGTAATTCAGCCGTAAGCTTAAAGCTTTGACACTCAAAATTTTTTGGCCGAGTAAGTATCTCTAACGAGACCTTCACTTAGTCGGATATTTCGGTTTTGTACAATAAAAACGTCCAAAACATTCAGCGGTAAGTTTAAAACTTTGATACGCAATATGTGAATCAAAAGTAAACTCTTTGATTGAGTAAGTTTCTCTGAAGAGACCTTTACTTAGTCGGATAACTCTATTTTGTACAATGAAGACGTCCAACAGCAAATAAAATTTATTTCGTTCTGATTTTTTTTTCGATAAAAGCAATTGCTCTATACTTTGTGTAAATACTTGAAACTCTTTTGAATTATTCTGAATAATAATGAAAAACTAAAAATTATTCGTGCAGCAAAAATCAACATTGCCTTGGGACTATTATAACTTAATACAAAAACCGACGAATATCATGATTTTTACGCTCATGAAAAAAACACACTCTTTAATAAGTTTATGCTGCTTTGTAATAAAGCAGACCTGACGACTATAAAGAAAATGTTCAGTAAGCAAGATATCCTTGAAGTTTGTACACAAAAGAAACAAAATACAAAATGGCGATTCAAGATGATCACTAATGTAACAATTTTTGCCGCGCTGCTAAAAAAAACGTACCCATGGGATGTCCAGATTCAGTGATTACCGAACCACTACTGAGAAATAATAAAGTGAACTGTTTGATTTCGAGGAGGCCACCATACAATGATAACTTGTGTTTGTTCCGAGCACCTGCAGTTCATTTGCATGGAACATCTAATCTGGAAACATCCACCGCCAAAATCTGTAATGGTTTACTGGAAAAGTCGGGTTTTGATCCAAAACATTTTTGGTGGCGGTTCGACAGATTAGCTACCAATAGTTGAAGATATAGTCGAGAAAAACATTTTTATCTATGATATTCACACTGAAGATGGAGATTTTGCGGGAGAATTAGCTCGGAGAAGTATTGGTCATTACGAGAATACAGAGAAACTTCTACGATAAAACAACCACATTATTCACGTCAATATGTCGAAAATTTCTTTTAATGCTTTCGATGCCAAACTGAGACAATTTTCAAAATCTCTCATCACTTCAACAGCCATTTTATTTGTTGCAGATCGAACCAAAATTTTTAACCACAAAAATGTTTTTGATTTCATCTAACCCTTATTTAAAAGACTAGGAGGCTTCAGTATTGAGTATAACAAGGAACAAACTTATTCAAAACGTCGCTATTTTTGACTTTGAATCAAATTGCATGACAATCGAAAAATTAAAACCGACAGAAACAATAACTTGGATCGGAAAGCATGAACCCATATCAATGTCAATTTCATTCAATTTACTTGACAAACCCATCTTTAAGTGTGACAAAGATCCACAATCGCTGATTACTGAATTTGTGGTAAACTTGGATTTTTGGCGGAATAAAAATAAAGCGGAGATGCTATCAAAATTTCTGGAAACTAAAAATAACATCAAAAAGCGGCTACACACAATCCGAAATGAACAAAATAGTTTCAATAAAGGTGAAGCAAGAGAGTACAAAGACGAATGTATCGAGGATGAGGAAGAGAGCGAACGACTTTGTTTATTTCAATTTTTGGAGACATTCAGCTTATGGACATTATGAAGTTTTTAGGTGGAGGTACTACTTTAGACTCTTTTCTGAAAACAAAGCCAGTGAAATGAGAGGTACTTTCCATAATAGTGCTTTGATAATACCAACAAACTCGATGAACCTTAACTACCATCGTATGATGACTTTTCAGTAAGTTGAACAAAAACATTAACCATCTGGATAAAGAGTATGACGAATTTCGAAGATTTTCAATACTGGGTTAACATAAGAGCAAGCAATGAAAAAACTCGGACAAAAGACCAAACCATCTACAGGTATGGAAAACTACAACTACTCGAAAACATTTCGCGATTTGTTACAGTGGTACAATATCAAAGATGTCGTTCCTACCCTTGAAGATATGCAGAAAATAAGGAAAGCAGTAGCAAGCGAGACGTTCATTAGAAAATCTAACAACTCGTGTAAATCAATTGTTGGCATTGATGCCAGTCAACTCTATCTTTAATGTATGTGTTAGGATATGCCCACAGGCTTGTATACGAGATGGGACTACAAGGAAAAAATACAAAAATTCAAGGCAAGGCAAAAGCGAGTTCGAACGTTTGAAATTATACTCATATAATTTTTTCAAATAACTAGACCTGAAAGTAAACTGAGAGCTACTACACTACGGGAACACAGCGAAAATTGATTGCTTTAGTGTTGATGGTTATTGCAACCATTGTGCGACTTTTTGAAGCAATGGGATGTTATTTCCATTTTTGCCCCTGTCAAGAAGCTAGACCAAGCCTAACTGATGATTATAACAAAAAAGAGCCATGGAAAAGGAAATGGTTGAGCTTCGAAAAAATTACATTCGAGAAAAGGATACTCCATAGCATTAAATGTGCTAGTGTTTTTGGTGGGATCAATTTAATAACAATGTAGACGTGAAAAATCACATTAGAACACATTTTACCTTCAAAAGACCTCTTTCTTTCCATTCACTATTGCAAAACATTAAAAATAATCAATTTTCGGCTATGTGCAATGTGATCTGATTGTTACAGATGAATTAAAAGCTAAATTCACTAATTTCCCACCTATTTTCAAAATTAGTGATGTTGGATTTTTAACGATCTTGAACCAAAAACTATATTGGTGAATATATTGAAAACACATGCGGAAGAAAACAATTTGTTAAAACAACCACAACAAATATTGATATTGAATTTCATTTCAACCCAAGAAACACTTATAACACCACTTTTCGTTTTTCACTTGGGTTTTGGACTACAGTAAATTTTTCAACGGTTTCGTTTATTCTGTTGTTGATGCTAGGTGATGAAAGTCCATCATCTGTTGTGGTTGCAGAAACAAAGAAACTGCTAGTAAAAAGTTCCTATGGCTATCAAATAATGGACAGATCAAAACATACAATGACAAAATATCTTGGAGACGAAAAAACGCATAAAGCTATCAATAACCAGTTCTTCAAGAGACTAAATATCGTAGCAAAAGATTTGTAAAAAGATGAGCGTGTAAATTCTACTATCGATCATCGTGAAACAATTATAGTATGATTCCTTATAGTACAGTATGCCAAGCTGATAATGTTGGAGCTATATGATAATTTTTTCGATAAAGTTTGCGACGTCAACAAATTTGAAGCACTCGAAATGGATACTCATTCTCTCTATTTGTCGTCGGTAGAACAAGATTAAGATGCATCAATATTTACCAGCAAGCGAGCAGAATGGATTGACAAGCCAAAACAGGACTGTCGAGAAGATTTCAGAGCAGACTAGAAAAATTACTTTTTCCCTGTACTTGCTGCGCTAAACACAAAAAGAATGATAATAAGACAGAGCCTGGTTTAGTCAAGAAGGAGTTCAGACGCACCAAAAAATTGTACCTCTGTAGTACTTTTTTTTGCCGTTATGATAGTAAAAAACAAAAAATGTAAGTTTTACAGTAAACGATTGAAAAAAAACGCGCATTAGACGATTCAGGAGATGGTCCGATATCAAACAATATAAATTCAACTAAAAGTGGAATTAAAACGATTTACCATGCAGTCGCCACTTATGAAAAAATTAAAAAAGAAATGAGTTATTTTTTCCCAAAACGGGAAGTTGAATGTGATGGAATACATACTAAACCTCTTTGTGAGAGTTTGTAAGAGATTATGTAGTAAAATTATATGCGATGCTTTAAATTAATACATTTTCTCTGTCATTAATCTTTTTTTTCAACAATTCTCTTCAAACGCTACGTCTTTATTAGCGATCTATTTTTTCTTTGATTCAGAAAACGTTTAGAATTTTAAACGTCGGCAAAATCGGGCGCCAAATTTCTTTCTCAAATTTACGCTCTTAACATCTCAAACTCTGAAACCCATAACCTATATTATTACATAGGGAAATCTTTTCCGCGTGGTGTGATAAAAAAAAACCTGATCGAAAAATTGGATAGAAGCAATAATCAACAGTCTCAGCCAGCAAGGCAAAAAGTGAAGAATAATAAGTAATAAAACCAAAACATTGAAAAAAAAAATCAAAAAATTTCAAAATTTTGAGTTTTGATGTTTTTATTTCCAAATTGCGCTAAGAAAACTTTTTAAAAACTTAAATTGAGTGAAATTAAATGTTCACGGCCCAAATTATGCAAAATTGCAACGTCGCTATTTTTGACTTTGAATCAATTTGCATGTCATTCGAAAAATTAAAACCGACAGAAACAATAACTTGGATCGAAAAGCATGAACACATATCAATGTCAATTTCATTCAATTTACTTGACAAACCCATCTTTAAGTGTGACAAAGATCCACAATCGCTGATTACTGAATTTTTGGCAAACTTGGAATTGCTGGCGGAAAAACAAATAAATCGGAGATGCGATCAAAATTTCTGGAAACTGAAAATAACATCAAAAAGCGGCTACACACAATCCTTAATGAACAAAATAGTTTCCAAAAAAGAAAGCAAGAGAATACGAAGACGAATATATCCAGGACGAGGAAAAGAACGAACGATTTTGCATCGTTCAATTTTGGAGACATTCAGCTTATGGACATTGTGAAGTTTTTAGGGGGAGCTACTACTTTAGACTCTTTTCTGAAAATTTACAAAGACGGTGAAAAGAAACGGTAATTTCCATGAAAAGGTGCTTTAATTTTACCAACAAACTCGATGAACATTAACTACCATCGAACAATGACTTTTCAGTAATATGAAAGAAAACAGTAACCCTCTGGATAAAGAGTATGACGATTTTCGAAGATTTTCAATACTGGGTTAACTGAAGAGCAAGCAATGAAAAAACTCAGACTAAAGACCAAACCACCTACAGGACTGAAAAACTACAATTATTCGAAAACATTTCGCGTTTTTCTACAGTTGTATAATATCAAAGATATCATTGCTACCCTTGAAGATATGCAGAAAATAAGGAAAGCAGTAGCAAACGGGACGTTCATTAAAAGATCAATTAACTTGTTTAAATCAATTGTTGGCATTGATGCCAGTGAACTCTATATTGATTGTATGTGTCGTGAAATGCCCACAGGCTTCTATACCAGATGGGACAGCAAGAAAAAAAAATACAATAATTCAATGCAAGGCAAAAACGAGTTTGAACGTTTGAAATTATGGTCAAAACATTTTTTCAAATAACCAGACCTGAATGTAAATTGAGAGCAACTACACTACGGGAACACAGCTAAATTTGATTGCTTTAGTGTTGATGATTATTGCAACCATTGTAAGTGTTTTTGAAGCAATGGTATGTTATTTCCATACTTCCCTGTCAAAAAGCTAGACCAAGCCTAACTGATGATTATATCAAATAAGGAGCCAATAAGAGAGAAATGGATGAGCTTTGAAAAGTTTACATTCGAGAAAAAGGATACTCCATAGCATAAATGTGCGAGTGTAGTTGGTGGGATCAATTTAATAACAACGTAGACAAAATGACAAAAATATCTTGGAGACGAAAAAACCCACAAAGCTATCATTAACCAACTCTTCAAGAGACTCAATATCGTAGCTAAAGATTTGTAAAAAGTGAAACTTGTTAAATCTACTATAGAACATCCTGAACTAATTATAGTAGGAATCATTATTTCACAGTATGCCAAAATGAGAATGTTGGAGCTGTATTATTTTTTTTGATAAGTTTTGCGATGTCAACAAATTCCAAGAACTCGAGTTGGATACAAATTCCTCTATTTGGATTTGGCAGAAGAAGATTTAGATGATTGTATCCTTCTCAGCAAGCGAGTAGAATGGTCTGAAAAGCGAAGCAAGGACTATCGAGACTTCAGAGCAGATGCGAAAAACAACTTTTTCCCCCGTACTTGCTGTTCTAAATATAAGAAACATGACAAGAGGGAACCGAGGTACTTTCCATAATAGTGCTTTGATAATACCAACAAACTCGATGAACCTTAACTACCATCGTATGATGACTTTTCAGTAAGTTGAACAAAAACAGTAACCATCTGGATAAAGAGTATGACGATTTTCGAAGATTTTCAATACTGGGTTAACATAAGAGCAAGCAATGAAAAAACTCGGACTAAAGACCAAACCATCTACAGGTATGGAAAACTACAACTACTCGAAAAAATTTCGCAATTTGTTACAGTGGTACAATATCAAAGATGTCGTTCCTACCCTTTAAGATATGCAGAAAATAAAGAAAGCAGTAGCAAGCGAGACGTTCATTAGAAAATCTAACAACTTGAGTAAATCAATTGTTGGCATTGATGCCAGTCAACTCTATCTTTAATGTGTCAGGATAAGCCCATAGGCTTGTATACGAGATGGGACTACAAGGAAAAAATATAAAATTTCAAGGCAAGGCAAAAGCGAGTTTGAACGTTTGAAATTATACTCATAACATTTTTTCAAATAACTAGAACTGAAAGTAAACTGAGAGCTACTACACTACGGGAACACAGCGAAAATTGATTGCTTTAGTGTTGATGGTTATTGCAACCATTGTGAGAATTTTTGAAGCAATGGGATGTTATTTCCATTTTTGCCCCTGTCAAGAAGCTAGACCAAGCCTAACTGATCATTATAACAAAAAAGAGCCATGGAAAAGGAAATGGTTGAGCTTCGAAAAAATTACATTCGAGAAAAGGATACTCCATAGCATTAAATGTGCGAGTGTTGTTGGTGGGATCAATTTAATAACAATGTAGACGTGAAAAATCACATTAGAACACATTTTACCTTCAAAAGACCTCTTTCTTTCCATTCACTATTGCAAAACATTAAAAGTAATCAATTTTCGGCTATGTGCAATTTGATCTGATTGTTACAGATGAACTAAAAACTAAATTCACTAATTTCCCACCTATTTTCAAAATTTTTGATGTTGGATTTTTAACGATCTTGGACCAAAAACGATATTGGTGAATATATTGAAAACACACGCGGAAGAAAACAATTTGTTAATACAACCACACCAAATATTGATATTGAGCTTCATTTCAACCCAAGAAACACTTATAACACCACTTTTTGTTTTTCAATTGGATTTTAGACTACAGTGTACAAAAATTTATCGGCTTGTACAATACACATCGCGTAAGTTTTTCAACGGTTTTGTTTAGTCTGTTGTTGATGCTAGGTGATGAAAGTCCATCATCTGTTTTGGTAGCAGAAACAAAGAAACTGCTAAAAAAAAGCTTTTATGGCTATCAAATAATGGACAGATCAAAACATACAATGACAAAAATATCTTGGAGACGAAAAAACCCACAAAGCTATCATTAACCAACTCTTCAAGAGACTCAATATCGTAGCTAAAGATTTGTAAAAAGTGAAACTTGTTAAATCTACTATAGAGCATCCTGAACCAATTATAGTAGGAATCTTTATTTCACAGTATGCCAAAATGAGAATGTTGGAGCTGTATTATTTTTTTTGATAACTTTTGCGATATCAACAAGTTGCAAAAACTCGAGTTGGATACAAATTCTTCTATTTGGATTTGGCAGAAGAAGATTTAGATGATTGTATCCTTCTCAGCAAGCGAGTAGAATGGTCTGAAAAGGAAAGCAAGGACTGTCGAGACGAGTTCAGAACAGATGCGAAAAACAACTTTTTCCCCCGTACTTGCTGTTCTAAACATAAGAAACATGACAAGAGGGAACCGTGGTACAATATCAAAGCTGTCGTTCCTACCCTTGAAGATATGCAGAAAATAAGGAAAGCAGTAGCAAGCGAGACGTTCATTAGAAAATCTAACAACTTGAGTAAATCAATTGTTGGCATTGATGCCAGTCAACTCTATCTTTAATGTATGTGCCAGGATAAGCCCACAGGCTTGTAAACGAGATGGGACTACAAGGAAAAAATACAAAAATTCAAGGCAAGGCAAGGCAAAAGCGAGTTCGAACGTTTGAAATTATACTCATAACATTTTTTCAAATAACCAGACATGAAAGTAAACTGAGAGCTACTACACAACGGGAACACAGCGAAAATTGATTGCTTTAGTGTTGATGGTTATTGCAACCATTGTAAGACTTTTTGAAGCAATGGGATGTTATTTCCATTTTTGCCCCTGTCAAGAAGCTAGACCAAGCCTAACTGATGATTATAACAAAAAAGAGCCATGGAAAAGGAAATGGTTGAGCTTCGAAAAAATTACATTCGAGAAAAGTATACTCCATAGCATTAAATGTGCGAGTGTTGTTGGTGGGATCAATTTAATAACAATGTAGACATGAAAAATCACATTAGAACACATTTTCCCTTCAAAAGACCTCTTTCTTTCCATTCACTATTGCAAAACAATAAAAATAATCAATTTTTGGCTATGTGCAATGTGATCTGATTGTTACAGATGAATTAAAAGCTAAATTCACTAATTTCCCACCTATTTTCAAAATTAGTGATGTTGGATTTTTAACGATCTTGGACCAAAAACGATATTGGTGAATATATTGAAAACACACGCGGAAGAAAACAATTTGTTAATACAACCACAACAATTCTTGATATTGAGCTTCATTTCAACCCAAGAAACACTTATAACACCACTTTTCGTTTTTCACTTGGACTTTGGACAACAGTGTACAAAAATTTATCGGCTTGTACAATACACATCGCGTAAATTTTTCAACGGTTTTCGTTTAGTTTGTTGTTGATGCTAGGTGATGAAAGTCCATCATCTGTTGTGGTAGCAGAAACAAAGAAACTGCTAGGAAAAAGCTCTTATGGCTATCAAATAATGGACAGATCAAAACATACAATGACAAAATATCTTGGAGACAAAAAACCCACAAAGCTATCATTAACCAACTCTTCAAGAGACTAAATATCGTAGCAAAAGATTTGTAAAAAGATGAGCGTGTAAATTCTACTATCGATCATCGTGAAACAATTATAGTATGATTCTTTATAGTACAGTATGCCAAGCTGAGAATGTTGGAGCTTATGATAAATTTTTCGATAAAGTTTGCGACGTCAACAAATTTGAAGCATTCGAAATGGATACTCATTCTCTCTATTTGGCGTCGGTAGAACAAAATTAAGATGAGTCAATCCTTACCAGCAAGCGAGCAGAATGGATTGACAAGCAAAGCAAGGACTGTCGAGAATTACTTTTTCCCTGTACTTGCTGCGCTAAACACAAAAAGTATGATAATAAGACAGAGCCTGGATTAGTCAAGGAGGAGTTCAAACGCACCAAAAAATTGTACCTCTGTAGTAATTTTTTTGCTGTTATGATAGTAAAAAACAAAAAGAATAAGTTTAGCAGTCAACGATTGAAAAAAAACGCGCATTAGACGATTCAGGAGATGGCCCGATAGCAAACAATATATATTCAACTAATAGTGGAATTAAAACGATTTACCATGCAGTCGCCACTTATGAAAAAATTAAAAAAAGAATGAACTATTTTCACCCAAAACGGGAAGTTGAATATGATGGATTTTATACTAAACCTCTTTGTGAGAGTTTGTAAAAGATTATGTAGTAAAATTATATGCGATGCTTTAAATTAATACATTTTCTCTGTCATTAATCTTTTTTTTCAACACTTCTTTTCAAACGCTACGTCTTGGTTAGCAATCTATTTTTTCTTTGATTCAGAAAACGTTTAGAATTTTAAACGTCGGCAAAATCGGGCGCCAAATTTTGTTCTCAAATTTACGCTCTTAACATCTCAAACTCTGAAACCTATAACCTATCTTAATACATAGGGAAATTTTCTCTGCGTGGTGTGATAAAAAAAACCCTGATCGAAAAACTGGATATAAGCAATAATCAAAAGTCTCAGCAAGCAAGGCAAAAAGTGAAGAATAATAATTAAGAAAACCAAAAAATTGAAAAACAAAAATGAAAAAATTTCAAATTTTTGAGTTTTGATGTTTTTATTTCCAAATTGCGCTAAGAAAACTCCAAAAACATTTTAAATTGAGTGAAATTAAAATTTCACGGCCCAAATTATGCAAAATTGCAACGTCGCTATTTTTGACTTTGAATCAATTTGCATGTCATCCGAAAAATTAAAACCGACAGAAACAATAACTTGGATCGAAAAGCATGAACACATATCAATGTCAATTTCATTCAATTACTTGGCAAACCCATCTTTAAGTGTGACAAAGATCCACAATCGCTGATTACTGAATTTTTGGCAAACTTGGAATTGTTGGCAGAAAAAAAATAAAGCGGAGATGCGATCAAAATTTCTGGAAACTGAAAATAACATCAAAAGCGCCTACACACAATCCTTAATGAACAAAATAGTTTCAAAATAGTAAAGCAAGAGAGTACAAAGACGAATATATCCAGGACGAGGAAGAGAACGAATGATTTTGCTGCTTCATTCAATTTTGGAGACATTCAGCTTATGGACATTATGAAGTTTTTAGGGGGAGCTACTACTTTAGACTCTTTTCTGAAAATTTACAAAGACGGTGAAATGAAAGGGTAATTTCCATGAAAGGGTGCTTTGATATTACTTAAAAACTCGATGAACATTAACTACCATCGAACGATGACTTTTCAGTAAGTTGAAAGAAAACAGTACCCTCTAGATAAAGAGTATGACGATTTTCGAAGATTTTCAATACTGGGTTAACTGAAGAGCAAGCAATGAAAAAACTCGGACTAAAGGCCTAACAGTAGCAAACGGGACGTTCAATAGAAAATCAATTAACTTGTGTAAATCAATTGTTGGTATTGATGCCAGTGAACTCTATATTGATTGTATGTGTCGTGATATGCCCACAGGCTTGTATACCAGATGGGACCGCCAGAAAAAAATACAAAAATTCAATGCAAGGCAAAAACGAGTTCAAACGTTTGAAATTATGGTCATGACGTTTTTTCAAATAACCAGACCTAAATGTAAATTGAGAATAACTGCACTACGGGAACACAGCTAAAATTGATTGCTTTAGTGTTGATGATTATTGCAACCATTGTAAAACTTTTTGAAGCAATGGGATGTTATTTCTATACTTGCCTGTCAAGAAGCTAGACCAAGCCTAACTGATGATTATATCAAACAAGGAGCCAATGAAAGAGAAATGGATGAGCTTCGAAAAATTTACATTTGAGAAAAAGGATACTCCATAGCATAAATGTGCGAGTGTAGTTGGTGGGATCAGTTTAATAACAACGTAGACGTGAAAAATCAAGTTAGAACTCATTTTTCCTTCAAAAGACCTCTTTCTTTCAATTCACTATTTCAAAACATTAAAATTAACCAGTGTTCGGCTATATATCATGTGATCTGAGTGTTCCAGATGAACTAGAAGCGAAATTCTCTAATTTCCCAACTATTTTCAAAAATATTGATGTTGAATTAGAAACTATCTTGGACCAAAAACGTTATTGGGGAAGAACACGCGCGGAAGAAAACATTTTGTTAGGACAACCACAACAAATATTGATATTGGGCTTCACTTTAACCCATGGAACACTTATTAAAATTTACTATTTTTCACTTGTATCTTGGAATAAAAAGTACAAAAATTCATTGGTTTGTACAATACACACCGCGTAAAGTATTCAACAGTTTTGTTCAGTCTGTTGTTGATGCTAGGCGAGCCGGCGATGAAAATCCATTATCTGGCGTAATAGCCAAAACAATGAAGTTTCTAACAAAATACGTCCTACGGCTATCAAATAATGGACAGATCAAAACATACAATGGCAAAATATCTTGGAGACGAAAAAACCCACAAAGCTATCAATAACCAACTCTTCAAGAGACTCAATATCATAGCTAAAGATTTGTAAAAAGTGAAACTTGTTAAAACTACTATAGAACATCCTGAACTAATTATAGTAGGAATCATTATTTCACAGTATGCCAAAATGAGAATGTTGGAGCTGTATTATTTTTTTTGATAAGTTTTGCGATGTCAACAAATTCCAAAAACTCGAGTTGGATACAAATTCCTCTATTTGGATTTGGCAGAAGAAGATTTAGATGATTGTATTCTTCTCAGCAAGCGAGTAGAATGGTCTGAAAAGTGAAGCAAGGACTGTCGAGACGACTTCAGAGCAGATGCGAAAAACAACTTTTCCCTCGTTTTTGCTGTTCTAAACATAAGAAACATGACAAGAGAGAACCAGGATTGTTCAAGGAGGAATTCAGATGCACTGAAATGTTATGCTTGTGTAGTAAAACCTATTGCAGTTACGATAGTAAACGTCAAAAGTAGAATTTTAGCAGTTAAGGACTGAACAAACGAGCATTAGAAGACACTGGAGATGGCCCGATGGCAAAGTATCGACAAGTAGTGAATGAGGCAGTGAATTTGAAGTCAACGAACAGAGATTTTAAAACGTTAAACCATGCAGTCGCAACTTATGAACAAACTAAAAATGGACTACATACTAAACCTCTAATTTTGAAAGAAATTATGCAGTAAATGTAAAGACGATGCTGTAAGTTAAAACATTTTCTCTGTAGTTAACCTTTTTTAAACGATACGTTTGGGTTAACAGAGTATTAGTTTTCAAATAAGAAAAAATTTAAAAAACTAGAACATCAGCAAAATCAAACCACTTTTTTTTCTTGGATCTTGGACTACAGTGTACAAAATTTCATCGATTTGTACAATGCCTACCGCGTAAAGTATTCAACAGTTTTGTTCAGTCTGTTGTGGATGCTAGACGAGCCGGCGATGAAAATCCATTATCTGGCGTAGTAGCCAAAACAATAAAATTTCTAGGAAATACGTTCTACGGCTATCAAATAATGGACAGATCAAAACATACAATGATAAAATATCTTAGAGACGAAAAAATCCTAAAGCTATCAATAACCAGTTCTTCAAGAGACTAAATATCTTAGCAAAAGATTTGTAAAAAGATGAGCGTGTAAATTCTACTATCGTACATCGTGAAACAATTATAGTATGATTCTTTATAGTACAGTATGCCAAGCTGAGAATGGTGGAGCTTATGATAAATTTTTCGATAAAGTTTGCGACGTCAACAAATTTGAAGCATTCGAAATGGATACATAATCTCTCTGTTTGGCTCTTTGGCTCAAGGTAGAAGAAAATTTAGATGAATCAATCTTTAGCAGCAAGCGATCAGACTGGATTGACTAGCGAAGCAAGGACTGTCGAGACAATTTCAGAGCAGATTCGAAAAAAAACTTTTTTCGAATCTGCGAAAAAAGTTTTAAACGATACGTTTGGTTTAACATAGTATTACTTTTCGATTATGAAAAAGTTTAAAAAACTAGAACATCAGCAAAATTACACCACTTTTTTTTTTACTTGGATCTTGGACTACAGTGTACAAAATTTCATCGATTTGTACAATGCACACCGCGTAAAGTATTCAACAGTTTTGTTCAGTCTGTTGTTGATGCTAGGCGAGCAGGCGATGAAAATCCATTATCTGGCGTAGTAGCCAAAACAATGAAATTTCTAGGAAATACGTCCTACGGCTATCAAATAATGGACAGATCAAAACATACAATGACAAAATATCTTGGAGACGAAAAAACCCACAAAGCTATCAATAACCAGTTCTTCAAGAGACTAAATATCTTAGCAAAAGATTTGTAAAAAGATGAGCGTGTAAATTCTACTATCGACCATCGTGAAACAGTTATAGAATGATTCTTTAAACTGCAGTATGCCAAGTTGAGAATGTTGGAATTATAGTATAACTTTTTCGATAAAGTTTGCGACGCCAACAAATTCGAAGAACTCGAAATGGATACATAATCTCTCTGTTTGGCTATTTGGCTCTGGGTAGAAGAAAATTTAGATGAATCAATCTTTAGCAGCAAGCGATCAGACTGGATTGACAAGCAAAGCAAGGACTGCCGAGACAATTTCAGAGCAGATTCGAAAAAAAAATTTTTCCCCGTACTTGCTGCGCTAAACACAAAAAGCATGATGATAAGAGAGAGCTTATATTGTTCAAGGAGGAATCCAGACGCATCAAAAACTTGTACCTTCGTAGTACGTTTTTTTGCTGTTGTGATATTAAAAGTCAAAAGTATAAATTTAGTAGTAAACGATTGAACAAACGCGCATTAGTAGATTCAGGCGATGGTCGGATGGCAAAGAAATTAAATTCAACTAATAGTGGAATTAAAACTATCAACCATGCAGTCGCAACTTATGAACAAAGTAGAAAAGGAAAGAGCTATTTTCACCCTAAACGGGAAGTTGAATGTGATAGAAAACATACTAAACCTCTTTGTAAGAGTTTGTAAGAGATTATGTAGTAAAAATAAATGCCGAGCTTTAAATTAAGACATTTTCTCTGAGATTTACTTTTTTTCAACACTTCGCTTCAAACGATACGTTTTGGTTAAAACTCTTTTGTTTTTTTTTCGATTCTGAAAACGTTTAGAATTTTAAACGTCGGCAAAGTTGGGCGCTAAAATTTTTTCTCGAAACTTACGCCCTTAACATCTCAAACTCTGAAACCTATAACCTAATTTAATACATAGGGCAATCTATTCCTTATGTTAATACCTACGGTGGAGACTGGATAGTCTATAGACTATCTTAATACATGGGAGTCTTCACCCCCCGAAATTGACTCTACCCGACATATACTACTTGCTTGCATGGGCTGCTTTTTCACTTTTCTGTTAAAGAAGTGTTATTTTGAGGCAAAACAAAACCACCCAACGCTGCATTTCGAAATTCAAATCTAAAACTTTTAACGTACTCATACTTAACAAATCTAAATGAAATACGGATAGCCTGTTACTGTGCAAGTAGCACAGAAGGTAGCGACAAAAGTTTGAAAAACAAATCAAAAAAAAAGTTTTTAAAAAAATTGGTCGTTACTTTCTGAGCGGAGTGATAAAAAACCCTGAATGAAATACTGGATATTAGCATTAATCAACAGTCGTAGAAAAAAAGGCAAAAAGTGAAGAATAATATTAATGAAAACAGAAAAGTTTAAAAGAAAATTAAAAAAAAAATTGAGTTTTGATGTTTTTGTTTCCAAATGGCGCTCAGAAATCTCCGAAAACAACTTAAATTGAGTTAAATTTGTTTTTCACGGCCAAAACTATGCAAAAATTAGCTATTGTATTATTCTGCATTATCCTACTCGGCTGCCTTAGTTCGTGTAGACGATGCTGTATAGACACATGTTAAATGTGTAGACGATGCTGTAAGTTAAAACATTTTCTCTGTAGTTAACCTTTTTTAAACGATACGTTTGGGTTAACAGAGTATTACTTTTTGATTAAGAAAAATCTTAAAAAAGTAGAACATCAGCAAAATCACGCCACTTTTTTTTTTACTTGGATCTTGGACTACAGTGTACAAAATTTCATCGATTTGTACAATGCACACCGCGTAAAGTATTCAACAGTTTTGTTCAGTCTGTTGTTGATGCTAGGTGAGCCGGCGATGAAAATCCATTATCTGGCGTAGTAGCCAAAACAATGAAATTTCTAGGAAATACGCCCTACGGCTATCAAATAATGGACAGATCAAAACATACAATGACAAAATATCTTGGAGACGAAAAAACCCACAAAGCTATCAATAACCAGTTCTTCAAGAGACTAAATATCTTAGCAAAAGATTTGTAAGAAGATAAGCGTGTAAATTCTACTATCGACCAACGTGAAACAATTATAGTATGATTCTTTAAACTACAGTATGCCAAGTTGAGAATGTTGGAATTATAGTATAACTTTTTCGATAAAGTTTGCGACGCCAACAAACTCGAAGAACTCGAAATGGTACATAATCTCTCTGTTTGGCGTGGGTAGAAGAAGATTTACATGAATCAATCTTGAGCAGCAAGCGATAAGACTGATTGACAAGCGAAGCAAGGACTGTCGAGACAATTTCAGAGCAGATTCGAAAAAAAACTTTTTTCGAATCTGCGACAAAAGTTTTAAACGATACGTTTGGTTAACAGAGTATTACTTTTGGAATAGGAAAAAATTTAAAAAACTAGAATATCAGCAAAATCACACCACTTTTTTTTTTACATGGATCTTGGACTACAGTGTACAAAATTTCATCGAGTTGTACAATGCACACCGCGTAAAGTATTCAACAGTTTTGTTCAGTCTGTTGTTGATGCTAGGCGAGCCGGCGATGAAAATCCATTATCTGGCGTAATAGCCAAAACAATGAAGTTTCTAACAAAATACGTCCTACGGCTATCAAATAATGGACAGATCAAAACATACAATGGCAAAATATCTTGGAGACGAAAAAACCCACAAAGCTATCAATAACCAGTTCTTCAAGAGACTAAATATCTTTGCAAAAGATTTGTAAAAAGATGAGCGTATAAATTCTACTATCGACCATCGTGAAACAATTATAGTATGATTCTTTATAGTACAGTATGCCAAGCTGAGAATGTTGGAGCTTATGATAAATTTTTCGATAAAGTTTGCGACGTCAACAAATTTGAAGCATTCGAAATGGATACATAATCTCTCTGTTTGGCTCTTTGGCTCTGGGTAGAAGAAAACTTAGATGAATCAATCTTTAGCAGCAAGCGATCAGACTGGATTGACAAGCGAAGCAAGGACTGTCGAGACAATTTCAGAGCAGATTCGAAAAAAAAATTTTTTCCCCGTACTTGCTGCGCTAAACACAAAAAGCATGATGATAAGAGAGAGCTTATATTGTTCAAGGAGGAATCCAGACGCATCAAAAACTTGTACCTTCGTAGTACGTTTTTTTGCTGTTGTGATAGTAAAAGTCAAAAGTATAAATTTAGTAGTAAACGATTGAACAAACGCGCATTAGAAGATTCAGGAGATGGTCGGATGGCAAAGAAATTAAATTCAACTAATAGTGGAATTAAAACTATCAACCATGCAGTCACAACTTATGAACAAAGTAGAAAGGGAAAGAGCTATTTTCACCCTAAACGGGAAGTTGAATGTGATGGAAAACATACTAAACCTCTTTGTAAGAGTTTGTAAGAGATTATGTAGTAAAAATAAATGCCGAGCTTTAAATTAAGACATTTTCTCTGAGATTTATTTTTTTTCAACAATTCGCTTCAAACGATACGTTTTGGTTAAAACTCTTTTTTTTTTTTCGATTCTGAAAACGTTTAGAATTTTAAACGTCGGCAAAATTGGGCGCTAAAATTTTTTCTCGAAACTTACGCCCTTAACATCTCAAACTCTGAAACCTATAACCTAATTTAATACATAGGGCAATCTATTCCTGATGTTAATACCTACGGTGGAGACTGGATAGTCTATAGATTATCTTAATACATGGGAGTCTTCACCCCCCGAAATTGACTCTACCCGACATATACTACTTGCATGCATGGGCTGCTTTTTCACTTTTCTGTTAAAGAAGTGTTATTTTGAGGCAAAACAAAACCACCCAACGCTGCATTTCGAAATTCAAATCTAAAACTTTTAACGTACTCATACTCAACAAATCTAAATGAAACAGGGATAGCCCGTTACTGTGCAAGTAGCACAGAATGTACCGACACTAGTTTGAAAAACAAAACAAAAAAAAACTTTTTAAAAAAATTGGTCGTTACTTTCTGAGCGTTGTGATAAAAATACCCTGAATAAAATACTGGATATTAGCATTAATCAACAATCGTAGAAAAAAAGGCAAAAAGTGAAGAATAATATTAATGAAAACAGAAAAATTTAAAAGAATATCAAAAAAAAAAATTTGAGTTTTGATGTTTTTGTTTCCAAATGGCGCTCAGAAAACTCCAAAAACAACTTAAACTGAGTTAAATTTATTTTTCACGGCCAAAACTATGCAAAAATTAGCTATTGTATTATTCTGCATTATCCTACTCGGCTGCCTTGCCTTAGTTCTTCGAATTTAAACTAAAAATCAAAAAATTCATAACCTGTTTTTCTCAACACTAGAAAAAAAAAATTAGATTTTTCTATAATGATTTGAAGCACGACTGAAAGGGCTTCAAAATGACATATCACTCATTCCAGTCCACCCATTTTTTGTTGTACCTGATTTTGCGCAGAAAACTAAAAGAAAAAAAACTAAAACACACCCGAATACAAAGTTCCTCCCCATTTTCAATGGACGGATCAAGAATATATTTTAGAAATTTCGTTTTTAATTCATCGAAAAACAAGGCTTCAATTTTTCTATCAAATTTTTTCATGAAAATTTGTGAAATTTAAGACTTATAATGTAAGCTGCTGCTTACTAACGGCAAACTAGATGGAGTTTCGAAATTCAAGGAACAAACTTCAAGTTATACCAACTCACAAGAAAAGACAGCCCGCAACAAAAGACAACCCGCAAGAAAAGACAACTCGCAACAAAAGTCAACTCGCAAAAAAAATAATTCGCAATGAAAGAAAACCATCAAGAAAAGACAACTCGCAATGAAAGACATGGCGCAGTAAAAAACATTTTGCAATGAAAGACAACTCGCAAGAAAAGACAACTCGCAATAAAAGACAACTCGCAATAAAAGACAACTAGCAAGAAAAAACAATTCGCAATAAAAAACAATTCGCAATGAAAGACAACTCGCAAGAAAAGACAACTCGCAATGAAAGACAACGCGCAATAAAAAACAATTCGCAATGAAAGACAACTCGCAAGAAAAGACAACTCACAATGAAAGACAACGCGGAAAAAAAACAAATTGCAATGAAAGACAACTCGCAAGAAAAGACAACTTGACATAAAAGACAACTCGCAATAAAAGACAACTAGCAAGAAAAAACAATTCGCAATAAAAGACAATTCGCAATAAAAGACAACTCGATCAAAAGACAACTCGCAATACACTAATCAACGCAGTCGCGCCAACGTGTTGCGAGCTTGCCAACAGAGCGCAGGAATTTATACAAAATTTAGAGCCAGTTACCGGCGCGAAGCAGCGACACGACCTTAAACCGAGAATGTGAAGTTTCCAATTAGCTTCAAAAACTTTCGAGTTGTCGCTTTTCCTAAATTTTGCGAGTTTTCTTTTGTTGAAATACAACAATTCTAATTTCATTTAAAATACTACAAAAACAAAAGACCATTGTCTTAATTGTTTATTTAACGACCCAATTCTAAATTGGAGCGTGCCATTTAAATTAAAGCCTCTTTTTACTAAATCAGATATTGACTGATTTATCCTTATTAGGACTATAAAATCTTGTTTTGAAAATCCACTCCTTTTAAATACTTGTCCAATTTTGCTCAATTATTCATGCTCACTATTTTAAAAGGGCGGCGATTATTAACACGTCCCTTTTAACTTTAACTTGAAACAAAATGGATAAATATTTAGCAGTCTTGCCGGCTGCACTGAAATTCTCCTTGCTTTGATTAAGCAGAGATGCACCTGCAATATGATGCATCAAAGAGAATATTATGAATTTTTAATCAGAAAAATTCAATGCTGCGGTTTTAATCAAAGAAGACTAAAAAGTTAAATATTTTTGATTTGAAAAAATCAAATAAAAACTAGTTGAAAATTCCGTTATAAGAAAGGGAGAACAAAGGAGCAAGTGAAACCAGAATAATTAAAGATTGAATCAGCCGCCGGTTTATGCTTACGAGCAAAAGGACTGGCCTGAAATCTTCAGTGTTTCTTTTTGCTCAGTAAGCAGCAAGTTAGATCTCTTCAGTCAGACCTTTTCAAAATAAATAATTTTTCTTTTCTGCCTTTACAATAAAATTAAACTAGCCTTTTTTCACAAATAAAATAGAGAAAAAATTCTCATTTAAAGTTCGATAAAATTATAAATTGAGATACTCGAGAGACCCACACCTGAGGAAGTCTGGACTACAAGTACCCAAAGGACTACGGCAAAGACGATACTGACGACCAATTCAGAAGTGCCGAAGTGGATACAATCAAGGGCGACCCATACATACTAATCAGCCATCGACCTTAGTAAAAAGATAAAATATTGATGAACAAAATGAGATTAGCTCAACCTCCCCTCATAGGTATATTTCTCTAAGCTGTTCGATTCGTTTATATAATTTAATAACCCAGTGCTTTGTATTTAACCAACTAATTAATTCATACCTTTTCTAACTATTGTTTCTACTCTAACTTTTGTCAAGACAACTTGACGATCTAAGGTGAGACTTATAATTTAGGATAAAGTTACTAAGCATTCAACCAGCAATGAAAGTTTAGTGAAACTGGTGCGACCGCAGCAGAGAACTACTCCTTAAGAAATTCTTTTTCCAACAAACTCGAAACAGCTTTTAAAATTCAAAAAAATATATTAATATTAGGATCTGTGAGTATTCGTCAGGTTAGTTTCCAACCTCAAAAAGCCAGAGAAAATGGGTATATCTCGATAGAAACACAATTTCATTGTCTTCTACTTGACAGATATTCCTAGTAGGGTTCTTGCGATAAGTATCCCCTGCGCTAGCAGTCGCCCACAATATTCCTCCATCTCGAGGTCTATTATACGGCTTTCTAACTGACATTAGCAATAAAAAACAATTCGCAATGAAAGACAACTCGCAATAAAAGACAACTCACAGGAAAAGACAACTCGCAATGAAAGACAACGCGCAATAAAAAACAATTCGCAATGAAAGACAACTCGCAAGAAAAGACAACTCGCAATGAAAGACAACGCGCAATAAAAAACAATTCGCAATGAAAGACAACTCGCAAGAAAAGACAACTCACAATGAAAGACAACGCGCAAAAAAAAACAAATTGCAATGAAAGACAACTCGCAAGAAAAGACAACTTGCAATAAAAGACAACTCGCAATAAAAGACAACTAGCAAGAAAAAACAATTCGCAATAAAAGACAATTCGCAATAAAAGAGAACTCGATCAAAAGACAACTCGCAATACACTAATCACCGCAGTCGCGCCAACGTGTTGCGAGCTTGCCAACAGAGGGCAGGAATTTATACAAAATTGAGAGCCAGTTACCGCCGCGAAGCAGCGACACGCACGTAGCGCACCTAACAGCGACCTTAAACCGAGAATTTGAAGTTTCCAATTAGCTTCAAAAAATTTGCGAGTTGTCGCTTTTCCTAAACTTTGCGAGTTTTCTTTTGTTGTGAGTTGTATTTTGTGCGATTTGTCGCGTTACCTTATAAAATATTTCCTTAAATGTCTTTTTTTTCTGCTAGCTTCATATATAACAAAAACCACCCCTCTTTTTTTGATGATATCTTTCGGTCAACAATGAAATTTTTTTCAATATAACTTTCAAATTATAATTTGTTTGCAGTAACTTTATTCTGACATCGCAGTTGTTCATGCTTTGGAGCAGTCGTTATCATCAGTCGCATCCGTGGGGGCAGGACCTACTTTGTTACTCTTTGAGCCCAAAATTGGAAATTCTCGTGGGGGCTTAGAAGCAGTTGTGGCAGTAAAATTAGACCTCGAAGTCTGCGCCTGTGACTCCAAATCTACAATTTCTAGCCGACATAAAATGCACGAGTTGTAAATTTCGAAGCTGCATGGAAGGCAAAAGGTGGCTTTAACTGTCGTTTCTTGACAGTTTATAAGGTGGTCACTGCATATTATCTTTATATGTCGCCCCCAAGCGGTTCTTCGACAAGCATAGCAAAAACCATGCAGACCTCGTGACATTTTTGATAGTTTCCTCACAATTCCAAATTCCAGAAATTGTTTTCTCGTTTTGTCTTCCTGGAAGCTCTTGAGAACATTCTGAGCTATAATCATTTCACGGTTTTCAATCTGATATGTCAGTTTGTTCACGAGGTGAAAAAATCTTGAATTTTCAGCGTCTTCGAAAAACAGGCCACAAATAACATGTCTGAACCTCAAAACCCAAGTTTGGGCTATTATCGTGAAATAAAACAGCAAAAAACATCCGAAAACGCACATGTTAACTAACCATTCGTGGTCGGGTTTAACGGGATTTGGTAAGCATTTTTCATTACTAGTAATAGTCGACAAATTGCTCGCAAAATGATAAGATTCCAAAAATATTTCTATAACTCCCTTCATAAAACCATCACCTTCAATATTTACCACAAAAACTGTATTCCCTTCAAACTCAACTTCTGATTGTCCGTAATCTCGAATAATTACCAAAGTATAGTAGAAAAAAGCATTGAAAAACAAAATGCATAAGGCTGTAGACGTATAAACAGCAGATGATATTAAACTGTAGAAAATTCTTCTGTTTTCAATCGTCGTTATTTTCCATTGCCAAACTCGAACTAATTTCAGAACTTCAGATCTTCTAAAAGCTCTTTTTCCGTCTGTAAGATATTTTTCAAGACTTTCGTTCAAATAATGATTATCAAAAGATATATCTTGGACGAACTTTGAAATGTACTTGTAAGAATTTTGCAGGATTGTCAAAAAGTAAAGCGCCATTAAAATCGAGAGAATTTTGGATGCCAGTTCAAGTAAAGGTCGCAATTTTTGAAAAGTTTCGACGATTTTTTGCTCGATTTCAGAAGCGTTTGAGCTTTGCTTAGAAGTGCCATTTGCAACGAAATTGTAGTCAACTTTGTAGTAAAACTGTTCGATGACGAGATCCGCTGCTTTTCGCGCGGATGTGGCCGCTCCTTTCGCTAAATCTTTGCTTGCAGTTGCAGGGTAGCAGGTAGAAACACTGGCCAAGTCTTTTGTCCCCTCACAAAATGAAGATGAAAATGTGCAGAGCTCTTGTGGGACATCTTCATTTGCTATAATTGCTCTTTTACCTCTCTTATTGTGATTATCACGACAACTTCTGTGGCGTTTGATTTCAAATTGATTTTTAATAAATTTTTTGAACATAAAAATAGAACTGAAAAATTCGTTTTAGATTGGAGTGAAAAAACCGTGGTGTGAAATGCTAGAAAAGTTTGAAATGCACTAAATACTGACCCTTCCTTCAAAACAAACACCAACACGTAATTTGTCCAAATTGTTTTAAGGCGTTGCGTTCAATCGTTAATTTTATGTGAAATCTGAAATTTCAAAAAAGCAGCACGAACTCATTGTTGCTTTTAAAGCGCATTATATTTTTTCCTTTGCTGAGATACTATTTATGCATAATTTATATGTTAACTATTGGTTTTTGTTAGTTTGAATTAGTTTGAAATCAAATGAAGACGGTTTGTCGGGAGGCAGGCAAGTTCCTCTAAAACGGAGAACAATTTACTTTTCCAAAAATCCCAAAAAACCCTTACATAACAAGACCGACTGCTCATATCAGGACTAAGCTCCAAACATTCCGACTCCCTTTTAGCTCTATGGATTAACTTTTTCTTTGAAAAACGTTTTTAAAAAGTTTTAGAAAACTGAAAAAATTTTAATCTGTTTTTGAGATTTTTTAAAATTTTTTAATTCATCCATCCACACGAAATGTGAATACAAAATGCGTGTTTTGAATACAGCAAACTTTTAGGCAGACCAAAGAGCAAGTCCCAAATCAATGTGGAACCATTTCTTAGACGAATTAATTTTAAAAATATCACCTTGAACTTTTTATAGTTTTCAAAAAAAATTCATATTTGTTTCTCAAATGAACAAGAAAAAGCAATCAGAAAATCCATAGCTTTGCCTTGACAAGAGCGGTCTTGTTTGAAGCTCCAAATTTAATTAATTTCGAACATGATGAGAAGATTATTTTACAGATGAATTTTTTTGAGGAGCAAGCTTTTAGTTTTTACTTATACAAATTTTTCCTCATAAAACTTTATTGTTTATTTTTTTAGTTATTGGAATCCAAACTGGCTGGGTTAAACCATTTAATCTCCCAAAAATGTTACTGGACTGAGTTTTGTTGCAATAGTCTTATTTTTGTTTAGTTGACAACATTTGTTGAGCTTAGTGTCTGGTTGGTCGATTACAGCATTCATTCATACTGTGGTCTGTCAGACAACCCCCTTTACTGGAGCTGTGCGGGAAGCAGATACCATGGACGTGTGCGTACAAAAAAGGACTGCGTTGCCTTCGTTAAAGATCACGGCCACTTCCCCGAACCGACTGATACCGAAAAACGTAAATTCAGGAACACGCTTAAAGATCGAGCAGCAGTTTTAGATATAACACCACGGCCGACTGTTTTTGCAGCCCAGCATTATGTTAACCGAGAATGAGTGTTCGTTTACCGTTTCAAGTTACTCTGCTAGCCAACAAGCTAATTAAAGAGTTCGTCGCGAAACAAGAACAAGAAAAGTCATGATGAAGATCGGGTTATTGTGTTTGCCACGTTACCTGCACTAGACATACTTGGATCCGCAGGTGATTGTTATTGTAGTAGAACCTTTTCGACTGCTCCGAATGTATTTTACAATGAAGCAATGGAGTTGCCATCAAAAAGCTGCCATAGATAGCAATGGAGTTGCCATCAATGGAGTGGCCAACAATTTCATGATATAAGTCATAAGCAAGCACCCTTCTTTTCCAAAACTGATCGAGAGGTTCAAGGACGAACAAAAGAGGGTCGACGTTTTAGCCAAACCTAAAAAGATTAAATACAAAAACCACGACAAAAATTAATGACTATGCTAAGGTTATATCATTGGATTTTTGAGGGGTTGTATGATATTATACTATAGCATAAATTTATTTCGTTTCATATTTGTAACTTTTTTTAACTCTAGCAAGCAATAAAAAAAATTTAATTTCAAAGATTTTCCTTGTTTGTTCAAAATTGAGCTAGAGCCGGTATGAAACCGGCAAAGTACAGGATCCATACAAGGTTGACTTTCCTTTCTCCCTCGCCCAGCTCGCTGAGATCGAGCCCAATTCGTGTACCCGAGATACACTTGCTTCATGTTTACACAAATTTCAACTTTTTAGGAGGATTGGAAAGTTTTTGTGCCCCTGGGGATTGGATTCTTTAACGTAGAGTTTGCGTTTTACGCTTAAACCACAGAACTATGAAGACTTTGATTTCATTTTCATCATGATTTTTTGCTTGACTTTTGTTTTTTTGATCTTAAATTATGCTTATGTTTGATTTTCTAAAGCGTTAATCAATTCTGTCGGCGCCAAAATTTTAAGCTCAAAAAAATCAAACGGTTTTGGGCTGTTTATATAAATGTTTTTAGTACTTTTTTAATGTTTCGGACTGTTTTTTATCGGAAGTTTTTGTATATGCACTGTTGAAGGTCGAGATACAAAAGGGTTGTACTTACAGATTATTTGAATGGGACCTTTGACTTTTGAAGAGTATGATTTGTCTATTTATTGCAACGAAGGGTATTGGTCGATTTTGGCTATTGCGTCAAGTTGAGTCCAATTTAGTCCAAGTCCGATGAATATTTTGAAAAAAAAAATACTCTTGAAAATCAAAGAATGGGTTATGTCAAGTAGCTGGGCTCAGATTAGTGTTGATGATTTCCGGGTTCCAGCAAAGAGTTTGGAGGTGTCATGTTTAGTCTAGCTTCTGCTATTTACGCGTGTTTGGTTCTTTCAAGAATGGGAAAACCCTTAATCGTGTTAAAGATCCTCACAATCTCTTGATTAAATTGTGTTGAAAAATAATTTTCGAGAGCAAAACAAAAATGAGAACGTCTACTGTGAAAGCTAGTTTACTTTTTTCAGATGTTTTCCATTTTCAAGTACTGGATATATGACAATTTATGTGTACTAAAAGTACTAGAACTGTGATAGAACTCCTTAGTCGATAATTAGAATTGTTTCATATACAAAAATTCATTTAAACTTGGGTCTAAACTGTACTTCAGGAGTTTACCCTTGACGGGAATTCTTTGAAAAGAAAAAATAAAAACAAATTCAAACAAAAATTGAGAAACAAACTTTTGCTCGAAAATTTAATTAGTCATTATGGATTCTAATGATGGTCTGTAGAAAAATTTGGATTCAAAATGAACAATGAACGTAATTGGTTAATGTTTCATGTTTTCTCTGCCAATACTTTACTAAAATTCAGGAGAAATTTTTGTTCAGATTGATGCGTATTATGATTTATTTGGTAATTGATTTCCTTGTTAGTCTTCGAAACATCTTTCTTCGTTTCTTACCTTAAGAGAGAAACTTAATTTTGTTCCGACATTGTGAAAAATGTGAAAAAGCTTAGTATTCGGGAGTTTTGTTTTATTTTTCTAAAATTTTTGTTTTCCAAGCAAAATCAGGTGCCACAAATAATCATTGGAATGGGTCAAGTGATTTGTAATATTGAAACTTTTTTCAGTCGTGATTCGAACAACATTAAAAAGTGTTGAAAAAAGCTCTCAGTGTCGAGAAAAATCACTTTGAAATTTTCTAAAATCGTGCAAATAAAATTATTTAAGCTCAAATTAGGCCATGAAAACTTATTTTCACTCAAGTAAAATTAGTGTTTGGAGTTTTTCAGCGACATTTGTGGAAAAAACCAAAAAGTCAAAAATTTCCTCAAATTTTTCAAATTGTTCTGACATTTTTTTGTGTTTTTCTAGCATTTTTCTGTTTTTCAAATGAGTTTTCAAAAAACAGTTTTGCAACGGGCCTTTTTATTTTTGACTGTCGCATTTGCTGTTGTGCAGCAAATGTTGGGAAAAGAAAAATCACCAATCCGACTGAATAAAACTAGTGATTCGCAAAGAGTGTAAATTATTTCATGAGTTATAGATAGAAGTCAATTGATTTTTGTTAAATGCTGTTTTAAATAAGTAAATCAGTTCAATCGTAGATTTAGTTCAAGTAGAAAGCTGAAATGTCTTTTTTAGGCTTCAACATTCCGCCTCCCTTGAAGTGTCTTCAATTTTCAGATCGTTATTATGTCTGGATATGACTACCCATTTACAGTGTATGAGACGAAGGAGAGGAAGAGTAGGGCGGAGTCGGGTAGAGCACCACGTCTGCCTCCACATGGCGAGGTGCGAAGGTCCAGTAGGCGGGGCGCTGTCGACCGGGAGGACCTGCAGGGTTTCTTTGATGCAGTGACCAGAGGAGATCTGGGTTTCACTCCGATTCCTGTAAAGTCGTTGGATGAGATCCAGTCTTCAAGGAAGGAAGCTGCAATCGTGGATAGGGCAGTTCTGCGGTTTCCGAAAGCTGATACTGTGAGTAGCATTTATTCCATTGTATCATAGTAGTAGAGTATAGCGGGTGTGCATCAATTGTTTGTTTTGTTTTAGAAGCAACTTAGAGGTCTTGAACGTATTAGTGACCTCAGCGTAGAAGGGTCATTGTTCACTGGCTGGGAGCTTGGAGTTAACTGTCGAGAGACTCCTAGTGTGACAGCTAAGGGTGTTATTGGCGTCATGTCTGGAGGTCAGACCAGATGGCCGAAGCAGGTCTTTTGTTCTTTTCTCCAAGGTTTTTTTGTAGAGTCCTCGTCCTTCCGGACTTTCCATCAAGACTTGGATGAGGAAGATGATGCTGTTTTGTGTCTTCTGGGGGGCCGAAAGTTGTGGCTGATGACATCTGAAGTTAATCTCTCTGGTGAACTTGAGCGCCTGGCCAGTAGCAATGATTCGGAGATGGGGTTCACTGATGCTGCTAAGTTTCTGAGGAACCTTGGTTCTCAGCAGAAGAAACTGGTCCGCTATGGTGTTCTTGAGAAGGGGAAAAGTTTGTATCTTCCATATGCGTGGTGCCATGCAGTTCTGACTCTCTGCGACGAAGAGAGGGTCTGCTGCATGAACTACGCGGAGATGCAAACTCGACTTTCCTTGGTAGTATCTGCGTGGAAGCGCTGCCAGCAACACTGCAGGGTCAACAAGCGAAGAGGACCAGATGACAGCGAATCGCATGACAGCGAATGACTGTTCAACGGTAAATATGTAAACAATTATTCAATAATTGAACTAAATGTGACTGCACCATAAGTAAGGAGTATACAAGTGAAGTATTAACGGTACGAGTCATGAGCGAAAGTTTGTGTACTTAGAAAAACATTTTATGCGAATTAATGGTTGTAAATCATTACAATACGACATCTTTGAATATAATTTAAAGGCAAATATAACATTTTAACAGTTTGACGGGATCAGAGAGCCTATTGTTACATTCAAGACAGTAGCGTAGGCGTGTCCTAGCTGTTTTCAGACAATAATTACATTTTGGGTCATGAGGGTACAACCTCATACGAATTTTAATGCACGAATTTGCACAAAAATTGATGAAAATTTACACCATTTTCTACTTTTATGAACATAAAACGTTGAAAATTTACATGAAAGTGGTCAATATGAACGATTCAGACCATAATGCATTGCATAGGAGGTAATTTAGGTTCCTTTTTTCAAAAGGGTCATGGGGGTACTACCACTTAAAATTTGAAAACTGCACATTTTTGATATTTTTCGATTTATAGCACTATAAAGTTCTTGTTTTAAACGAACTGCACATTAGATATGACTTGGTTGCTATACTGGTAGCTTCCGCAGCTTTGCGACTGGGCGTATGTATTCACCAGTTGTGGTCTTCACTTTTACCACTCGAACAATCGAGTCATTTTCAGGATAAACTTCTATGATTCGTCCAGTTTTCCATTCTAGCGGTCGTTCATTGTCTTCGGCAAGTAGGACTAGGTTGCCAACTTTAAATTCTGGGCCATCCGTGAACCATTTTTTCCGTATTTGTAGCGTTATGAGGTAATCCCTTTTCCAAACTTTCCAGAAATCCTTGATCATATTCTGTAATAGTCGATATCGTACATTGGTTGAAACTTGGATGTCAGCAGAGGGAAGAGTTAGCAATGATTCCCCTATCAAAAAATGAGCGGGTGTCAGCGGAGTTGGGTCGTTAGGATCACTTGACATTGGATAAAATGGTCGTGAGTTTAAGACAGCTTCAATTTGATTAAGAATTGTAAGAAATTCTTCAAAACTGACACACTGCAGTCCTATAACTTTTCGCATATGTCTCTTCAGACTTTTTACAGCTGCTTCCCAGAGTCCTCCGAAAAGAGGAGCACAAGGAGGGACGGTGATTCCTTCAGTTCCTTGGCTATTAACGAAACTAACAACTGATTTGTCCGTTCCATTTTTGTCGAGCAGTTCCTTGATTTTGATCAGATCATTCCGAGCCCCGATAAAATTGCTTCCATTGTCACTTAAGATCTTCTCAGGTTTGCCACGGCGTGCAGTAAATTGTTTCAATGAAAGGATGCATGCTTCTTTGGTTAGACGAGTAACCATTTCCAAACGAATAGCTTTTGTCGCGAGACAAACAAAGACGGCAGCAAAAATTTTTGAGACCTCTGCTTCCTTAATTTCAAAGGGACCAGCAAAGTCTATTCCACATTGAGCAAATAGTTTTGCGGGTGTTATTCTTTCTGTAGGAAGATCAGCCATGAATTGAGAAGTAGGTTGCTGACTAAATCGGACACATCTCATGCATCTTCTAATGAACTGTCGAACTAGATCACGGCCTCCGATTATCCAAATTTCCTCTCTCATTGTGTTCAGTACTAGTTGCCCCCCGCCATGAAGAGTATCTTCATGATATTTGCGTATAAGTAGGGATACTAAATCAGATTTTTTCGAAAAGAGTATTGGAAACTTCTTGTCTGTTGGGTAGTTCGATTGTGAAAGTCTGCCTCCAACTCTTAGTAGATCGTAATCCTTGTCAAAAAACGGACAAAGATTGAGTAGTTTCGATGTTTTATTCAGCTCCCTTTTCACCTTCAGACAATTTAGCTCTAATTTGAAGTGTATTTCTTGGTCTAAAGAAAGAATTAGCATTTTTGCCATGATTCTATTTGTAGGACTAAGACAATCTTCTTCAAGTTGTACATCAGATGTCCGCTTAGATCTGAGCCCCTTCCGATAGTTTGTCGATATTCTATGCTTAAGACGTTGAACAAATGATAATACATAGCATGCGATGCGTACTTTCTTGTTCCAAGTGCTGTAGTCCTTTAAACGAAAAATTCCATTCGTCATTTCTTCGTTTTGAGCATGATTTGCGAGAACAGTTCGATTTTGTTCACTTTCTGCATTAGTCTTGGCTTTGATGGTTCGTTTTTCAGGTGCTTCAACTAGAGATGGTTGTAGGCTGGGCCAGTGCCTTTCATTCTTGGTCAGCCAATCTGGTCTATTCCACCAGAGTGAGGAAGATATTAATGTGTCAGCTAATACACCACGAGAGGCTAAATCAGCTGGATTTACTGCTGTTGGCACGTGTTTCCAATCACTTCTGGGTAGGGTATCTTGTATTTGTGAAACTCTGTTTGCAACAAAAGTGTTCCATGTTCTTGGAAGTTGAGCAAGCCATTGCAAGACAATTGTTGAATCAGTCCAGGCGTGTGAAGTTATCTTGAGATTTGTTTTCCTCAAAATTGAATGAACTGATTTGGTAGCTAAACTTGCACCGCAGAGCACTAATTTGGGAACAGAGATTGCTTTGACCGGAGCAACCTTTGTTTTGGAGGTCAGTAGATACGCAAAAGTTTTGCCATCATCATTGGTAATTCTTGCATAGATTGCGGCTGCATATGCTTTTTCGGAAGCATCACAGAATACGTGAAGTTGAACCTCCTTTATTGGATGTGAGCTCATAGATCTTGGTATCTGTAGTTCCAGTAGTAGAGGCAATGTTCCGGTGAGCTCAAGCCATTTTTCCTTGATTTTCTGAACGACTTCAGAATCCCAATCAAAACCTTGAACCATAGCTGTTGCATGAGACATTTGAAATTGATGATGAATGGAGCTAGTCATCCCATCGGATCAAACAATTTTGAAATTGTGGACAGAAGAGTCCTCTTTGTAAGCAGTTTCAGCTCAGGTACGGCAGTTGAAAAACAAAAGATGTCCTTATTGGGCTTCCAACTGACTCCTAGCGCCTTGATTTTGTATTCGTCAGAGAAAAGTTCCAGCACATCCGATTTTTCGCGAAGATGTTCTGGCAATCCTTCAATTATTTTAGCATTGCTTGAAGTCCATTTTCGTAGAGGGAATTCATGAGAGTTCTGCTTCATGCTTATCATTAGCGCCACCAACAAAGTCGTCTACATAGAAACAATTTTTGAGACTTTCTTTGATCATTGGGTTCTTAGATTGATATGCTACTTCATTGAGGCATCTTGTTGATTAAAAAGCTGACGAAGCTATGCCATATGTAACACGTGTCATCCTGAGATATTTGATTTCATCCGATTTATTTGATCTCCAAAGTATGCGATGGAAATCCTTCGATTTGTCCTCTAGAGCAACTTGTCGGTACATTTTTGCGATATCTGCTGATAAAGCAATTGGGTAGAACCTCAAGCGCATGATTATCGAGTAGAGGTTGTCTTGTACCGTGGGACCAACCATCAAAGTGTCGTTGAGTGATTGTCCGGTTGATGTTGTTGCAGATCCGTCGAAAACTAGACGTAGCTTTGTGGTAGTAGAATCTTCCTTGAAAACGCAGTGATGTGGCAGATAAAATACGCTATCAACTGGCTTTTCAATTTCTCCAGGCGGTATTTACTACATATGCCCCATATCGAGAAATTCGTCTATGAATGCGGTATAGCGATCTTTTAGTTCTGGATTCTGTTCCAGTCGTCGCTCGAGATAATTGAATCTGCGTTTTGTTTGTGCTAAACAGTCGCCAAGTTGACTATTGGTCTTGAAAGGCAGCTGCATTTTGTGAATCGTCCATTTTGTAGTATGGTTGTTTCCTTAAAGTGAGATTCACATCGATCTTCTTCTGTTGTTGTCTTTTTGAAATCAGGAATTTCTTCTAATTCCCAAAATTTCCTTAGACTATCGTCAATAGACACATGAAATGACTTGAAGAAGGTTGTTGGAGGACCGGGTGTTCTGCCGCTAATCATCCAAACAAATAGAGTGTCACGTGCATTAAGCTTGTCTGTAAGCTTAATCTTTCCGCAGCCAACAATGTCGTTGTAGACATCACAGCCTAGGATTATATCGATTTCCTTTGGTTTATCAAAGTCTGGGTCCGAGAGCTTAAGACGTGTGATATCCAAACTGTTCGGTATATTCACCCGTTCTCTGGGCAGGTAGCCAGAAAGTTTTTGAAGAGTGAAGGCTTCAATATGTAGAGATTGATTCTGAGAATCCTTTGTTTCCAAATTGACAGAATCAGATTTCACAGTTTTTGCTCCTCCGCCAACTCGAGTTAGTTGAAGAGTCAATTTCTTGATTGGTAGCTTGAGTCGGTTAGCACAGCTGGTTGTAACGAAACTGCATTCAGATCCGCTGTCCAGTAAGGCTCGACAATTGTGATAACCGCCATTTGCAGTTTTCACCTCAATTAGTACAGTTCCCAGTATGGTAGTGGCACCAGTAGTACCCCCGTGACCCGCAAACTTATTTTCAGGTCCCGATTGCTTGTTTGGGTCTGTATGGATGTGAAGTAACGAGTGATGACCCTTTCGACAGGTTTGGCACGTTGACTTCGACGTGCACTCATAATTTTGGTGTCCAGGGGACAGGCAATTGAAGCATAATCGCTTTGATTTGGCTTCTTGTCTTCTATTGGAAATAGACATTTCCTGAAATTTTGTGCATTGATACACGCGGTGATCACCACTGCAGCATGGGCAGATGATCGTCTTAGCAGAGTTCGTGTGGTATGTCTGTACCTTGTCATCTTTCTTAGAGTTTCGAGTTTGGTCTGAATTTCCTCGATGATTTTTTCTATGAATTGAAGGTAACTGCAGGTCCTTCGTAGCTTCTAGGGCGCGAGATCGTTCCTCCAAGAACTTCTTCATCTGTTTGATTTTTGGCACGTCACTTCCCGCGCAGGAAAGTTCCCATTGTCTTGTAGTTTCAGGATCTAATTTCTTGGCCAAAATGTGAACCCAGATCAAATCGCATTGATCAGTTTTTAGTCCAAGTCCTGTCAGTGCCATCGTGTTTTCCATGTAGGTGTTAATCAAGCGACGTATTGCAGCGGAAGACTCATGCTTCATTGGAGTGAATTCAAAAATTGCTTCCAAGTGAGCGTGTGAGATCATCTTGACATCAGCATATCGATCCTTTAGAAGTTCCCTTGCGACTGAGTAGTTCGCGTTTGTAGTAAGCAAGTGGGATAGCAAACGAAACGGTTCATCCTTGAGGGCACCCTTTAGGTATTGCAGTTTCTGAACATCAGACAGCGATGCATTTGAGTGAACTGCTCCATCAAAGGAATCTAAGAAAGGTAGCCATTGATCATACCTTCCGCTAAATGTTGGCGAATTCAGTTTCGGCAACTTCAGGCAAGTATCTTGGTTTCGCCCAGCACCACGTTGGGAAGTGGATTTGTAGGATTCTGTTCCGCTTGCACTGTCGTCATCTTTGACCGATTCAGTTGAATATTTTCCTCGGTCATCTAACATAGTTGTGATCATTTCCATCAAACAATCTTTCTGAAGGTAGATTTTCTCAGCTTCTTCCAATTCAACTTCAAGTGCATCTTCATCATCGCTTAGAACATTTGAAATTTGCTGATTAAGCTCTTCCAGTTCCTTTTTCTTTCGTTCGCACATCGTGAGATTGGCCTTGAGAGTTCCAATTTCCTTTTAGGTTAGAGCAGATGCCTTTTTGTTGAAGATTGCTGAGACGGCATTTTCCGATCGGGTAATGACACCGATGTTAGCACTTCTTGATCGCTTCAAAGCAGGAAGAGTGAGCGTCACGTTTCTCATGTCACTAGCAGGTGATGACATTTTTAACTTTCCTCTTCGTTTCTAATCTTTGGTTCGTTCGTGAGTCGCGTTGCACCAAAAATGTTGTGCAGCAAAAGTTGGGAAACGAAAAATCACCAATCCGACTGAATAAAACTAGTGATTCGCAAAGGGTGTAATTTATTTCATGAGTTATAGATAGAAGTCAATTGAGTTTTGTTAAATGCGCGGTTCTAAATAAGTAAATCGGTTCAATCGTAGATTTAGTTCAAGTAGAGAGCTGAGATGTCTTTTTTAGGCTTCAACATTTGCTCAATTTTTAATTTTTGGTCAGATTTTTTTTTCTCATACCACACAGAAAAGTCGACACTAATTTTAACAAAAAAATGTTTTTTTTTTTTATAAAGACTATGGTCGGAACATTCTGTGCTACTTGCACACTAACCGGTTTCCTTATTTTTGTTTGGTATTCGCTTAAAGTAAGATTCTTAATCAAAATTTGTCTACGAAACGGGAGGTATTCATTAGCTGGAAGCAGTTTTCAAAAAAGATAATCTGCTCGGATGTTCTTGCTTAAAATTTTTTCAGCATGGATTTATAGATTTTGTTTTTGGCTGAAATTTTCAAAACGGGTTATCCATGAAGGTTCCTTGGTTGACTTCTGTTTGTTTTTTCGTTACCGAGTTTTTGTTTTGATTCTTTTCATAAATTAAAAAATAATTCACGTTTATCTAAAAAAAGTAGATGTGGCTGGTTGTCCTTTCTTTAATTTTTTTGTCTTGGTTTATTATTTTTTTTTGTTGTATGACTTCGTTTTTTTAACTTTCTATTTATTTCAATCTGGTCTCATGCTATCTGAAGATTATGAAAAATTTATTTCAAATGCTAATGTTTGATATTTGTTTCTATAGTTAGTGTTTGTTATTTGATAATTTTGTGAATTTTTTTCCTCTTGTTTAGTTTTTCTTATAATATTTGTACGCGTTTTGTATGTTTATCTCCAGTGTGAGCTAATTTCGTTATATTAAAATTTTCGGTTGTTTTTTGAATTTGAAACTGTTATAATTGGTTTTGATATCTGTAGTTTTATTTTGAACTATATGAGTGACCAAAGCCATCTCGTGATACTCATAGTTGTTATATTGTTTTGGTTTTCGTGGCCTAGTGTTAGTCGATCAACAAAACCCACTGAGGTAGTCCCCCATGAATTACCTTAGAATGTCCTCCCTAATCAAGTAACAATTTTGAATGGGTGAGTAACTGTATGATTGATCCAGTTGGTGTAGTTATTTAAGTTGTAATGTCAGGACTACTGGGAATCAATTCTTTTATAGTACACAGAATTAAAAAAGCACACGTTTTGTAGTATTGACCTGGAATCGATTGTTTTTTTAATAGTGAGTTATCTGTTCGGTAGCTATTGTTTCAGTGTTTTTTTCGGAACGTTATATATTTGGGGGGGGGGGGGGTATATAAGGCAAAAATTAGATTAGGCGAAAACAAAAGTGTTAACATTAGGCAAACCTTTTGATTAAAAGCGTCTGTTGGCAAGCTTATGTACATTTTAGCAGAAACTGTATGTGATTGATTATGACATTCCATTTCTACAATAAAAACACGTAATTTCGTTCAAATGAAATATCAACAGCAAAGTTGGAACCGCTGCAGTCGAGCCAACATGTTACGACGAGCTTGCCAACAGGCGGTTAAAATTTTTACAAAAATCAGAGCCGGTTATCGCCACACAGCGGCGACGCGCGCGAAGCGCAGAAACCTGCGACTTCGAACAGACAAACGGCGTAGTCTTTAACCGGTTCTTGCTAATTTCGTCTGGAGAGTTTGGGGATTTCTGCTAAAACATACTTTTTCATTATCAAATTTTTGCCTAACATTAATTTTTTAATTTAGCCTTATATACATTACGCCTAATATGCAAAACTCGTTTTTATTTGTCCTCTTCAATTTTCAATTCAGCGAATCGATGTTGATACTTGCAAAAAATTAGACCAGATACCGACCTTGCATTTATGGCTTTTGCAGAAAAACTTGGCGTTTTTGTGTTGTTTTTTGAATAAAGAATGAAACTCTCTGATCAAAAACGGGAGAATCAAACTCTCTGACCATATTGAAGCTGTTCTAATGTTTTATTGTAAAATTCTTGCTGACTGGTTGCATAGAATACGTTGAATACGACGACAGAAAGTTCTTGTGTAGTCATTTTTTGACTATTATGGGGGGTTTAAAGCTGGCCATTATGGCCAATAAGGGACCAATAACGCGCGATATATTTCGCGCTATTAACGCGTACGCGGGGTTTAATCCGTCTTAGAAAGCGTTCCAAATTGGCTGAAGAAAAGTTATTATTGATTTGTTACCAGGAACAAAATTTGTCTTTTTGTACTTAATATGGCGTGTGGGGGATGATTTTCGCAAAAAATCTCAAATTAAAATAAACTCATTTTATTTCTATTACATTTAATTTCTTCATTTTGTTAGTGCTCCATAGACTGCTTTTATACAATTGGTAATCAATCTACAAAGCCGAACAAAATGTGTCGGCGTATCAAAATAGGACCAAATCTGTCTCACTTTTAGATTAGAGCAACGTTCCCACCATTCAGTTTAACTAGATGACCTCCATATTTGTGAAAACAGCAAGACAAATTTTGACAGCGTTTTGTTAGCAGTTTAAGCAGTCTTTTAGTTCCGACTTTCGTAACAAAATTAGTGGAATATTTGAGCTCGGGTGGGTTTTTTCTTCAGGCAAACTTCGTCTTTTTAACCAGCCAATTACGACAGGTTTTTTTAATCTCATTCAAAAAGTATTGTTGCCCTGAGCTTAAACTTGGAAAAATATCTTACTTGTGATGTTTTTCATGAAGTTATTGCCTTTTTGACCAATTTGAAACAATTAACGCGCGATATATTTCGCGCCATTAACGCGAAAGCGGAGACTTAATCTGTCATAGAAATCGTTCCAAATTGGTTGAAGAAGGCTTATTTGCCATAATTGATTTGTTACTAAGAGCAAAATTTTTTCTTTATATGGCGTGTGGGGTATTTTTTCTCAAAAGATCTCAAACTTAAAAATGCATGTTATTGTTCCGACTTTTGATACGAAAGTAACTGAATATTTGTGCTCGGGGTGGGTTTTTTTTTCTTCAGACAAATTTCGACTTTTTAACTAGCAATTTTTGACGGAATGGTTTTATATCATTCAAAAGGTATTGTTGTCCTGAGCTTAAATTTGAAAAGATATTTCAGCTGTGGTCATTTTTTGTAAAGTTATGAGGGTTTAAAGATTGCCATTTTGGCCATTTTGACCAATTTGGGACAATTAACGCGCGATATATCTCGCGCTGTTAACGCTTGAGCGGAGATTTAATCCGTCCTATAAATCGTTCCAAATTGGTTGAACGAAGCTTATTTGCCATAATTGATTTATTACTAGGAACGAAATCTATCTTTTTGTACTTTATATGGCGTGTGGGGGGATGATTTTCATAAAAAATTTCAAATTTTAGAAAAAAAAATGTTAATTTCAATTTATTTCATTTACTTTTTTTTGTTATTACTGCTGCTCCATAAACCTTAAAAGGCAGTCGGAACATTCAGAGCTTCGCCCTGATACGAGCAGTATTGTTTTTTTACATTTAATTTGTTGCATGTTTTTACTGCTCCATAGATCTTAAAAAGCAGTCGAAACATTCGGGGCTTCGCCTCGATGCGAGCAGTCTTTTCGTGATTTGTCTTTAGTTAGAAATACAGATTAAAAATAATTTATTCCAATTGAATTTTTGTTGAGCTCAAAATGCACTGGAAAATCTGAGAAAAAAATTTGTGTTCACATTGGTAATCCCAGAGATAATCTTTTCTTTTGGTTTTTTAAATTGTTTTGCTTCGTAATAACTTTGTCCACTGCTTATTCTTGCTAGTTTGATAGATCAGTTGTGTAAAAAAAGTCACTGAGAAGAAATCATGCTAATGTTACTGAACGCATTAATAGCATATTTGATTTGAAAGAAGTTTTTGATTTGGTTCAGGTTTTCTCGACTTTTCGTACTGTTGTATTAATTAATCAGTCAATTGGAGATTCAGTAGATTTGTTTGCTGTATGTAGTAATCGTGGGTAGCTAAATTTTTTTTGTGTAACGTCACAATTGAATGTAGAACCAGATTTTTTAGTGCATTGAAATGTTGTATGGGCTTAATATGAGGAACGAAATATCCTCTTTGATTTGTGTGGATTTCTTCGATTCGAATGGCATTTGCGTTTGGATACATCTTTTGACACGAGTGGGGAAATAGGTATCTAACAACTGTCGTTTAATTTTTTTTAAAGAGGAGTTCAATTTTTCGAACGCGTTCTGGCTAGAAAAACCTTCCTCCTAGAAAGCTACGAATTAATTTATCCTCTGTTACTATAAGTAACTGCTATACATAGATGGTAAGAAATTGTTTTCTTTTGCTCTAGAACCTTCATTACTCACTTCAATTTTTTCTTTGTACTTGTCACTGGGATATTTACGTTACCGTATAGTTAGTTATGGCTTCAAACCTTACATGATTCGTGCTTACTTTTGAATTGCGTTCTTTATGTATTTTGTTTTGACAGATCTCATACAAGATGTTTTTTTTTGGACTGCCGTTTTTGTTCTGTCCATTGAAAATGGGGATGAAGTTTGTATTCAGTGTGTTCTAGTTTTTTCTTTTTGTTCTCTACGCAAAATCAGGTCCCACTAATAGTCATCAATTTGAGTTGAGTGATATATTATATGGAAGCCCTTACGTCGTAATTCGAGTCACATTGAAAACTTTTTTTGATTTTTTTGTCTTATTTTGAGAGAATAAAGCTTATTATTTTTAGGTGCTTAAAAGCTTACATAAGCTTATTTTAAACGTAAAAACTTAGTTTTACTTGAGCAACGTTAGTTAGTTTACTTTGAGTATTTTAGCGCCTTTTTGAAATTAGAATTTTCAAAAACTCAAAAACTGTAAAAAAAAAACTTGAAAAAAAAATTTTAAAAATTTGTTTTTTGATTTTTCGTTTTTCTAATAATTTTTCTACAAAAAATGTTTTTCATTTTATTTATTTTAATATGACTGTCTTTTATACCTAATTCCCAATTTTTGATGAGTTTTTATCACACCACCTCGGGTTGACGTCCATAGAAAAAAAATGCTTATCATACAGTTTCAAATATGAATTCAATGGAAAAAACGCTTATCGTACAAAATTCATTCAAATTTTAAAAAGTATTTTAAAATTTTTTAATGAAAATTTTTGATCTATTTGCTTCTTTTGAATCTTTCTGGTCATTAAAAAAATTATTTAAGATTTTCGATAAAAAATGCTCATCATGCAATTTTTATGCCTGAAAATTATAAGATAATCATTTTATCATAGATAAAGTTTTTTTTTCAAAAGTCACCAAAATAGTGTCTGGGTAACTTTAAATAGATTTAAATAATTATATCTAAGATAGAGAGCATTTCATAAACAAAAACATAAAATTGAGTTATAAATTTTTTAATCACTTTTTTGATTGCAAACTTGATTTTGCGCTGAAGTATAAATTTTACCTTTTTGACTTTTTGTGTTTATAACGTAGTCCAGGATGAGTTTTTTACCCAAAAAATCCAAAAATCACACGAAAAGTGATTTTTTTTGTTTGCACGATTATGATTTTTTGTTTATTTGCTAAGATAAAAATAAATTTGTAAAGGAAAACTTTTTCTCAAACACCAAAACTGCAAACATCTAGCCATATACAAAAAGTTAAATTTTTGGTATATAATTCCATGTAAAATTGTTAAGATTAGCTTACATGGTTAAAATCACCAAATGCAAATTTTCTGCGTGGTAACTGCCAGTTATACTCTGGGTTTTGTTATGACAAAATATCCTTGTTTAGTGTTTTGGATGAACACAAAATTTCAAAACAAAATTATTTTTTCTATTTTCATTTATGGAAAAAATGCTTGTCATACAATTTCATAGTATGGAAAAAAATGCTTAGGAAGCTATTTTCATACAAATTTGGAGATAACCAAACTGATGAAAAAGCTCCAATTTTAATTCCAGAGTAATGAAAAAAATGCTTGTTATAAAATTTCATAGAATGGAAAAAAGCTTCTTATTTTGCTATTTTTATACACTTACTTTTTCTCTTTGAAGTTGTATTAAAGAGTATGATAAGCATTTTTTTCTTAAGCTTTTTTGTCAACCCGGGACGCCGAAAATAAAAAGAACAATAATTTGACAAAAATTTGTTGTATTTTTTAAAGACTGGTCGGAACATTCTATGCTGCTTGCACAGTAACCAGCAGCTATCCTTGTTCTTATTTGCATGCGTTTGTTTTAAGTGGGCGTTTTTGAACATTTTCAGGCTTAGATTACAATCGAACAAGACGTTGCTCAATCTTAAATCAGGACAGGTGATATGGTATCAAAACGTTAGAGAATGGTAAGTCAATGTATATGGTTTAGTTATAATAAGATCTCAAGTTGACTTGTAGACACTGTTTATTTATTTCTAGACTTAAATATTTTTTACCTGGTCAATGAAAGTATTGGAATAAGTAAATCTGTTTGTCTCTAATCAGCCTTTATTTAAACTGCCCAGTAGTTGAGAACCGAAGATAAAACATTGATGGGTTTAATTACACAGTGGTGGGTTTTGATTTAGGGTTGAAGTGTGAATTGAAGAGATGTGAAGAGTGTGAAGGGATTACTTTGTTTTACGAAGAAGAGTGAAGAAAAAACGGTCTTAAGGAGATCCAAGAAAACCATGATGATCCATTTAGGTTACATTTGAAACTGTGGGCATCGCTGCACGTTTTAGTTTTGTGGATGCTGTAGTTATTTTTCACACGTTGAAAAAGTTCAAACAAAACTTTTCTGATTTTGTTACCTGTGATATATTGTCCCTTCGGATGGCTGTGGACAGCTATATCGTCGTTTATTGATAATGTTGTAAGCTGTTCGAATATTAATTAGCGCTACTGGCTATCAATTGTTATTGATTGTTTCCATAATTTATATGTCTCGAGCGGTTAAGAATTATCTTGCTTTTAAGGACGCAGGATTCGGTTCTTAACTTCTGGAATATCACTAGTCGATCGGCGCAAGTTAGAGCATGATTCTAATATTTTATTCTCTTCAAGTCTACCCAATTGATTAGTAGCTCGGTTTAAATCTCCTATGGTTGGTATTAATTACCATCAATATTTACATAGTTAAATAAATATAAATGTATGAACTTCATTTCATTAACAAGGTTAATTATGTAATCTAATATAGCATAAGAATGCATGACGTCATGTAGTGATGTCACACTACCTCACAAGAAGAAATCTTCCCGGGTGGTTTTCAGTTTTTGACTGTTTACAGTTAAAATAATTAAGTTTAAAATCGACAATCAGATTGACAAAATATATACTGCTACAGGAAAATGAGTAATTGAACTATCAAGTTATCACAAAAAATAATTAACATTCATTGGTTTAGAAGCACAGGTTATTACTTCAATTTACATTATGTGAAAGAGAATTCAATTGAGTTTAAATGGGAAATATTTTAATGGGGATAGGAAGCCACATTGAGTCGGGTTAAGGGAGTTAAGTGATAGATGATAGGGTCAATTTGATGATACCATGATATTGTCAGTAATCAACTGTAACTAAATTTGCACGGCAAGTACTGTAGTGTCGTGTAGCAAACTATTGTTAGTCGTTTCGTCGTTTTCCTCTTCTTTCGTTGTTTGTTACTAGTCATTTCTTTTGTTCCATTGGTGCTCGAATTAGTTGTTAACTTTTCAAATGAGGTGACTTCAGTCTTTTCGTGGCCTCTTCAATTGCGAATAGATGTCCAACAATTTCACAGTTATCTGTTTTGTCGAATTTTTCACTTTTTGTTGAAGTTGACAGTTTATAAAGCTATTTGTACTTTGTTGTACGTGCTTAAAAGTTGCCACTGTGTGTTTCAGATATCATCTGATTGTTAAGAAGTATTGTCATCTTCTTCTTTTGGGTATTTTGTGCCTCTGGTAGCCTGACACCCTGAAAGGCAATGATACACTTCTCTTTGTGTGAAGTCAGAATTCCACTTTTTTAACGATGATTTTTGCTTTTTGGCCACCAACGTCTCATGATGCGGAATCTGTCTTTTTCAATTGGTTTTTCTGCTGTCACTGCACTTCACTCATATTGGCTGTTCCAGTACTTTGCTGGTTCGACTGAGCAAAATTAAGCGTCAGACAGAATGATAAAGGATGGATTCCCCTCTTTTTTCAAAGTTTTTGAAGATTTTTGGTCCGGTCGTATCTTTTAAGACTCGAAGAAACTGTTCAGTTTGCTTGACAGCCTGTCAAGATTGTCTCAACGGTTGCAGTGGGTGATTTCCGGCGTTATCTTAGCTTTTGAATTCGGATTTTTAGCGAATAATTCCGTCGACTTTTTTTTCGTTTTTTCCTATCTTATTACATAGGAATTTCGCGAAATAATGTATCTTTCCCAATTTTGATCTGCTAGTGAGCTGACTTCGTACACGTGTTCCCAGGGTGCTGGAATGAGGATCCACAGTGAAACTTCGAGTGGTTATTTCTTGAAACATGAGGGATCAAAAACTTGTGTTATACCTAATGTTAATACATGGGGTTTTCGTGCATTTTTCGAGATCACTATGAAGTTGACTTCTGCTAGTGAGCCGGCTTCGTGCACATGTCAGTAGGGTGTTGCAATGATGATAACTGGTGAAAGTTTGGCTGGTTATTTCATAAAACTTTTGAGGGATCAAAAAAACCTGTTATCCCTAATGTTAATACATGGGGTTTTCGTGCATTTTTTGAGATCTCTATGAAGTTGACTTCTCCTAGTGAGCCGGCTTCGTGCACATGTCCGTAGGCTGGGGCAATGATGATCCAGGAGTATAAAGTCATTATACCACGCATATGATGTCTTTGACGTCAGTTTTTCTGAAAATCTGCAAATGTCGAATTTGAAGAAAGAAGTTTTTCTCATTTTTTTGTCTTTTCTTCATTCGAAAGTCGTTAGTTCTTGACTTCGATGTCAACATTCCGCTGGCTGGAGACTAGCGAGGAAAGGAATGCATGCTGAAAATTTATTATGCGATATGATGATTTGTCGTTAAACATAAATGAAGATTTTGATGTTCGTTTTTTCGAAAATATCGCTTATTAGGCTGAAAACTCTACTTTCTTTCAATTTGTCGAGTCCACATCCAATCTTTTGTAGGGCAATCTGTCGGATTCCTTTCTGAAGGAGCTGTTTCTTCATGCAGTTGAGACTTCGTGACAAATTGTAGTAGGTTGGTTTCTCGAAAAATTGAGATTTTGTAACCAGGTTGAAAATTGACTTGTTTTCCCAAGGCAAAGACACAGCAACTGATGACCCAACTATTGGTGTTTCAATGCTTTGTAGGGTTGGTCTCATGCATGGATAGGCACTGCTGATTAGTCGTGCTACTCCTTTGTTCATGTGAAAGTCACTTGAGACACAGTGCGCTATAGAGCCTGGGAACTGTAAAACATTTCCTGGTCCGACAAAGATATTTGGTTCATCGTAGATTGAATTCACTGAATCTTTGCTGCTCCCAGCTCCACCTTTATTTTTAGTCAGTTGCTTAGCTCGGTTTACTGTGTCTTTTAGTATATTTCTTTTCGCTTCGCGTGGAGGGAAAGATTCATTTGCCTCGTCTACTTTCTTCTTCATTTTTGATCGGTTCTCGTTTTGAGTTGATCTTGGAATGAATGTTATTGGAGCCACTTCGTGTCCATCTACTGTTCGTAGGCGGAATTTTCGCGGTTGCAATTCGCGTGGTGGTATTGGGTGGTATCTCACATCGTTGCTGAAGCGCGTTTGGCAAAATATTTTGTCTCGCGCTTCGACTGCTGCTTTGCGCTTCGTTCGCGATGTTTCTTGGGCCATGTTTTGTCCATCGTTTTCGAGATTAACTGTAGTAGGCATTGTAACCGATGCCTCGTTCAATGGTTCGTTGTTAAGTAATCCATCGTTGTATTCAAACTCAGGTGGAGCTAATGGTTCTGGATCTGGGTCCGATGGAGGTGCTGGTGGCGGCGGTGCTGCTATTGGTAGCGGTACCAGAGGGAATGGTGCAACTATTGGTGCTGCTGCGGGAATTGGGACTGCTGCAGGAGCGATTGGGGCTACTGCGGGTCCTCCAAGAGGTACTGACAGTCGGATTCGAGCAGGTGCATCGGGAAGGTTGCTTTGTCCACCGTTCGCGGGTTGGATGTCGTCTATGAGTTTGGGCAAAGAATCGTCGAAGAAAACTGGTTCACTTCGATATTTACCAAGTGATGGATCCGTTTCAAATTTGCTCGGATCAATGATTTCGAGATCTTCTGGTTGATGCTGTGGAACAACAGGTCTGAGACGAATCCGGTGTACGCATTGTGTGTAATTGGTTCCGATTTTGCGAATGATGTAGTTTGAATTTGTCAATACTTTTTCAACTTTGTACAATGGTATCCAGACTTGCATTGATTTGCTTCAAAAACCTGATTGAGTTGTCAACGGAGGATTTAATAATAAACAAAATGAATGTTGTTTCAGTGGCTGGGCAAGTGCTTTTTGATCGTAATATCCTCGGTATTTATGGTAAGCCGTAATTAAGTTCTTTTTCGTTTCTTTGAACTTTTCTAGCATCGCATCTTGCATTGCCGTAACAAAATCAGATTCAGCTGTTACTGTTTCAATTGCTTTCGTTGAGAAGCGGAGATCAAGTGGTTTTGTCGGTTCTCTTCCATGGAAAATTGAGCTTGGGCAGCATCCAATTGATGAAGAGTATGAAGTATTGTGGATAAATGTTGCCAATGGGACATATTTGTGCCAGTCCGACCATTGTTTATTAGTGTTCAGCTTTAGGATTCGTTTAAGTGGTCCATGAGATCGTTCGACAAGACCGATAGTCTGCGGGTGTTTTAGTGTAGCATGGTTAAGTTGGATTTCGAGCAATGTCGCCAATTCGTGCATCAGTTCTGAAGTGAATGTCTTTCCAAGATCAGCTAGAATCTTCTTCGTGATATAACTATGAACAAAGAACATCTTTGTAAGTTTTCTTGCAACCGTATCGTCGCTGGCATTCGTCAATGGTGCTGCAAACAAGTATTTCGAGAATACATCGATTCCAGTGAGAACAAACTTGTAGACTGGTGACTTCATTGGTCCAACTATATCAATTTGCATCATATCGCCTGGGAAACATTGCAATGATGAAATTGGTTGTAGTGGTGGAATCTGATAATTTGCCGTTGCTTGTTTGAGTTGCAGACACGTCAGGCAATTTTTAATCGTATTTTTGAGAAATTCAGTGAAGGTGGGAAGGTAAAATCGTTTTCTAAACTCTTCTGATGTCCTTGTCATTCCAAGATTTCCGCCAGTTGGCGAGTTGTGGAGTCGATACACAACTTCTTTCCAACGATGTTTAGGTAGGCAGTATTGTTTATGTTTCACCTTTCCTGTGTCATCGAAGAAGTTTCGGTACAGGACGTCGTTTTCAAGTACGAGTCGATTAAATTGCTTCGCATATTTCTTCTTTCGACTGTTTTCGTACGTGAGGTTTGGAACTTGTTCGTTCCGTATCCAGTTCTTCACATCTTCGATATCAGGATCCTTTTCTTGTTCATTTTTCAGATTGAGAACTTCATGACTCAAATTCAGGTCATGAAAAATGTCAGCAGGATCAGGATATCCAACTGCGGCAATTAATGGTCCTGATAGTCGGACGAAGTTTTGTGGTTGAATAGTATCGCTATCGTCTTGCGTGTTAAGCTCTCGCATAACGTTTTCATAGAGTCCTAGTTCAATCAATTGTGTTCTCAGATTATCGTCAAGTTTCTTATTTTCGGGAAAGATCTCCTCCATTGGTTGGATCAGGTTGAGAGATGCATCAGGTACTTTAGCTGTCGTGTCGATTTGAATCTCTCGTACCGGAATTTTGTCCGTTAGTTTCAGGGAGAGAGAAGCTGATGGGTCTGTTTGCATTCGTGAGAGAAAATCTGCTGCATAATTTGCTTTTCCAGGTATATGCGCGATGATGATGTTAAATGCCATGACTCGATCCAAGAAATTCCAAACTGATGGTGGAATGGTTTTTGCTTGAAAAAACTGTGTCAGGCTCCGATTATCAGTCAGTATTATCACTGGTTTGGATGATCCCCAAGTGAAATGAGAGAAATGATCGAGAGCAAAATATAGAGCTAAGAACTCTTTGTAGTATATGGAGAACTTCAGTTGTGCTGTATTGAAGAGTCATGAACCAAAAGACACTGGTGCATACGTTTTCATTTCACCTTTGTTGTCAGTCTTCACATAGTCTTCAACCATGAGCACAAAACCGGTTCCATGATAGCTTGCGTCACAGAGTATTACGTATTGTAGTCCTGGTTTTGGTAACCGAAGTGTTATGTCTGTTGCTTGTATCAGATCATACTTGAGCACATCAAGACTTTTATGGTGCTCTTCATCTGTTTGAAAAGCAACATCTTTTCTGAGAAGTCGATAAAAAGGTATCAGTTTTTCTCCTAGGCTTGGCATATAGTTGCGAAAAAACTGTACAAAACCGATTAATCGTTTAACTTGTTTAACCGTTTGTGGCATTTTAATTTTCTTTAAGAACGTGGAAATTTTCTCTTGTTCCGGTGACACTCCTGCTGGTGTGATTATGTTACCCAGGAACTTCAGTCTTTGTGTTCCGATCTCACATTTGTTCGGCGACAATTTAAGTCCTGACTTCCGTACACATTCGAATATTTTCGAAAGGGTCGGTATCATTTCATCGAAGTTATACACAGCGCTCCCTATGTCATCCATGAATTTTGTACATAGGTCCGCAGCTAAGCATGGATCAAGGTAGTGTCGGATAAATGAACTAAATCCTGTTACTGATTTACTTAGACCTTGAGCCAGGCATTTGTATGCGTAAGTTCGTGAACCGAAGTTAAATGCCAAAAGTTGGACTGAAAGGTCATCTGCCATTTGCACACAGTGGTATGCTTGTGAGCAATCAAGTTTGGTAAACAAGCTCTTTCCTGCGAAGTGGTTCAAAGCATCGGTCATGTTTGAGATCGGAAAGTTGCTGTTGATATAGTCATTCTTGAGTGAATGGTTTATCCTTCTGAGGTCAATCAACATCCGCAATTTACCAGATGGCTTTCGATGTGCAAATAGTGGACTACTGTATTTAGAATGTGACAATGTTGTTATAAGTCCATAATAGTGCATAAGGGCAAGTTCCACTGTCAATTCGTGTCGCAAATGTATCGGCGTAGGTGGTCCTTGTGTATACAGAGGTCGCGTGTGTTCCGGTTTTAGTTTGATTTTGAGGTCTGAATTGTACCCAACATCGAATCTATGTTTGGCAAAGATGTCCGAAAAGTCAACAAGCAAATCTTCTACTTTTGACTTTTGGTCTTCTGTCAACACTGAATTCTCCCACTTAAAGTTCTTGATAAATGTCAATCGATCTTGACATTTCGTTTTCGGTTCAAGTTTTTCAAGACCTTGAAAATGAAGAAATTGGTCGTAAATGTCGCGTTGGATTTGAGGAAGTAATTCAGGGTTTTGACATGTTTCAGGCGTAGGAAACCAAAATTTTTCATACTCAGGTTCATGCTTCATTTGGGGCTGCTGACTATCACACGATTGTTGAATTAGCTCATTAATGCCCATTTCAATATCGTCCGGGTGGTTCATTTTTGCAAATGCAATCATTTCAGGTTCGATGGGGAATAAATTTTGTGCTTCTTTCAGAGTCAGAATTGAAAATTTCCCAATTTCGGTTTTGAAAGGCAAAGTAATGTGATGATCGGTGATGTTAAACGCTGTGATATACAACAGGTTGTTTTTCAGCACTTCGCTTATTGAAGAAGTGAACGCAATTTCACAGTTTTCTTCAAATTCCTGAGCTGGAATCACGATTCCGGTAGTTTTTTCCATGTCTTGACATGTGTTCTCTAGCTGGCATTCTACAAGAATTGTCTGTTGCTTGTATCAGATCATACTTGAGCACATCAAGACTTTTATGGTGCTCTTCATCTGTTTGAAAAGCAACATCTTTTCTGAGAAGTCGATAAAAAGGTATCAGTTTTTCTCCTAGGCTTGGCATATAGTTGCGAAAAAACTGTACAAAACCGATTAATCGTTTAACTTGTTTAACCGTTTGTGGCATTTTAATTTTCTTTAAGAACGTGGAAATTTTCTCTTGTTCCGGTGACACTCCTGCTGGTGTGATTATGTTACCCAGGAACTTCAGTCTTTGTGTTCCGATCTCACATTTGTTCGGCGACAATTTAAGTCCTGACTTCCGTACACATTCGAATATTTTCGAAAGGGTCGGTATCATTTCATCGAAGTTATACACAGCGCTCCCTATGTCATCCATGAATTTTGTACATAGGTCCGCAGCTAAGCATGGATCAAGGTAGTGTCGGATAAATGAACTAAATCCTGTTACTGATTTACTTAGACCTTGAGCCAGGCATTTGTATGCGTAAGTTCGTGAACCGAAGTTAAATGCCAAAAGTTGGACTGAAAGGTCATCTGCCATTTGCACACAGTGGTATGCTTGTGAGCAATCAAGTTTGGTAAACAAGCTCTTTCCTGCGAAGTGGTTCAAAGCATCGGTCATGTTTGAGATCGGAAAGTTGCTGTTGATATAGTCATTCTTGAGTGAATGGTTTATCCTTCTGAGGTCAATCAACATCCGCAATTTACCAGATGGCTTTCGATGTGCAAATAGTGGACTACTGTATTTAGAATGTGACAATGTTGTTATAAGTCCATAATAGTGCATAAGGGCAAGTTCCACTGTCAATTCGTGTCGCAAATGTATCGGCGTAGGTGGTCCTTGTGTATACAGAGGTCGCGTGTGTTCCGGTTTTAGTTTGATTTTGAGGTCTGAATTGTACCCAACATCGAACCTATGTTTGGCAAGGATGTCCGAAAAGTCAACAAGCAAATCTTCTACTTTTGACTTTTGGTCTTCTGTCAACACTGAATTCTCCCACTTAAAGTTCTTGATAAATGTCAATCGATCTTGACATTTCGTTTTCGGTTCAAGTTTTTCAAGACCTTGAAAATGAAGAAATTGGTCGTAAATGTCGCGTTGGATTTGAGGAAGTAATTCAGGGTTTTGACATGTTTCAGGCGTAGGAAACCAAAATTTTTCATACTCAGGTTCATGCTTCATTTGGGGCTGCTGACTATCACACGATTGTTGAATTAGCTCATTAATGCCCATTTCAATATCGTCCGGGTGGTTCATTTTTGCAAATGCAATCATTTCAGGTTCGATGGGGAATAAATTTTGTGCTTCTTTCAGAGTCAGAATTGAAAATTTCCCAATTTCGGTTTTGAAAGGCAAAGTAATGTGATGATCGGTGATGTTAAACGCTGTGATATACAACAGGTTGTTTTTCAGCACTTCGCTTATTGAAGAAGTGAACGCAATTTCACAGTTTTCTTCAAATTCCTGAGCTGGAATCACGATTCCGGTAGTTTTTTCCATGTCTTGACATGTGTTCTCTAGCTGGCATTCTACAAGAATTGTCTGATGCGGGGCTATTGTTTGACGTTTTGTCAGAAGCAAAGGGAATTTTTTCACTCTATTGAATCTTCTTGGCTCGTTTAGAGGTTTTATTTCGTTGATTTGAAGGGTCATGTCTTTGAAATGCAGTAGATTATACTTCGGACAGACATGAACATGATGTTTTTTATAGAAAGGATTTCCTAGAATTATTGAATTGGCTGCATGAAGAACGAGAAATGATTCTATAAAGGTCATGTCTGCCGATCGGAATTCTAACGTTACTTCCGTTTCAATGGAGACTTGTTGTCCTCCTGCCATTCTAACTCTTTTCAGTTTGGGTTCATTTACTTCAAGAGGGCGAAATAGCAATTTTTCTTCTTTTAGGTCTTCAAATGTCTGTTTTGAGATAACATTTGCGCAGGCTCCTGTATCGACCAGGGCTCTACGTTGTAATCCCGATGAGAAACGTATTTTCGTGTACGTCAGTACTGTTCCTTCCGCAGGGATTATTGCGTAAAGGCTAAGTATCTCATCAGGTTGGAAAAGTTCGTTAGGTGATGATTTAGGTGATTTCGATGATTTAGGGGGCTGACTCAGTGGCTTTATTAGTTTTTTGGCTCGTTTGGAAACGGGAAGTTTTGTCCGCGTCCTTGTGGTTTCTGTCGCCACCAGCATTGACTTGCTGTGTGGTTAAATTTTCCACAAACGTCACAAAATTTGGCTGATGATCGCACCATTGGTCCAAAAGGTCCGTTGGGATTTTGCGTTTCAGCTTGAGGCATTTGATTTGCGACAAATTGTTGCGTCGGATATTTCTGGGACTGTTGATGGATGCATTTGAACCATTGGCTGTTGATTTTGGTACATGTTTGGGTACTGCTGATTTTGAGTGTACAATTGCGAATATGGCTGTTGTGCAACTGGTGGCATATTGTGAAATTTTGGCTGAGTATTGTTGAAATCAAATTTATTTTGCCAATTATTTCTACGTCTTCCGCCTCTGTTGCCTCGTTGTTGTCCATACCCATTATTTTGGTTTGGCTGATAGCCACTATACTGATCACTCTGACTGTTGTCGTTCCGATTTTGTTCGGGAAGCGGATTCGATTGTTTATTCGACTGCTCAGTTATTTGTGATCTCATTTCGTTAAGCTGCTTCTCCATTTTTTTCTGATTTGTGGACAATTTTGTGATAGCGCTTATTAAATTTTCTGAGACTTTGTCGTTTATTTCGTTAAATCCGTCTTCCGGGTATTCGTCTTTTCGGCAAATCTCACGAATTGTGATTTGCTTCTTGGTCAGGTTGCACAGTTCCTGAACTGTAGTTGCAGGTGGTTGTTCCATCAGCTTCGATCTCAGCCAACCTGGCATTCCCTTAATGAACAGTCGTTTAATTTGTTCATTTCGGTTGTCATGTACAGCATCTATCCTTTCTTGCCTTTGAGCAGTTTCTCGGTGGAATCGTGCTGCTTCTGCTGCTGGAGGTGCTCCAATTATTGCAGGATCAATTGGGGCGACAGCTGGCAAATCTGGTGTCGGATACGCTCGCTGCGCTTTTTTCGTTAAGTTGACCAAGAAATTCTCTGGGGTATCTGTTTTCGGGTTGAATCGCAGTTGTTCTAGATTCAAAACGTGGATTTCTTGAAGTTGGGGGTTGCAAAAGTGATCCCTCAGGGCTATGAGACTCGCGGGAACGTTCGCTCGAGTTGCTGGTCCTAGTGTCTGGTAGAATCGCAGCGCGTTGTCTCGTAGGTGCAGTTGCAAGAAGTTCGCTTGTTGTTCGTTTGGTATCGCTGCTACTCCGATGTAGCCTTGAAAAAGTTGCTCGAATTCTGAAAAGTCTTCTTTTTCCGTTCCTCCATAGGGTTCGACCGAAACTTGCGCGTGTGCCATCGTATTACAATCGAATGAATATCAGGGTGATACATTTGATGATAAGATACAGCACTTATTCAATTTAGGGGGAACACTAGGGAGTTTGTTATATAAATTAGCTGTTAAAGAAGGCTAGCAGTATCACTGATCAGGTTTATTGATGCAATTATATGGTTGTGCTAAAGGTTCCGTTACTTCACTTCTATGGTGGGGAAACTTAATGATAATTATATCAATTTACTGCAGGTTTGAGTTTCGAGTTTTGTTTTAACTAACAGTTTTTGTTGATTGTTGAAAAACCTGTAGATTTGCTTTCTTTGTCTGCCTTGTCAGTAGCTCAGCTGTCCTGCCTTCTGACTGGAACAAGAAGTAGTGATGTTGTAGGTCACAATCCACATCTGCTTCTGTAGATTGGAGAAACTTTCTGCCCGGAGATGTTGAGAAGTTGAGACTGTCTTCTTTTTCTCCCTGTCTGTCTCAGTTGTTCGCTGAAAGTTGTTCTGCTTTCCACATCTGAGCGTTGCTGGGTGAAACGGGTTGTGTTGCCCTGTTCTGTTTCAGCAAAGTGGGGTTGTCGTTGTCAGCTCGTGTGATGAAGATTGCAATTGCCGATGACTTTTGGTGAATCCAGAAGTAGAATCTTCCGCGACAGTCACCATGTGATATATTGTCCCTTCGGATGGCTGTGGACAGCTATATCGTCGTTTATTGATAATGTTGTAAGCTGTTCGAACATTAATTAGCGCTACTGGCTATCAATTGTTATTGATTGTTTCCATAATTTATATGTCTCGAGCGGTTAAGACTTATCTTGCTTTTAAGGACGCAGGATTCGGTTCTTAACTTCTGGAATATCGCTAGTCGATCGGCGCAAGTTAGAGCATGATTCTTATATTTTATTCTCTTCAAGTCTACCCATTGATTAGTAGCTCGGTTTAAATCTCCTATGGTTGGTATTAATTACCATCAATATTTACATAGTTAAATAAATATAAATGTATGAACTTCATTTCATTAACAAGGTTAATTATGTAATCTAATATAGCATAAGAATGCATGACGTCATGTAGTGATGTCACATTACCGTCACAACAACAAAAAAGACACTAATGTTGTATGTTTTGACGTTTAAAAAAATAAAAACAAATATAAGGAAAAGTTGGAAATAGCTTGACTAGGCAGCGAGAGATAATAAGTCAGAAAAAGATTTTAAAAAGATTGAACTTCAAATACAATTTGTGTGACAAGGCTATCGCCTATCTGTTGAATAATCTAGAAAAGCAGGGATTGTTGTTTCGAATTTATTCATCAGGATATATTTTAATTCTGCAGAAAGTTTGATGATAACTGTCGGAGGTTTCAAAGTAAGAAAACCGTATTTTGTAGGCAATTAGTAACTCGAACCAAATGTTTTAAGGCAATATGTTTTTTCTGGAGTGTTTTACAACACGTTAAAAAGACACAATCAAAACTGCAGACTATTTCTGCGCTGTTGTCTGTTTAAATGTGAACACTTTTAAATGTGAAAACTTTTGTTTTGGCAAATATATTGAGACAAAAGTATTTGTCTAAATTTCGGAGGCGGAGCAAAAAGCAGAATGGTCCAAGAGCAGAATGGGTCCAAGAGCAGAAAAACAGAAAAATATTAACTTTTATTGATTAATACGGGTTAATTGATAAAAACAAGTATTATAATCGTCAATAATACCAAGAAACCGAATTTCGTATCTATGTTGTCTTAAGTTTATGGTTCTTTTAAGGTTTGTGGACGCTTTAGATTAGATTTATCTTCTATCCTATCTCATGGAGATGTTTCGAAGCAAGCATGGCCGGCTGCTTGACTCGCTTTTTTTTCGGCGGATAGGTTCATGCAACTATTTAGTCTAATACTGATCTTGCGTTTATTATCAGCTTCTCTAAAAATACAACTGTCTAGTAAAACTGGAAATGCAAGAGGACTATGAATTGAATTTTTTGTCCATTGTATCTAATTCAGATTTGGTCTAACTAGTAAGACTAGTCAAAATTTACAAAAACTTTTTAGTGATTACTCATGAAATCTGATTGTTTTGTGATAAATACTTTTCAAGACCAGATAAAAACTGTTATAAGCAATAAAATAAATGAAACTCCGGAAGGGTAGCAAAATATTTTTTTTTTAAAAAAACCATTCTGGTTTAGCACTCACGGGGGGTCGTCACTGACTTTTGAGTCCTCTGCTTGGTCTTTTTGTCTGAAACAAAAACAGTTTTTTAATTAAACTCACACGGTTTTCAAGAAAATTTTGAAACTGTTTTCACTTTTTAGACATTTACGATAGAGTGAGCCAATAATTGGGTACAACAATAACGTCTTTTTGTTTGTTTGATGACTGATTAGGATGACTAATTGGTTGATTCCCAGTTTTGAAAAATAACAAAATTCAAGTGATTTTCCTAGTTCTTTTTCACGAGACGGCCAAGTACAATATGCTATTTTGAAAACACAGTTTTAAGAGATTATCATCAAGTGCCCCTCATCCAAATGCGGAGAAATGCATGATTGACAAAGAAATCCAATTTTTGGCGGACCCAGCTGAAGTTTTGTTTTAAGGTGCCATCAGCATCCATAAACACTTAAAGAGTAATCAACACCCATAAACACCCCCGTTTAAGGAGTGCTTGAAAAAGGCGAAAAAAACTTCCAGCACCTTCCCTCTCAAAGACGCATGTACACTTCAGTAACTATCTTGAGCAATTTAATCTGCCGGAATTTTAAAAAGAAAAGACGAAAAGACGCTGAAAGTCGCAAAGTAAAAGCCCGCTTTTTGATCCAGCTTAAAAGGCCGTGTGTGAAGTGTCTCCAGATAATGATCCAGTTGTTTATGAAAACATGTAGGGCAAAAAGTTTGACCTTAGAGTCTGTAGAACACAACTTACTCTTTCCCGTCTGATAACAAATCTGAAACAGGCAACAGTTTTCGCTCCGACCATGAATTGGGAAGAAATTTTGCTTACGGTAAATCCGAACTCAATCACAAATGCACGTTCCGCAAAGAGCATCTGCAGGATTCATGTTTTATAACAACAAACGTGATTTCGTCGTGATTCGACCGTTATTGAAATCTTTCTGATAACTTTTATTCAAAATTTTGTAATTGAGAAGAAATTAGAGACAAAAACACTCTTCGTTTTGATTCATAGGAAAATGAAGAAAAAATTTACCCTATCCCCCACACATGCAAAAAGGAAAAAACTCGAAAACCAAAACATCAAAAATATTAAAAACTTCTTGACTTGATTATTTTGTTAATTTTGCTCCCCACTTCTGTGTAGTTTTTGTTCCGACAATTTGAAAAATCGGGAGAAACTATTTATTCGGGTGTGTTTTATTTTTTTCTTTTCAGTTTTTATTTTCCATGCAAAATCAAATACCAAAAATTATTATTGAAATGGGTTGAGTGGTATACCAAATTGAAGCCCTTTCAGTCGTGATTTGAACGAAATTTGAAAGTTTTCAAATTTTTTCGCAGTGTCGAGAAAAACTGACACTACATTTTTGATTGTTAATTAAAATTTGGGCAAATAAAGCGAGCGATTAGGCTTAGAACAGCTTAGTTATGCTTAGTTAGTAAAGCCAGTCTTTAGCTCCATTTTGGGAATCGAAAACTTCAAAAAAATTCAACTATTTTCTGCAAAAAAAAAACAAAATTTAAAAACTTTTGAAACTTTTCAATTTTTTTTTAATTTTGTTTTTCTGGACATTTTTTCATAAAGTTTTTGCCAATATTATTATAACTGTCGAATATGCCTAAATTATAGTTTGCGTCAGATCTTTTTATAGCACCACGCAGAAAAATTACACTATTTTGAAAAAAATATAGTGCTTTAAAGAGTATGGTCGGATCATCCTGTGCTACTTGCACAGCAACCGGCTATCCTTGTTGTTCCGACCGTGTTTTACTTTTTTTACTTTTGTTTTCAACACAAAATCAGGTACCACAAAAAGTTTTCGGGCTGGTTTGAGTAATATATCATACTAAAGCCACTTCAGTCATGATTTGAACTACAATACAAAATTAGTTCTAGTGTCGAGAAAAACCGGATTGAAATGCTTGTTTTTTCGTCTTATTCCGAGCAAATAAACCAAGCGATCAGTCCTATTTCATTAGATTAAAAGCTTAGAATAGCTTAATTTAAAAGAAAAAAACTTTTTTTTGAATGTTTTAGCGCTTTTTTGGAATCAAAACTTTCAAAAACTGCAAAAAAACTGCACATTTTTTTAATTATTTTTTTGTTTTTCCAGTAGTTTTTTTTTCAAAAATTGTTTCTCATTTTTTCAAATTTAGTATGGATTTCAAATATACCTACTCCCCAGTTTTTAGAACAGCTCCTTTCATCACACAACATTAAATAAAAAACAAAAATAATTAGAAATTTTTTTTGATTTTTTTTCTAAGTTTTTAAACGGAAAAATCTGTGCAGAGTAACCGACTATCCTTATTTTCAGATGGATTTGCTCTTTGACCGTTAAAGCAGATCTAGCAACTCAACCTCCATTTAGCCAGAATCGTCCAGACAGCTAAATACTTCCTAGTTAAAACTATTATTGTTCAAAAAACCTAGAAAAATTGCGAACAACAAAAATAGAATCAAACGCTTATTTCTCTTTCTGTCATTGTGAAATTTTTTTTACCAAATGAAAGAATTAAAAGTTAATAATTCAGTATAGGATAAAATGTGTTCAAATCCAATTCACTTTTTAATACTATAATATTGAAAGAAGTTATAACCCGCATCCAGTCCCAGTGTTAAAAATCGATTTTATCCTACTTGATGCGCGCCATAATGCTGAAACGTAAAAATTCAATTAAATTTTTTGTTTAAAATGTTTTTTAAGAAGTTTTGACTTTGTCTATTTGTGTGTTGAAACAAGTTTGATTTTTCCAAGTTAGTTTAAAATTGATAACCTCAGCCAAGAAATGAGTTTGATGCAATAATTTAGGTTTTTCTATTAAATATATCTACGATACTTACAAAAATATTTAATAAGAGTAAAAATTACAACGGAGAAGGAGAAATGAAAACGTTGCAGAAGTTAAACCTAAAATCAGTGGGATCTAAAATCTTATTAATTGAACTGATGTAGTTTTCAGATAAGAACAAACTAGGTGATTCCGGATAAAGCTTGTTCCTGATTTGAGACAGTTGCATTATAGCTATTATAAGCTTTTTTGAGAAAAAGTTTGTCAAAGTTAATTTGGAAGAACATGGAATGCTTTTGTTTGAGTATTGGTTAAAACAACCAAAAAATTAGTGTAATTATTTTTTGCAAATTTAAGGATTGGAGGTTTATTTGAATACCGGAGGTTTATCAATTTAAAAGCTAATGCTGACAGTGATTATTTGAATTTCAACCAGTTCAAATTTGTTAAATTTAATTTTATTTGGGCCATTTAATGGCAAAACTGTATATGATTCAAACTGATGAGATACTAAGATGTTAGACGAAGATTATCATTTGGGCCATATAATATTGTATATGTTTTAAAATGATAAAATATTTAAAAATTTTTTGTTTATGTTCAATAAAAACTTGTTGGAAGCAATTTGAAGGCTTGTCAACTTAAATATTGAAAAGCCAAAATATTTCCTATGGACTCCAGAGACGAGTCTTTAAACATGTTCCAAAATGTAAATGCATTCCACTTACAAGATTTCCGTGGATTCCGCGTACAAATAACGGTGACGTCTATTTTGTCTACACCTTGGTTCTGTTGCAGAATTCGCAACAAACGAATTTAAGTAGCATTTCCGGATTCTGCAAGTGTAACCGGATTTCGCGAATGTAAGCGGATTTCGCTTACAATTTGCGGAATCCAACTTACAGTTGCTAATTACACGACAGCTCAAGGTTACTAAACACTTATTGTATTATTATTTGTTTGTGGTTTCCGCAAACTGTTCCGAATTCCACAAATTTTATTGCGGATTCCGCAGAATTGCCTGTGTTTGGAGCGATTTGAGCAATACTGTGTTTTAGCTATGTGCCAGTGGAATCCAAAAAAGTAAAGAAGATCAAATAAAAACAGCAATATTGCGGGTTCCGCAACAATTCTGTTTTTGGCTTGTTTCGGATTCCCTTTTTAATTCACAAAATACACAGATTGGCGTATTGTCAAAACGAAAGATATTGCAATTGGACTACTAAAGATTCATTCATCGCAATTTTTGAAAAATCGTTGGTCGAATTTTAACCGACTCATTTTTTTTTCTTATTTTGAGTGTGAGTTTAATGAAAATGGTTCTTTATTTACCAAGTATTAGACAGGAGTTTTGAAATAAAAGAAATTTAATGCATAACCTGAAAAAAATACGAAAAGTAAATTGATGATAGACTTACTAGGATTTGACTCGTCCTAGTATCAGCAAACTTTGTGTGGAAATTGTTAAATCACTATTTTTGGCAGGTTGCTGTCACCGAGAATAGTTCCTGGTAATCAATCTACTGTTGAGTTGAACGAGCAGGCGGGTTAGTGGGATCCATAAGAGACTATCGGACGATATTTTTTCAATGGTCTTGTTTGCGTCATCCTATTTTTTTACCTGTTAAACTACTATAATTCAGGCCACCATCGCAAAAATGACTCTACCGTAGTAGATAAATTCTGCAAGCATAGTTTTAAGCCAACCTGATTCCAATTGTTGTGGTAATCAGAGAAAAAAAATAACAGAATGTCGGAACGGGTAAACACTTTAGGAAGTATTTTAATGCTAGGATGGAAATATGGAAATGCTAGGCGGAAATATTTCTGCTTTTTGAACCCCAATTTTTTCAATGTCTTTCATTGTCTTGACCTGTGGATTGAGCAATTATATGGAAAAATTCCGAAAATTGTCGGGAAATTTCTAAATTTAAAAGTTTCAGTTTTTTTACAGCAATTTGATTTTATCTAGTTAATTGTTTTTGTTTACACAAAAGAATACCGGAATTCGTAGGAGTATTTTCCGATTGCATATTGAAGTTATCTAAATTACTTTTCAAGAAGCTATCAGAAAGAGAGTCAGTCAATTTGCAAAGGAGAAATAAAAAGAAACTCTGAATCTGAATCAATGAACTAACTCCAAACTTTGAGTATAGCCTAGACTCGTTCAAAAATAACCGTATTACCAAAGAAAGTTGAATTAAAACATTAGGTAATTAACAGCATACAAATGCAATCCCGCAAAAACTTTTTTTTGCGCGTTTTTTGAAATGCAAATTTTATACAGAATTATTTTTCAGAATTACTATAAGCTTCGGAAGGGCATTCTACGGTAGGTCATTTAAGGGTGGGGGCGGGGGGGGGGGGGTCTGGGGGTTGTACGGTTGATCCAAGATTTCGTTAGAGCTATATCTAACTTTACATAATTTTGATCCATGGTTTCATTTTCTCCTAGCGTATTTAAATAAGAAAGATTAAAAATTCAAGAAAAAGTATATAATGATTTTTTATTTTGACATGTTTCTGATACTTCTTTTGTCAATATGGGCTAGGTGTAACGCCACCAAAATCTTTTAAAGCTTATAAACAAGACTGCTCGCATGAAGGAGGAGCCCTGGATGTTCCCACTGCGTTTTAAAGTTATGGAGTAGCGTTCGCTAACGTTCGCTTAAACTTATCGAGTAGCGAAGCTTTTTTGAATTTTTTTTTGAAAACCATCCCCCCACACTACTTAAAGTACGAAGTGATATACTTTGCTTATAGCGAAGTATTAAACAGACCAACTAGCATGCCTCAATCCAATTTGGAACAATTTCTAAGACAGTTTAAACCTCCGCTTACGTTTTAATAGCACGAAACATATCATATCGCCCTTTAATTATCCCAAATTGGTCAAATTGGTAATTTTCAATGGCCAGAGGTAAAAACTTTTTTAGTTTAAGCTCAGTACAACAAGGTTAACTATTGGCTTTTTTCCATTTCCCTTCTTTCAAAAAATCCTTTTTGTATGTTATACGTGTTATAAAGGCTAAGCGGGTGATATTACGATGTGGAATTTGAAAGAATTCATTGCATTAAGACAACGTTTATTAAGCAAATAGTTTTAAAGTTCAAATATAACAAGACTGCTCGTATCAAGGCAAAGCCCTGATTGTTCCGACTACCTTTTAAGGTTTATGGAGCAGTAATAACATTAAAAAATTTACTGAAATAAAACAAAATGAAAAAAAATTCTAAAATTTGAATTTTTTTTTAATGAAAATCATCCCCCCACACGCCATATAAAATACAAAAGGATAGATTTTGCTCCTTTTATCAAACCAATTATGGCAAATAAGCTTCTTTTAACCAATTTGGAACGATTTCTAAGACGGATTAACTCTCCGCTTACGCGTTAATAGCGCGAAATATATCGCGCGTTAATTGTACCAAATTGGCCAAAATGGCGATCTTTAAACCCCCGTAACTTTACGAAAAATGATCACAGGTGATATATCTTTTGAAATTTGAGCTTAAAACAACAATACTTTTCGAATGATATTGCTCATTCCGTCAAAAATGGCTAGTTAATGAGTCAAAATTTGTCTGAAGAAAAAAAAACCCACCCCGAGCACAAATATTCCGTTACTTTCGTATCGAAAGTCGGAACAAAAATACAGCACCGCAACGGCGCGCACGCAAATCGCCTAGCTCAGAGAAAACCTGCAACAAAAATTGACCTAATTGATTAACTGAAATCAGATCACAACTGTTTGATAAGTTTTTTTTAAAAAAGTCCGACGTTCATTGATTTTGGCTCCTATTTTTTGTGAAAAAGCGCATCCAAAAGCAAAGATAGTCCGCTCTCTAACCTTTTGTTGTTTTCGCTCTTTTCCATCCTACATTTCAAAAACTTTTGTTTTCTTGCAATATGACTACGTTAAAGAATTTTCTCTGTACGGACCGAAACTGATCGTTTTGGTATTTTATAAACTGAATCCTAATTCTCGAATCTGACTGGTACAATTTATCAATGCAAAAAATCCAGAAGCCGATTTTCAAATAATTTGTTGGATATTTCGGACCGTATATCAGAAAAGACGCGTTCTTCAAGCTTGCAAACAAGGGGGAATGAGTTCTGGAAAAGAGCCATGATTTTAGGCACATGACACTCTAATGGGCAAAAAAAAGATTTTCCATTTAAATGTGTCAATTAATTTGACAAACGACACTGTATAATTTTATGGTGATTATAAGTTTGATATCAGATGATTTTTTTCCGGTTTTCGACTCTGGCTAATTCATTTTAATTTGTCTGTCTTTGACATCGCGCTAAATTTCGCTGAAATTACCCTAGAAAAAACGTTGCCTTCCGTACTAACAAAAAATTGATTGCAACCGATGTTTTACAAATGTTTTACCTAGAAAAAAAAATTAAAACGGAAACCCATTTGACTTAGTTTGATCTTAAAATATAAGTTGAAAGAAGTAGTTCAATCAAAATTAATTCGAATTGAATCCAGTTTTCTAAAGGGTTCGATTTCATTTGCATACCATTTGTATCATTAATAAAAGCAAAAAAAAATTAAATCAATTAAAACATCTTTTTATCCACTTTTTTTTCCTGATTCCATTTGTACAGATTATAACCCGATTAACTTCAACTTTTCCTGAATATCAAACAATAAAAACATTGGAAAAAAATAGTGTAAGCTGTTCAATGCCTTTCTTTGTGTTGATGTTTAAGAAGAGAAACTATGAAATTCACTAACAAAAATTTTCTGCGCCAAATGAGAATTGTTCCTTATGAAGTTTTTAAATATTTGTGATTTAAAAAAAAATGGCGCCTGAAAAATGATAAGGAAAAAAGTTGAACAAATTGTGCATGCTTTTACTTTTCATTACTGGGAACCGTTATATTGCAAAACATAAAAACTATTTCTTTGAAAATGGTAAAAACTCCTCCAGTGAATCTTGCTCGATGTGTCTCTGGTTATGGTTTATCTTTGTTCAAAACTTGTTCAAGTTTCAGTATAAAATGAAAAAATAAATTGAATCAATTTCAATGAGACTTTGAGATAGATATTACTGCATTTTGAAAATCAACTTGAGTAAATTCAAATCGGTATTTTAAGCAAAAAAAAATCCAGTTTCATTGTGTAAAATTTCATCCAAAACCATTTGAAATCATTCATTGTATCTAAAGGGGCAACGGTGATTTGATTTTTATACCCTGAACGATCTGTGTAAAACTCTATTTGAAATAGTTTCAAAATCAAGTTTTTCAGTGCGGGCGTGAAATAGTCCGCTGTTTAAATCAACACACGGAGATGCGCAATTTATGTCCACACCAATATGCGGGGTAGCGAACATTATGAAAAAAACATCATATATTCGCTAACAAGAAAATTGGACAAGCCAAATTTTGATTTGTCTAAATTTTGATTTGAAAATATCAAACTATGTTCGCGAAAGTCTCAATTTGCCAGTTTTGGTCGCAATGAATTTGCCTTGAACTACTATACGAGATTATCATATTCGGACAGAAATCCACACTTGGTTTTAAACAAAAGTCCAAGAAGTAAATTTCATTGTTGAGCTCGATACACCAAAAGCTTTAATGATAAAAAAAAAATTTGCAAGTTAAAAACTTGAAATTGATTAGGAGAACAAATTATCTTAAGCTTAAATATTCCATCAATTTCCGTCGAGTTAGTACATTTATTAGAAAAACTAGGAAGTTTTGTAACAAAACATGTATTCTCAAAAAAATTCCTTTAAGCGAGTTTTGTTGAGTTACTGAAACTCATACTCCAACTGAAAAGAGGCCATACAAAAAAATTATACAAAACAAAAAGAAGCAATACAACAAAAAAGTGGCAATTCGCTGAGAAAAGGTGTCATTCAAACAGTTAGAGAATGTACAATGAAAAAACAAACGAAAAAGAATCTATACAAACAGAAAAAAGCCATTCAAACAGAAAAGATACCATAAAAACTGAAAAGACTGAAAAAAAGGCAACATACAGTAAGAAACATTTACAACCAAAAAAAGTGGCCATACAAATGGAAAGAGGCCAAACAATTTTTTTTCAAAAAAAGAGGCCTCACAGCCAGAAAAGAGGCCATACAAACAGAAAAGAAGCAGGAAAAATGTAAACATGCCCATACAAACGGAACAGAGGCCATAATAACAAAAAAGACCTTAGAGCCAAAAAAGAGACCATACAAACAGAAAATAAGCCAGACAAAAATAAAAGAGACCATACAATCAAAAAAGAGGCCATATTAACAAACAAGCGGCCATTCACTGAAAAAAGGGGTCATTCAAACAGTAAGAAAATGAACAATAATGAAAAACAAAAAAGAGACTGTTTAAACAGAAAAAGGCACTTCAAACAGAAAAAAGGCCAGACAAACAAAAAAAAAGAAGCATCACAACCAGAAAAGAGGCAATACAAAGAGATAATAAGCCAAACAAACGGAAAAGTGGTAAAACAAACGGAACAGATGCCACACAAACAAAAAAGAGACCTCACAACCAAAAAACGGTCAAAACAGAGAAGAGGCCAAAGAAACTGAAAAGGGGACAAACAAACAGAAAGGGGCTATGCGAACAAAAAAGAGATCACGCAAACAAAAAAAGTCTACACGAGCAGAAACAAGACCGCAAAAACAGAAAAGGGGGCTTTCAATCAGAAAGAGTGTATACAAACAAAAAAGAGGTCATGCAAACTGAAAAGAAGCCACAAAAAACAGAGAGCGGGCATGTAAGTGAAAAGAGGGCATACTAGCAGAAAAGAAGCCATACAAACAAAAAACAGGCCATACAAACAAAAAAGAGGCCATACAAACAGACAAGAGACCATTCACTGAGAAAAGGGGTCATTCAAACAGTAAGGAAATGAACAATAATAAAAAACAAAAAAGAGACTGTTTAAACAGAAAAAGGCAATTCAAACAGAAAAAAGGCCAGACAAACAAAAAAAAGAAGCCTCACAACCAGAAAAGAGGCAATACAAAGAGATAATAAGCCAAACAAATGGAAAAGTGGTAATACAAACGGAACAGAGGCCACACAAACAAAAAGAGGCCTCACAACCAAAAAACGGTCAAAACAGAGAAGAGGCCAAAGAAACTGAAAAGGGGACAAACAAACAGAAAGGGGCTATGCGAACAAAAAAGAGATCACGCAAACAAAAAAAGTCTACACGAGCAGAAACAAGACCGCAAAAACAGAAAAGGGGGCTTTCAATCAGAAAGAGTGTATACAAACAAAAAAGAGGTCATGCAAACTGAAAAGAAGCCACAAAAAACAGAGAGCGCGCATGTAAGTGAAAAGAGGGCATACTAGCAGAAAAGAGGCCATACAAACAAAAAAGAGGCCATACAAACAAAAAAGAGGCCATACAAACAGACAAGAGACCATTCACTGAGAAAAGGAGTCTTTCAAACAGTAAGAGAATGTACAATAAAAAACAAGCAAAAAAGAGACTGTTTAAATAGAAAAATGCAATTCAAACAAAAAAGAGGCCTCACAACCAGAAAAGAGGCCATACAAACAGAAAACAAGCCAGACAAATGGAAAAGTGGCAATACAAACGGAACAGAGGCCACACAAACAAAAAAGAGACCTCACAAACAGAAAGGCGGTAAAAACAGAGAAGAAGCCATAGAAACTGAAAAGGGGACAAACAAACAGAAATGGGTTATGGAAACAAAAAAGGGGCCTTGCAAACAGAAAAAGTCTATATATGAGCACAAAATAGGTCATAAAAACAGAAAAGGGGGCATTCAATCAGAAAGAGTCCATACAAACAGAAAGAGGCCTTAAAAAGTAGAAAATATTACTTACCCTCGTTATTGAAGCTATCTCCGTCAGTGATCCTAGTTATGTCGTTTTTTGCTTCATCAATGTGTTTTTGTATCGAGCCGCAGAAGTGTTCCATATCCTCACCTATGAGTTTGCATTGCTCCTCGTATGCTTTCGATTTTCCCGTGCAACTCTGAAAGACCATAGGATAGAGAAGCTTTGTTTAAAATGAAAAAACAACAACCTGGAGATCTATACAACCTTCTACATGTATAATAATAATAATAATGCAAAAGATAACTTTTTTTCAAAAAATAGCACCAACTTGGTAGTTTTTTTTTCATTTCAGCCCATTTCAGCCTCATTATTCCTTTTTTTCTACCAAATTGACAAAGAGTTTGCGCCCTGAAAATCTTGTTTCTAACAGGCCTTGTTTTAAAGTTTTAGGTGTTTTAAACTTACAAACAAGTTAATTCTAAAGATTTATATCATTGCTAGGGTTACTAACGTTGTCTAATTTTTTTTTTACTAAAAATTAAAATAAGCGATCCCCCCAAAAAAAAAATTTTTCTCAACACGAAGCGGATCATAATTTATAAAAAATGGAGTTTCGAGTGATATTTTAGGTAACCTTTACAATAACTTTTCCCCCCAATTTTTTTGTAAAACGCAATCAAACTTGAATCTTCAAAGAATCGGCTGCTAGAAGAACAGTTTGTTCTTTTTGGAAAACGAAACACGCTGAAAAGCTCAGATCTTAAATTGTGAAAATTTGCAGATCATCGTATAAATGCCTGCCATTTCATTTTCATATTCCATGACTTGCTTGACTTTTTGGAACTATAAAATTATCAGGTCGATTGTGGGTAAATAATAAATTCTTCCCATTTCGAGGGGTTTAGAATTTGCGTTAAATTTTTTCATCGACAGTTTAAAAGCACTTAGAAAAAGTTTGATTCACAACTTTTTATATTGTTTCACTGAGTTGGGAGAACACTGACTTGAGGTTTTTTTGGCTAACTTAGAAGGGCGTTCAAGAGGGGGTTTTCAGATGGGTTTTAAGAGAGGTTCTACTTAGGAGGGGAGACTTAAGAGAGGTTCTTAGGAGGGGTTTAAAGAGAGTTTTTTTATGGGCGTTAAAAGGGGTTTTAAGAGGGGTTTTATTTGGGGGGGGGAGGGGTTAAGAGGGGTGTTTTTAAGAGGGAGAAGGTGTTCATAAGAAATACCTTAAGCGGGGTTTTCTAAGAGGAGGGGGATTTAAGACTGCCCTTCTCACCTCTTCGTATGTCTGCAGTTCTCTCCTAATCTGTTCCACTTTGTTCGCAGTGTCATTGATGATTTTAACCACGGTGTTCACTGGCTCATCATACACCTGTTTCAGCCCCTCCAGTTTGGCTATTGAGTGCTGCAGTTTTTCCTCCAGTCCAGCCAAGGGGGAGGTGTACATTTCCAGCACTTGAAGAGACTGGTTGTAGGCCAACTCGGAATGACAGGCCATCGATTTGCCCACCTGCAAGTTATAATTATTTCTCCAAGAACTCGTTTTTTTTTAAATTAGTTTAGTTTACTTGCATTAGTTATTTGGTTCCCCCCTTTTTAACTCTAAACAACTTAACACCCTACAATTTCACTCCCTACTTTTTGTTGCCTTAGCAATATAACATCGCTACATTTTAAAACAATTTCTATGACTTAACACCGTTTTAATCCAAATGAAAAGAAAACTTACTTCAAAGGGGATTTCGGTAACCATCAAAGAATTAAACGAGAGAAATTTTTGCCATTTAAAGCCAGACAAATTTGCGCTACTTAATTCGCGTAAGTTTTGAATAGAAATGACCTTGCAAATGATTTCAATGAAACGTTTCAAACCAAAATGAAATGGCCTTGCCAATATTTTCAATGAATCATTCCAAAATGAACCAAAAACAAGCAATAGTTCAATGAACTTCAAAAGCCCGCAAATAATTAGAGGTCCTTTGACTAATATGGCCTGATTTTCTAGACATTTTCAGCCGGTATAGAAATTAAAAAAAGGTTTAACCAATGCCAAAAGCCTTAAAGTCATTATTTTTAGAATCATTCTCGAACTTAAACTTATGACCTGATCGCTTTGTCAGCTTTTTTTGAACTGTTGGCACATAAACGCAAAGCTAAAGGGTTTGCCAGCCCCTAGTCCCAACCTAGCATCCCGAAAATAAGGGCGATTGTCCTGGGAATAAATTGCTAAGGCACGAGTCATGTTCTTGCGTTTAGTTACGTTTCCGGGAGTCTGCAAGGAAACGTCTTTTCAAAAAAAGCTGACATAAATTTCAGAAGGATTAAAATTTGAATTTCAATAATACGAAAGAATAAACAAAAATGAAATAAAACTTACAATGGTTTAGCACAAACTAGATAACGCTCTGAAAAAGTACAGATCAGTTTTGTCTTCGTAAACGGACATTATATTTTGTACTCTTTCATTTAATACTCGATACTTTTTCTTTTTTGTGAACTTATGGCCACTCGATGCATCAAAAAAGTTGAGTTTTTGTACGGAAGCGTCTTTTTGCAGGCTACCCACCACTTTCCACATATTTGGGTGGGCTCCACTGAAATAGGATTGAATCCCGAAATGCCATCCCTCGACAGCATTTGTTGTTCGAGCAATCCCCATCACGGCCGCATCTCGCTGGTTCCAAAGGGATGGTGGGAATGAAACTTCACGGTTTGGCACCAAGCTTTTTATATAAGTAGAGCCGAAGTACAGACACAACTCGTCAATTTTCTCTATTTTCTCGGGTTCTAAGCAATTTATGTCATTAAATTGTAGGACACCAGTTATTTGCAATCATGATTATCCGGAAATTGATTATAAAAATTGATTGTCAAAAATATCAGTGAAAAATGATTACCAGTTGCTATTAGGCTTGTTAATTTGTAATATAAAAAAGTTGCTTCAAATTTTTTCATCCCTGGCAAATTTTTTGTGCATTTTCCTGCTTATTGAGCAGATGAAGATAATTTTGAGTGACAGTGAGAAAAAGAAACCTGAAAATCGATTTTGTAGATTTCAAAAAGAATATTTACCTCTAAATTCCGTCATCGCACTTTTCAAAAACATAGAAAAGCCTTTTCTAAAAACAATTGCGGAACTCCAAGCAGTCATACAAACATACTTGGGCTTAATGAAACAATGGGTTTTTTATTCAGCTGAACACAAATAATTCAGCTGCAAAAATGCTATATACAAAGCTTTCGAGAACTAAATTTTTTTGAAAAGAGTTGTAAGTTTTTGAAAAACTGTCAACTTGATCGTACTAAAACTAACTCAAATTTATATTATTCGCAAAATCGGATCAAATTACTTACTTGTTCCATGTTAGAGAGGATGGCTTGAATGTGGTTGCTGAAGATGAAGGAAAAAGCGAGCGACATGATGACTGTTTGACCTCTAGTCGCAAATAGACTAGGCAACATCACTGCATACACAGCCCTCGTTTTCCTGCGATAAAAATTGACAAAAAACAACATGCAAATATTTTTTATTATCAACCAAAAAAACATCAGAAAACGCGAAGTAATTATATAGTTATAGTCAGGAGCGGATCTAGGATTTTAGGGGTGCGAATTTTCAAAAAAATTTCGAAATTTTGTCGACTTTTTTTTAGGTCAACCAAATTGATTTTCTGAGCTCTCCCAAAGCACTAAAAAGTCCCTGTTTTAACCAAAATTTCTGTGCCGCAGGCAAAATTTTGAAAAACAGCCCATAAAGGCGTTTTTAGGCACTTTTTGGAAAAATTTTACCAAAAAATTAGTATATATTGGCGCAAAAGGCGCCTCTAGAAAAACTTCAGGGTCCGTCAGCCAAAAATGAATATCTCAAAATAGTTCAAAGGGGAGACCATTTGAGTAGGCAGGGGGTCGAATCCCTGAGGGGGGGGGGTCGAAGTCCGCCCCTTAAAACCGCCCCTGCTTATAGTTGAGTCCAATTTTTTTACAATATTGGTGAACTAGAGCAACTTAGACCTTATAGACAAAAAAGTAGCGCAATTTTCCGATAAGTCAGCTGTCGGTTTCATCTGCGCTAGATTCATGAAATTGGCAACATAATAAGATCATTTCGAAATTCAAATAAAATTTCTCGGGCAGAGAGACAAATCGTGTACCACTAACCATCCAGTTAAGATGATCGTACTTCAAAAAAAATTTTTGTCGCAAAACGGAAAAGATTTAAAACGAACAAAAAGGTTTCAAATTTGAGCAAACTAACAAAAATTTTCGTGAACGCTAGGAATTACGATATTTAATTTGGTAGGTAAATGGTAATCATCTGCAGTATCTGCTCTGCTGTGATTATTTATCTCAACTTAATACTTATTGATTTCAATTGGTCATAAGCACAGTGCCTCTTACACTAATTAGACTTTAATGTTTTTAGGCGCTGAAACACCAAAAAAATTTGTTGAGCGTCAAACAGAATGGGCAGTTTTAATTTAAACTTGGAATCGAAATTAAAAAACGGTGATTGTCAAGACAAAGTCGAGAAACAAAAATCGGATCAATTGAGCAATCCCTCTCCCCCACCCCGTAATGACCAACTGAGCTATCCCGCATTAACAAAAATAGATTAGGATCAATTTTAGTATGAAAAAAGTATGTTGAATAAATTTAGATCAATTTCACTGTGAAAAAAAAATACGAAGATTAAATAAAAAAAGATAATGATTGATTTGGATCGATTTAAATTGATCTTAATGCCCAGCTGCAAAAATTGATCCAAATCAATTTTAAATCGATTTAAATTCATTTATTCCAGTCTTTGTTTTGGTTTTTCAGGGAGTTAAAACGGATTTAAATTACTACAGCTCCATCAGTAAGAGTCAATACAAATTTGCAAGCAATATCTTTTTCATTCATCAAATGTAAATGATATGGGTGCTCGTAACTGCTCCGTTTTTTGAACAACTTACTTGCTCAAGGCCACAGACATTTCAAAATTTTGGCAGTGCTTACATTTTTTCTTCTAAATTTTTGCTGTGCAAACCTCGAGACGAGGAGGAGGCAGAAAGACACGACAGTGAAGCTACCAGCAAGGACTGCTGACTCATAGACTGTAATGTTCCCACCCACGAACAGTGATCCCATCATAACCCCTCCGGTCATGACTGACATGATCAATGCGAAGGCCACTTTCAGACACAAGTATTCATCACCCTTCGAGCCGCTCAATTGCTGAGCGTGCAGCTAAAACTCAACAGATTCCAAAATAAAAGTTGAATTACCATGTTTTCAAAAAAAATTGAGCAATTTTTGGTGATGGTAAAACAAACGTATTCTGGTTCTATCACATTTTATGAATTGAACATTTTTTGTTCCGGTCATTGAAAATGGGAGATAACTCTGTATTTGGGTGTTTTAGTTTATTTTCCTTTTTTTGTTTTCCACGCTAAATCAGATACCGCAAATAATCATCGGAATGGACTAGTGATTTACCATTAAAACCATTTCAGTCGTCACTCGAACAACAAAAAAAAATTTCAATAAATTTTCCCAGTACTGAAAAACAGGTTTAAATTTTTTCGAGTTTTAGTTCAATTTCGAGCGAATAAAGCGAGCGAGTAACGTTCGTTATACCAGATGAGCCACTTTAGGCTAAAAAAAATTCTTCTACACTAAGCGAAATTTAATGTTGGAAACTTTAATTAGCGCTTCCTCGACCATAAAAATTTTCTCAAAAAATTTAAAATTGTTGTGCGCACATAAGAAAAAAGAGTCTGGAAATTTTTTTGAAATCTTCTTTTTTTTCTTTAGTTCTCTCATCAAACCACGCACAAAAACGACTCTAGCGTAATGAGAAAGAAAAAATCTCTTTTTGTAGATTTTCAATGAATGTGGTCGGAACTTTTTGTGCTTTGAGAACAAGAATATAACAGTTCCAGAGCAAATAATGCAGAATATGCCTAGCATGCATTCTTTTTGCTGAAACTATCTCAAAAATAAGTAGAGAACAGTGGTTTCAGATTTAAAAAATGCACCAAGAAAACCCATTTTTTGGGGTTTTTTTCCCCATGGGTATGGCGGGAACAGCACTTATTTTTTTCTCACCGAGATGTTTTCCTTGCTGAGTGTCTTGGAGAGGGATTGTGTGATGGATGACATGGAGTTGCTCTTTTTAAGGGGCTGAGATGGATTTGCAGACAAGGATCTGTCAGCTGCTCCACTCACCTTCTTCTTCTAGAACATTCCAGAACATTCTTTTTCATTTACTTTTATTATTATATTTGAACAGCGCAGAATGAAAATTCGAGCAGAAATATATATATTTTTTTTCAATAACTTTAGCACATACCAGTTAGAATTAAAACTTTAGAGTCATGACGTCACTTAAAACCCAGCAGGATCAAATTATGACTTTTTCTAAGATGCATATCTCTTAATCTCATATAAGTTATTCAGAGGGCTGAAAAATTAAAGCGAACCAATATACATGTTGTACCTTATATCTTTCAGGTTTCTTCTTCACAAGCTGCGGAGATTGTGGTCTGTCCCGGGCTCGGAACAGTCGGTTGTCCCACGAAGTCGCCGCCGCCGCATTTGAGTCGGAAGCTGTAGAGTGATCACTGAAGACTATTCCTTCTCCAGTACCTTCTTCTGCTTTCAATTTAGCCACAGGATCTAAGCAATGAAGTTTTTAAGAGGTTACTGAAATAAAGTGGATGAGTTTACCGCCAAATTTGTGTTCGGAATCCCGTGAAAAGTTGAAGATGAAGCAGGAAAACATTTTAAAAGGAGAACGAATCTTGGATTTTCTCGAGGGGGGGGCGGATTTTCAAAAAAATTTCGAAAATTTTGTCGACCTTTTTTTTTGGGTCGACCAAATTGATTTGCTGAGCTCTCCCAAAGTACTAAAAAGACCCTGGTTTGGCCAAATAGTCTGCGCCGCAGGCAAAATGTTGAAATGACAGGCCAAAAAAGCGTTATTTTAAAAATTTTGAACAAAAAAATTGCGTTTTTTCGGCGCGCGCTCCCCTCTCTCCGCCTGCCCAAAAAAATTAAGTATATTTCGGCGCCAAAGATGCCTTTAGAAAAAATTTATGGTCCGTAACCAAAAATAGAATCTCAAAATAGTAAAAAGGGGGCCTTTTGGGTCGGCTAGTGGTCGAATCCCTGAGGGGAAGGGGCGTCCTCGAATGATAAATCATAATGAACTCATTTAATTTCAAACAAAAAATTCAAAAGATAATTCGAAGAAATTTTCTCAGTGTCGAGGAAAAATGGTAGGCACAATTTTATTATTCAGACTAAATTATCGCAAAGAAGATGATTAGACCGCTGATTTGAGAAAGTTGTGAGAAACGCGTAAACAATTTATTGCATATCTAGAGAAGAACAAGGATAGCCGGTTGCTATGCCAGTAGCATAGAATGTTCCGACTATACTCTTTACAACAAAATTCAAGTTAGTGTCATTTTTCTGCGTTGTGTGATAAAAAAAACCTGAACAAAAAGCAGACAGTAGCAAATACGTTAGACATAGTCAAATAGGCCAATTGGAAAACAGTGTTTGTAGAAAAATGGCTGGAAAATCAAAAACAATCACAAAAACAAATATAAAACTTTTCAAAGATTTTTAAAATTTTTTGCAGAATTTTTTTTTTAACTTTTGAAGTTTTTGATTCCCTAAATGGCGCTAAAAAAATTCCCAAAATAGCGCTAAAAATGGTGCAAAAAAAAAACAACTTTATTCGAGTAAAACTGAGTTTTCACGGTTTAATTTCAGCTTAAGTAAGCTTTTGTAAGCCTGCACGCACGCTTACCTTATTAGCTTGCAATTAGACCAAAAAGCTAAACTTAAACTTTTTTCAATATTTTTTAAACTCATTCAAAGTACTATTAAAATAGATTTTTTATGAAATATCACTCGACCCATTCCGATTATTTTTTGTGTCTTCGCATGATATTTGACATGAATTTGCTTGGAAAAGAAAAATTAAGAAAAAAACACACCCGATTACAAAGTTCCTCCACATATTTCAATTGATCGGAACAATAAATTATTGAGCTACGCTCACTTTATCACTTTAGCGTCCAAGAAAACACGTCATAGATTGACGCGGTTAGAAGTTTAAGTTAAAAAGAAGTTTTGAAATTTCTAGCAAGCACTTATAGCTTAGCTGTTGTACATCACTTTGCTAAAGCAATCAATTTTTGTCACATCAAGTTTTTCTCGACATAATAATTTCATACGGATTTTTCACTCAAGTTCTCGAACGACTCGCGAAATTTTTATAGGACCAAAAGGCTCCGCTAAAATTGGTGATACAAAGTCATGATGTGCTACGGAGTACCACGAAGTACAGTGCTCGGCTCGATAGTTTTCATATTTTATGTTAGCAATTTTAGAAGCAAAACGGGAAATCATGTTCAAACAATTCACATTGAGGTTGATGCATCTTTACGTTTTGCTGAAAAAATGCCTGTTTCTAGTATAACATACGAAACTTCTTAAAATCTGTATTCCTATTTTTGTTCTAGATTGAACTCAAGACAAAACTAATAGTATTTTAAAGGGGTTGTAAATTTTCACGGTTGTCAAAAAATATATTTCACAGTTTCAGTTTATTTAAACTAAGTTGGACCTTGTATGAAGCTGATATCAATTTCGTAAGTATAAAAATTGCTGTAAAAATTAATTTTTTATGGTGAACTATACAGCGGCCATCAGCAAGAAATGATCCTGAAGGTTGAACGCATTTTTTTCCCAATTAATCATAATTTATTATAAAAATTTTTAATCTTGGGGAGACAACGATTATCCGAGAAAGCTACTAATAATATTTTACTAATATTAGCTTAGTATTCGATATTTTAACAAGGCAATCAAAATTACGCTCGAATCCGAGCCAACCTGCTCATATCCGACCGCCCGTTTTTTCTATGGAGAGGTATTTCATTTGAAAAAATGAAGATGTTTTCAAAAATGGACAAAATTCATCGAGAACTTTCCATGAAAATTATCCCCTCATACACTAGTAGAAAATGATGCAGATATCAAGCAATCAAACATAAAATTTAGTATGACTCAATAGTTCCACCTGAATTGTTTTCTGAGCCGGATTTAATAGCTTCCCATGCTTCAAAGCACGAAATACATCGAGTGTGTTTTTGCTCAAAAAACTCAATTGACAATTTTGAATCTGAACATTATTGCAACAAAAAGAAAACTGGTATTTTTTTACGCTCAAATCATCACAAGTTTCTGGATGAAACGAATTAACTTGTCAAAAATGGCTTTTTGAAAAGTCGAATTTGAGTTTGAAATAAAATAGCTGAAATTGTTCAACACAAACACATTTTTTTAAAATTAAAAAACCGGCAACCAAGAAGACCGGGCGGATCTAGCATTTTCTCGAGGGGGGGGGGGGAAGAGTTTGAAAAAGTTTTCGAAAATTCTGACGAGCTTTTTCTTTGGGTCGAAAAAAAAAATTGGTTTTCCGAGCTCTCCTAAAGCACAAAAAAGACGCTTTTTTGCCGAAATTTTTGGCGCCGCAGGCAAATTTTTTTTTTAAAAACAGGTCAAAAAAGCCGTTTTTGGGAACTTTTTGGAAAATTTTGACAAAAAAATGCATTTTTTTGACGCCCGCTCCCCCTAGAAGTTAGTATATATTGACGCCCAAGGCGTTTTTAGAAAAATTTTAGGGTCGGTCGGCCAAAAGTGGATTTCTTAAAAAGTACCAAAGGAGGGACCCTTTTGGTCTTCAGGGGGTCATTATTTTTGAATCTAATAAAACTAGTTATGGATCAGTTAGCTAGCTTGAATTGACTTCGGTCAGCTAAATTGACTTGAACCGGCTTTATATTTTCCTGAAAAAATACAAATTTCCAAATTTTTAATTTTGAGCTCAGAGTATCTCAAAATCTTAACGCGCTAATTTGAATATGTGAAAATTCTCTAAATAATAGAACAAAAACTGGGGTAAGAGTCTGTCCGCCTTTTAATCATTACGTTTATTTGCTGTGATTTCGAAAACGAAAGAATGAAATTTGATCATATTTTCGGCATTTTAGATGCATTTCTAAAGCCAAACAAGACTGCTCGTATCGGGGCGAAGCCCTGAAGGTTCTGACTGCCTTTTATTGGACCAGTATGCACCAGTAATAACAAGAAAAATTTATATGTAATAAAAAATGTATGAAAATTTTATAATTCCCCCACACACCAATTAAAGTACAACGTGATATATTTTGCCCCTAGTAACAAATCATTATGGCAAATAATCTTCCTTCAACCAATTTGGAGCGATTTCTAAGACGGATTAAATGTTAGCTTACGCGTTTATAGCGCTAAATAAATGGTGCGTTAATTGTCCCAAAAAACCACCCCGAGCACAAATATTCCGTTACTTTCGTTACAAAAGACGGAACAATCAATGGTTTTGTGATTATGACATTTCTTGTCAAAAACCAACCTAATTGGCTAGGAAAATCTGGAGTTTCAAGGATTCTGTATAAATCTTGGTGCTTTTGGACTTTTCCAGGCATTAACTTACTTCATAAGGTCATTAGGTTTTTCTAGATTTTGGAATTACTTTGTGCCAGCTATGAAATCATAATTTTTTTATGGACAAAATTGTGGCTGTTTATTTAAGCCAGATTGGCCTTTTTGAATTTTTATTTGAACTTTTTTTTCAACAAGCGTCATTTTTGCTAAAAAATTACAATTGGTTTTCGTAAGCTCTTTTTATTTAACGTTTTTTTTTGCAAATGAAGCCGAAAATCAGAGATGCCTTTTTATGCCAAGATCAGAGATAGCGCTTCCTTTGAAACAACGTTGAAACATTATTTTTCACAGCCTGATTAAGTTTCATAGGGTGTAAAAAGATTCTAAGGTTCAAACTCTATGGAATAAAAAGACATAAGAAACAAACCTGTGGGCTTAAAACAGGCTGAAAAAAAATACACCGAGCATATCTATTCTGTCAACTTCTTCGAGTGGAACAGAAATTACTCATGATAACAACCGCTGTTTAATGATATGTCTTTTAATCAAATAGCTTTGAAGAGAGAAAAAAAGCGAAAAACATGAACTTTTAAGCAGTGACGAACCTCCAAAAAGTGAAAATTTTTGAATCAATCCTGCCTGTTGTTTTTGATAATTTTGCAACATGACTAAAGAAAAGAATGAGAATGTTCATAAATTTTCCTAATGCAAGCTTTCATTTTGGGCTCATTATTTTAGGTTTTCAACATTAAAAAATAGGTAATCAGAAAATCATTTGTATGCACGTAATTCAGCCGCAGAAACTGCTTACCTGGTTTTCTTAGTGACAATTTAGCTACTTTAACCACACAGTCTATGGGGAAAGTCACTGTTTTCCCTTCGACAGTCGCTTGACCACTTGAAGAGCTGACCTTGGTCAAGGTCACTTCGTCTATGATGTGACCTATTTTGAGGTCAATTTCACCGTCTCTTTGTGCAGTGTAGTCTTTTATCACGCAGTACATGATGACTCTGCTTTAGATTAAAAAAAGGAAATCAGAAATTTTAGTTCGAATTTGGGAACATCAAACTGTCGCTGATAATCCGTCGGATTGTTTTTCTTGCTTATAGGGTAAACGCAACTGATCACTATTTGCTGACAAAACCAAATCATGATTTGGGTTCATATTGATTGTTTACTAGCTTATGTTTTTCAAATATTGCGGGCCAAACATCCAAATTGTAATTCGATCGCATAAATCTTTTGTTTGCAGACAAAATAAATTGATAATATCTGTTTGAAAACCAATACTTCTGTCTGGATCAAAAGAGCGCCGAGTATTCAGCCTTCCGAGCAGTCTCAAAATTCCCATTTTCAAACGCGTCGCTGCCCGTTTTCACCCTACGTCTTATTTGTGTCAAAATGTGGAATGCTTAAAATTATTATTTTTTCAATGAACCAATGAATTTTTTTAAACTTCACTACCTAAAGTTAAAATTAAAGCTGACCAAATTGTTTATCCAAAAAATCTCTGAGGCAGAAAAATGAGAAAAAAAGGAAGGACAGAAAACTAATTGTGGCAGTTAATCTAGCTTCAATAACGTGTTCTTTTGAACGCCATCACTGCAAAACCTTTTCCATTGAGACTTAGCAACACCCAATTTCGATAAAGAAGTCATCATGTCGTGAAATATAACAAGACTGCTCCCATCAGGGCAAAGCCCTGAATTTTCTGACTGCATTTTAAGGTCTATGAGGCAGTAAAAACACGAAAAGTTTAACTGTAATAAAACAAAATCAATTTTTTTTTAATTTTTGTGAACAAAATCATCCCTCCGCACGCCATATAAAAAACATGGTGATAGATTTTGCTCCTAGTAGCAAATCAATTATGGCAAATAAGCTTCTTTCAACCAATTTGGAACGACTTCTATGAGGGATTAAATATCCGCTTACATGTTAGTAGCTCGAAGTATATCGCGCGTTAATTGTCCCAAATTGGCCAAAAAGGCAATCTTTAAAACCCCATAACTCCAAAAAAATATATCATAGGTGAAATATCTATGCTGATCATACAATTTTCCTTTATGAATTTTTTAAATTCCAAAATTTCTTTTTTTAAAAATTTTTTTTAGTTCTTATTTTAAACGTTTAAGGAACAAAAAAAAAACAACAGTTTTACGAACAAAAAAAAAACGTTTTCCAAAAATTTATTTACATGCAAAAATTTCAAAATTTTTTCTTTAACATAGTCCATGCACAGTCTCTTTTTATAACCGAATCAAGAGTCACTTTTGAAGGTTCTCTGTAATGGCAGAATCTGTACTTTCCAGTTTTTTAGATTACAAGGTACTATTTAAATCTAACCGAAAAACAGGCCACATTTTTTTTAGTTTGAGTTTTTCGATACAAAGGCCCCGTAGCCATATACATAAAGTTACAGTTTTTGTTATAATTCAATATAAAGTTACATTTTTGCGAAATTCATCCAATTCCATAGTTTGGAAAAATGCTTATCATACAATTCCACTAATCAGAAAAATGCTATCATAGGATTTTCATACAATGTTTTTATTGTATGGAATTGTTTGGAATTGTATGATAAGCATTTTTTCCGTAGTATGGATTTGTATGATGTGCATTTTTTGTCAACCCCAAAGTTTTTCGACCAGACGTAGTCAATGGCAAAGATCAGAAGAAAAAGAGCTCAACTATTGCTACAATTAATTTAGATAATTGGAAAAATAATCATATACGATGACCGGATATCTTGTACTAATGGCCAAATGGGGAAATACCCTTCAAAACCAGAAAGCTACGATCAGTCATCCTGCATTCAACTTATAAGAAGTTTTGTTACGAAAACTCGTAAGCATGAAACACAATTCTCCCAAACTTCTCCAGGTGGGAACAAAGCTTGAAATTCAAAAAAAAATTAAATAGAAACAAAGTGGAAAAGTAGCTAGAAAACATTCTATGTCCTAAACTCTTCAGATTCTATCCAAAAAGCTAAACCAAAAACGATCACTTTCGGCATTTTTTAGTCAATCAAAAAACGCTCCAACCGAATTCATTCATTTACTGACAAAACTTAGCAAGGAAATTATTTTCTCAGCTTTGCATAACCGTACCTAATTTCGTTTAATAGCCAGAAAAAGTCACTTTTATTGTTTAACACATTTTTAAAATTCTTTGCACCCTCTATAGGAGGTTTAACCCTGATAATCTGATATAGATTTGTCAGTATATGAACAAATAGACTTAGAGTCAATTTTGATTGACTGGAAAAAATGATCGTTTTTGGGTTAAATTTTTGAGCCCGAATTTAGCAAAACAAATTGCAAGCTATTAATTTTGTTAAAATTTTAAGCAATAATGGCCATAGTCACTTGTCTAAAATCAACTCAATTGGAAAAAAACGTGTTTTAAATTTCAAATTTTTTCACCTTGTCCGGGTAATTTAAATCAGCACTGTTTGACTAAACTAGATTTCTATTTTCATCAGATCTGGAAACGAAATGTTCATGTTATGTTGCTGCAAAAAAATGAAAAGTAGATCGAAGGAAGTTCAATGCGAGAGATGCCAAAATTGGCACCATGCTAATGGTGCAAATATATCCGATGATAATTACGCATCATTAACTGAGGCAGTCTGGAGTTGTCAAAGCTCCTGCCATTTTAAGAAGAATGAGAAGGACACTCCAAAAGTAAAATTGCTCCCCAGGAAAATGGATAACATTATTAGAACAGTCAAAAGTGAGTGAACTCGCGTTGTTGGTGCCGCCAATTCTCTTTATCCAAATCTACAGTTCACTCCAGTCGAAAGAATTTTAGACAGCAATTTGCCGTTCTGGAGTTGAAGGTATCGCAAGATAGGAGGATAACCTGCAATTGGTATCAACACCAACAGATACTGGAAATATTGATCTATAGGAGCTGCGCCGCAACTCATTTCAAGCGTAGTATTATCCATGGCACTGTACACACAGTGTTTAGGAGTACATCTAATTTGTAGCAATTTGATAAAACGATGGAAACTAACAAGTTTCAACTCGGTACGACTTTCAACGACTTTCAACTCGGTACCATGAAAATTGGCCCGCAAAAGTAGCAGCAGGTGCTCAGTGGAAAAACATTGATGGTAAGGTCAAGTCCCTGGATATTGTGAGGGTTTCTTCAGATTTTTCACCAAAGGCTGTGAAGCCCCCAATGCTTATGGAACTTTGTAGAGCTAACCAGAGCCAGCATTTGCGCACAGGTTACAACGTTTAATCAACATTCAGGTAGTTCTTAAGCAAGAAAACTTTTATGTTTTGTAACATCTGTGCCAGTCGGACATATCCTGATGTGTTATCTTATTTTTGGGGTGAAATGGTATTTTTACAAAAACTCGCATTGAACATGTCATGCTTGGTTTTCTCGTGACAACTTAACCTGAAACTAACAAATTCAGAAGAACCGAATTCATAATTGGAGGAAAGTGGACAGAAAATTGATCTAAAGTCAAGTCATTACCGCTATTAGCTAAATATGACTTAAGTGCTGGACTGTTAAAATTGCTAAAAACAGCCTTTTCTAATGACCTCAATTCGAAAATGGTTTGTTACTTGTCTTGCAGTGGATATACATCCACCTCTGTTGGTCAACCTTTTCAGCATTTGACCACCAGAATTGAGGAACATAAATAAACTGACTTACTGGTCTACACCTTCATGCAATGTAGACTTGAGGGAAACAGCGCAGATGATATGTGGGAAAAAAAGATAAGTTGGACAACCAATTACATATTCAACACTGAAGGCAATACATTTCAGGAAAAAGAAGCCTGGCTTGAAAGTGTCGCGATTACAAATGTTATTCGATTGTTTTCCTCGCTCGCTCAAAACGGTTTTTGTGAGAGTCGAGAAAAATTCATTTGATACTCGGAACAAAAAATGACAAAATAACTTTCGACGAAACTTTTTATTTGTAACATTTGTATATTATATTTTCTCGTGTCGAGTTGCGTATTCTTATTGAAGAAACGTAACCCGTATCGATTTTAATTGAAAAGGACTTAAAAACTTGTCATCTTTTTTTTATCATTATCACTTCCATTTCTAGAAAATTCCAAGGATTTTGAAATTTTGATTTTCTCTCTAGTTGCGCGTATGGTAAACCTAGTTACCTTTTTTACGGAAGCTCTGTCATAATGTCAGAAGACGGAACTCAGCAAGGTGATCCTGAAGCCCCACCCCTTTTTGCGGAAACAATTCATACACTAGTCAAACAGTTGGAGTCGAAAATTAACATCTGGTATTTAGATGTTGGAAATTTAGCCGACGACTATAAGGTAGTACTCCGGGGCCTTAAAAACATTCTGAAATTGGAACAAATTTACGGCCTGAGCTTGAACACTGAGAAGTGCGAACTTTGTTTTTTGGGACCGACTACTAGTACACAGTATAATTCAATTTTAACACAATTTCGAAAAATATGCCCCAAAATAAAAATAAAAACAAAAGAAGAACTCCTCATTTTAGGATCTCCAATCGGCCAACTTTGCCGAAAAGAATTGCTCGACGAAAAAATTTAGGAGCTTGAAAAAATCTCGGATCTCATTGACAAACTAGACGCCCATTATGGTTTTTACCTCCTGAAAAATTGCTTTAGCATGCCAAAACTCCTATATTTTTTGCGTACGAGCCCTTGTTTTTTGCAAAATGATTTTTTGGAACGCTAGGACAAATTACTAAGAAATTCGTTATGCAAGGTCACTAACGTGAAAATGGATGATAACCAGTTTTTACAAGCTATTCTCCCGGCAGCCCAAGGTGGCTTTGGCGTTTCTTCAGCTCATCTACTCGCATGTGGATGGAACCTACTCGGTTTGGAGCATGTGGATGGAACCTATGATGATGCGCTTAAACGGTGGTTTGAATTTGGAAAAATTGAAATGGCTCCGGAAAATGAAATCCAAAAAAATTGGACGGAGCCAATTTTTGACAGCGAAATTGCAGACTTGATTTTACGACTCGAACCAACGGACGTAAAAATATTCAACGCGTTCCATGATAGATTTGGCTCCTAATGGTTGAACGTCATCCCGTGCAAAAATTCAAGGTTAAAACTGTCGAACCAACAACTCAGAATTGCGATAGGACTTCGATTAGGCTCAAAAATATGCGAACGGCATAAATGCGTGTGCGAAAAAGACGTTACCAAGGATGGTTGGCATGGTCTTTCTTGCTTCTGTGACATTCGACCAGAATGGACAAAACTGCAGATTGGATTGATTCGAAATTTTAGCAGCTAAACTTCCGAATTGACGGTTTTAAGAGATTAACAACGTTATTGGGACGATTAGTCAAACGGTGAAGGTCAAGATATTCTGGTAATTTGAAATTTTAAAAATTCGAAGTGATGACGTAATAATTCTGAGAAGCGTCAAAAACGGCCATTTTGGAAAAAAAAACAGAACAAAAATCAGAACAACAATAGTTGCGATAGCGATAGCTACGAGAATTGTGATTGAAAAACAACAACGAATTGCAGAGTTAGCAGAGACCGCTCCGAGTTGCAACTATTGTGTCGCAACAATAGTTGCAAGGCCGTTCACAACAACGGTGAAGGGTAGAAGACAGCCTTCCGGAAGGAAGATAAAGACGTTATTTCCCCAGATTCAGGAACCCGGAGGGGTCTCGGGAGTTGAACTGAAACTCTTTTATATAAACTTTTAGCGTCCCGGTTATGTCTTGAATTGAATTTAATTAACATTTGAATTCATTTTGCAAGGATGAGAAGCTAGGAGTTGGGGGAAAGGGTTGATCGATGGAGATGATGATTTTTATTTACTGAACAAAAACAATAGTAATATAATAGTAATATAATTTAATTGAAAAGGACTTAAAAACTTGTCATCTTTTTTTATCATTATCACTTCCATATCTAGAAAATTCCAAGGATTTTGAAATTTTGATTTTCTCTCTAGTTGCGCGTATGGTAAACCTAGTTACCTTTTTTACGGAAGCTCTGTCATAATGTCAGAAGACGGAACTCAGCAAGGTGATCCTAAAGCCCCACCCTTTTTTGCGGAAACAATTCATACACTAGTCAAACAGTTGGAGTCGAAAATTAACATCTGGTATTTAGATGATGGAAATTTAGCCGACGACTATAAGGTAGTACTCCGGGGCCTTAAAAACATTCTGAAATTGGAACAAATTTACGGCCTGAGCTTGAACACTGAGAAGTGCGAACTTTGTTTTTTGGGACCGACTACTAGTACACAGTATAATTCAATTTTAACACAATTTCGAAAAAATGCCCCAAAATAAAAATAATAACAAAAGAAGAACTCCTCATTTTAGGATCTCCAATCGGCCAACTTTGCCGAAAAGAATTGCTCGACGAAAAAATTTAGGAGCTTGAAAAAATCTCGGATCTCATTGACAAACTAGACGCCCATTATGGTTTTTACCTCCTGAAAAATTGCTTTAGCATGCCAAAACTCCTATATTTTTTGCGTACGAGCCCTTGTTTTTTACAAAATGATTTTTGGAACGCTAGGACAAATTACTAAGAAATTCGTTATGCAAGGTCACTAACGTGAAAATGGATGATAACCAGTTTTTACAAGCAATTCTCCCGGCAGCCCAAGGTGGCTTTGGCGTTTCTTCCGCTCATCTACTCGCATGAGGATGGAACCTACTCGGTTTGGAGCATGTGGATGGAACCTATGATGATGAGCTTAAACGGTGGTTTGAATTTGAAAAAATTGAAATGGCTCCGGAAAATGAAATCCAAAAAAATTGGACGGAGCCAATTTTTGACAGCGAAATTGCAGACTTGATTTTACGAATCGAACCAACGGACGTAAAAATATTCAACGCGTTCCAAGATAGATTTGGCTCCCAATGGTTGAACGTCATCCCGTGCAAAAATTCAAGGTTAAAACTGTCGAACCAACAACTCAGAATTGCGATAGGACTTCGATTAGGCTCAAAAATATGCGAACGGCATAAATGCGTGTGCGAAAAAGACGTTACCAAGGATGGTTGGCATGGTCTTTCTTGCCTCTGTGACATTCGACCAGAATGGACAAAACTGCAGATTGGATTGATTCGAAATTTTAGCAGCTAAACTTCCGAATTGACGGTTTTAAGAGATTAACAACGTTATTGGGACGATTAGTCAAACGGTGAAGGTCAAAATATTCTGGTAATTTGAAATTTTAAAAATTCGAAGTGATGACGTAATAATTCTGAGAAGCGTCAAAAACGGCCATTTTGGAAAAAAAAACAGAACAAAAATCAGAACAACAATAGTTACGATAGCGATAGCTACGAGAATTGTGATTGAAAAACAACAACGAATTGCAGAGTTAGCAGAGACCGCTCCGAGTTGCAACTATTGTGTCGCAACAATAGTTGCAAGGCCGTTCACAACAACGGTGAAGGGTAGAAGACAGCCTTCCGGAAGGAAGATAAAGACGTTATTTCCCCAGATTCAGGAACCCGGAGGGGTCTCGGGAGTTGAACTGAAACTCTTTTATATAAATTTTTAGCGTCCCGGTTATGTCTTGAATTGAATTTAATTAACATTTGAATTCATTTTGCAAGGATGAGAAGCTAGGAGTTGGGGGAAAGGGTTGATCCATCTTCGATGGAGATGATGATTTTTATCTACTGAACAAAAACAATAGTAATATAATAAGTAGTAGTAGCCCTGTTTTTAGGAGTGACCTCGTGGTCTGGGGATACTGAGACCCAGCCATGAGCTCACTAATTTTGCATGTAGTTAAATTAATTTGAGTGTTTTGACCGAAGCCGAAAGCAGTACCGTTTTTGTCGACCCGATGTTAGAAAGACCACCAAAAGAACTGGCTTTGGTAGAGACGGTGAAAATCATGTAGAGCTTAGTTTAGACGCTGGCCAGTCGTTTTATAGCTTAGCTTTATTTTCCGTCGATATGTACTTCCGGGCGAATGTTACATAGATGTTTTTATGGCGCTCCTGGGTGTTATTCTTTTTTAACATCATGACCGGCAGAACCGTTAACGAGCACTCCGCGCCGAGCGGATGCTCACATTAACGCCCTTAATAGGCTAAAACCGCCGGGGCGGAAGGGAAGTTCGGAACGCGGAAGCCTTCCGGATTACCATGAATAGCTTTTTAACCTAGTTAAGACCGAAAATTGACGAACCAGGAAGATTGGGGGGATCGTTCATCCCCTCGTTCCCTGAAAGTTCTGTGACCAAACACACTTAAAGAAATTTAAGAAACCAAACAAAAAGTAGCATAGTACCCAAAAAAAAGAAAAAACATAAAAAAAAACCGAAAAAACAAAAAAAAAAAGTAAAAAAGTATAAAATCAGTAGAAATTATCCCCCCAGACAAGATGTGATCCGACCCTCCCATTTGTTGTTTTGCGGAAAAAGTTAGGCGGAACCTATAAGAGAGAAATTTCTTGACTTTAGAAAAAAGACGTTTTAGTTAATAACTTTAGAACTACTGGACAGATCCAGTTAATCTTGGTACCATTAGATAAAAAATTAGCTGAGCTCACTAATAGGAACAAAAGTTATTCGAAAAAGTAAGCGTGAAAATTTTTTGAGATTGTTTTTAGCAAATTCACCAATTCGGGAGGGTAGACCCCTCACGTTTTATAAAAAAAATTTTGGAAAGCCCTTGCACCCCTACCAAAGGGTAGAAACGGTTGACTAAGGCAAACTCACGCTGTTCTGGAAAAATAGGGAAGGCTAAAGGCACAAGAAAACCCTGATCGTGCCGAAATTAGGCTAGCGATAAGACCCTTCACCGTTAGCGTGAATTGTCAAATAAGAGGCATAACTTCAATCCGGAAGGGTCAAGGGAAAGACCACAAACCCTTCCTAGTTGATTCAAACAGCATAATAGCATCGGAGAACGTATCCGGAGGGGTATAGGTTGAAAATCGAGGAAATCTCCGAAAAGCTATTTTTACAAAACCGGAGGGCTCCCAATCCGGAGGGTTCAAAGTTTTTTCTAATTCGGAGGGGTCCCAATCTGGAGGGGTCTTGTTTTCACAAAACCGGAGGGGTCCCAATCCGGAGGGGTCATACATTTGCTAACCCAGAGGGGTCCCAATCCGGAGGGGTCTCAGTTTTGCCAATCCGGAAGGGTCCTACGTTTGCCAGTCTGGAGGGGTACTGTTTTTTATCAACCCGGAGGGGTATTATTTTATTAAAGGACTTAGGCAAATAGAAGAAAAGATAATAGTGAGGGTTAATAGGTTATTAAGAGACAGGCTAGGAACCAGTGACTGCACTGGTAACTTGCTTTTCAAAAAAGACCAGACCAAAACAAAACAAGTCCAAACTCGGATATTCGCGACACTAAGTCTAGAGTTTGTAACTCATTGGTGTGGATTGAAATCTAAAACGTTTTTGAGAAAAGTGACTGCCCTGAGGATTTTAGTAGGTCTAGCTCGGGCAGTCCGAAGGCAGATAGGTAACACAGGACTCGGTGGGTGCAATAGACGCCCACTTGAGAAAATTACTGCCTTCAAGTTTTGTCTGTTTGGTGCAGCACCAAGCAGGGAAAGCTCTTTCTTTATAAAAACAAGTTCGACTATTGTACTGCGACCGACTAAAAGTACACTACACATACGTTTTTCATAGAGATATTCTTATTTTGTTATATCCGGTTTTAAATCAACAGTTTGTGCTTGGTTGGGTAGTGAATACACTATCTTTTAGATTGACTGATATCATCATACTGTGCTAGTTCTCAAATCTCACGATAAATAATCGATTATTGTGTCGTTTTATAGCTTAGCTTTATTTTCCGTCGATATGTACTTCCGGGCGAATGTTACATAGATGTTTTTATGGCGCTCCTGGGTGTTATTCTTTTTTAACATCATGACCGGCAGAACCGTTAACGAGCACTCCGCGCCGAGCGGATGCTCACATTAACGCCCTTAATAGGCTAAAACCGCCGGGGCGGAAGGGAAGTTCGGAACGCGGAAGCCTTCCGGATTACCATGAATAGCTTTTTAACCTAGTTAAGACCAAAAATTGACGAACCAGGAAGATTGGGGGGATCGTTCATCCCCTCGTTCCCTGAAAGTTCTGTGACCAAACACACTTAAAGAAATTTAAGAAACCAAACAAAAAGTAGCATAGTACCCAAAAAAAAGAAAAAACATAAAAAAAAACCGAAAAAACAAAAAAAAAAGTAGAAAAGTATAAAATCAGTAGAAATTATCCCCCCAGACAAGATGCACTGGTAACTTGCTTTTCAAAAAAGACCAGACCAAAACAAAACAAGTCCAAACTCGGATATTCGCGACACTAAGTCTAGAGTTTGTAACTCATTGGTGTGGATTGAAATCTAAAACGTTTTTGAGAAAAGTGACTGCCCTGAGGATTTTAGTAGGTCTAGCTCGGGCAGTCCGAAGGCAGATAGGTAACACAGGACTCGGTGGGTGCAATAGACGCCCACTTGAGAAAATTACTGCCTTCAAGTTTTGTCTGTTTGGTGCAGCACCAAGCAGGGAAAGCTCTTTCTTTATAAAAACAAGTTCGACTATTGTACTGCGACCGACTAAAAGTACAATACACATACGTTTTTCATAGAGATATTCTTATTTTGTTATATCCGGTTTTAAATCAACAGTTTGTGCTTGGTTGGGTAGTGAATACACTATCTTTTAGATTGACTGATATCATCATACTGTGCTAGTTCTCAAATCTTACGATAAATAATCGATTATTGTGAATAAATTGTAAATACGCTGTGCCGTGATAACATACAAGGATTCGTGGTCTTTATTTAATAGAAACTTTTGGAATTTATTGTGTTGTGTTATTATTATCAGTAGTCAGATCAAAAGGACACTAACAATCGAACTGAGTGTATAGATAGTAAGAAGTGATAAAGTGAAAATGAGTCTAGACAAGTCAAGAATACCTAAACGAGGTAATAGCTCTAGGAAATTCATACCTGAAAAGCAAAGAAAAGCAATGACCGACCCTTTTGTGGAACGGATCACACCAACCCGGACCGACAAAGGGGAGACGGTTTCAGGCAGAATGGTTGAAACCAGGAGTCAGAAGTCCTCAGAAGAGCGAAAAGCTATGCTAGAAGTGCAGGTCCATCTGGACCAGGCCATAAAGGAGAACCAGGAAATACATGGACCGGAGGGGAGAGACAGAAGGCTGGCGAGTGAATCTACTCCGGTAGAACAAGGCCAGGATTTTGCCACTTCCACTGGGACACTGGACCGAGAGGAGATGTCGGAACTGTCCGACATCTCTACTGAAATTGTGGCAACTAGAAGATCTCCCACAGACAACACCATGATGGCAAGCGTGACGGAGAAACAGACAACGTCCTCATCGTTCTCAGAAAGAATGAAGAACACTTTCGGAAACATCTTTCCATTCACCATGGGAGCGGGCACAGGAAATGAAGGTAAAACCCCGGAGGAAGAAGAGTACGATGAGGAGCAAGTGGACTTTAGATCTCAAGTCAGCCTCAATAGTTCGACCCAGGAGAATGAGGCATACACCGACAGAGAGACTGGAACCATGGACAAATTTGGTGTGGTGAGAACGATACGCAAAGACACAAACACATCAGGCCAGTCAAGAGACTTTGCGAGTATGACAAATTCAGAGACGCGAACTGAAGAGAATAGAAACATAGGGCTAAGCAACGTATCGGCAGATCCTGAGGTAGACAGTGAAAAGACGTCGAGGCAGAGAATCAAAGCCCGAATCTCGACCAGCACGAAGCTACCTGGGATCGACAGGATGACACCGCCACTAGTGACGCCACTAGTAGAAAACGGGGCATCATTAGAAGAAGCCTTGAACAACATAGTGGGCAGTATAGGAGAACAAAGTGAGCAGATGTCCATAAAAATGAGTGAACTAGAAAGAGCAGTCCACGTTGAAAGAGAAAGTCTGCGGGAAGAAATAAACCGCAATAGACAAGAAGTTGGTAGGAGCGAAAAACGCTTGAAGGAAAGAATGGACAAGAGAAGCGGAACAGAGAGAGTTACGCTTAAGAGACGACATGGAGGGTTAAGAATTCAGCAAGAGCAGTCTCTTGGGAATCTTGACACAAAGATAGATGCGATGATGGAGAGGCGAACTCAGGCTATCATGGACAGGTTGGACGGGCTACTAGGTAGCAAGAGTGGACCAAAAGAAGGGGAACCGAACTCGGGAGGTCCCAGCAGGGAGCCGAAGGTGAACTTCAATGACCATCAAAGGAGGAGGACATATGGATCCACTAGAGTTGGGGGCAGTTCATCAGGCTATGCCACAAGGGATGATAGAACATGGGGCCCAAACAGTAGAGCAAGTTCAACTGGGAACAGACAGACCTCAAACGATCGACCGACACAAGGCACACATACGACTGGGAGAAGTGATTCCTGTAACAGGATACATGCGAGCCCAGGGAGAAGTCATGTGGGCCAAGGGGGAAACAGTCACGGCGATTCGGATTGCAGGGATGCACCGAATACAGAGCCCTTAACAAGGTGCGGTGATACTCAGGCGGGGCACTCAAGAGACGCTACGGCAATGGCCACAGCCTTTGAACCCCTGAATAGGTCTTTGGAGACCTTCCTGACGAGGTTATCCAGAACTAATGAACGCAGTGAAAAGTCTAGAAGAGTCTTTAGGAAACCAAGATGCTATAAAGACGAATCTGACGGCTGCATTGACACCTGGATAGAGGTGATGAAACTGCATTTTGAGGAAGAAGACCTGTCAGAAAGGCAAGAGTTCAGTGCGCTCACCAGTAACTTGGAAGGGACAGGCCTAAACTGTGTGATGGCCAAAAAGCAATATCAGCGGGATACTGCTGAAAAAATCTTCGAAATCTTGTTGAATCCTTTTGGCTCAGGGGTGCACGGACACCAAGCAATGATGCGCTTCGAGAAAAGGAGGCAACGAGAAAATGAGACGATAGACAAGTTTCTAGACGATTTGGAGATGCTTAGAAGGCGTAACCAAACGGACGAGTCGAACAGAAGGATGAACCTGGCGGTGGCCTCAAAATTCATCGATGGTGTGAAGAATGATGAACTTCGAACAATGCTAGCAACGCATTACACACCACTATCAACCAATGCGCCAACACCGGTGGAGTTGAGGCTCAAGTCAAAATAATATCTTTTGATGAAACCTCCTTCGAGATCTGGATATTAAAAGAACAATAATGGCAATTTTAACAACGGACCAGCAAACCAAGGGAACAACTGGTACAAACCGAGGCATGATATGGACAAGAGACGCTCTTGTGCCAATTGCAGTTCAACGGACCATCATGTGTCAGCATGCCCAACTTACAAACAGGGAATGAAATCAATAGGCTTTAGCCTCGAGGACGAAGATGCGTCAGAGGTCGATCATGAAGATTTCATGAGGGGAGTAATTGCAAAATTCGGCCCGAGGTGTTTCTTTTGCAACTTGGAAGGTCAATTTAAATCGGATTGTCCGCAATTCTGGGACGCTGTACCAGAAATCAAGCATCCAAGGCATGAGGAAGCTTTATCAGGAGTGAAAACCAGCAAGGCTCGCCTTTTGAGTGAAGCGGAGGCGCGCAGGAAAGACAAACCGCAAGAGCTGGCGACGAAGAAACTGCAAGCGGTGACTGAAGAGACATGCGAACCGGAACCAAAGACTACGGCTGATGACTTCAAGGTTGATTACAGGGCAGCCGCAAGGGATGCTCTAAATAGAGTGCAGCAGGAACTGGTGACATAAGAGATCGAACAAAAAGTGAAGCTCGAACTGGAAATTGAGAAACTACAGGAGAAACTGAATACCTTCGAGGCGACAGAAGTCGAAGAGACAAAGGCACTAAGCAGTTTGAGGATGCAACTTAATGTGATCTCCGGTCAGAGGTTCGGCATGGTGCCGCAAGGAAGCAAAATACAGTCAATAATCTCGGTAGCAGGACACCAGGTAATCAGAAATCTGAGTGAACCATTGGAGTTCACTTTGATGCATTTTCACACGTATGCAGATTATCTGAGGCAGGTGGAGCCACGCACTGAGTCAAGAGCTGTGCGAGCACTACTAACATGGGGTGGCCCTCGCATAAAGAAGCTTCATGGACGCTACGTGGAAGTCTTTGGGTCGTATCAAGTGACGCTGAACGTGGATGGAATCAGTATCTACACTAGGACTTATGTGACAACAGATAGTGACCAAATAGGGCAGATGAAAATCGGAGTCACAGGGCTTTTGGAAACAGGAGCGGTAGTGAGTGTGATGCCGATAAAAACTTGGGAAAGAATGGGCTTCACGAGGGAAGATCTAATTCCAACGAATCTCCGACTGGCCGCCGCCAAATCGAGGAGCGATTTACGTAGCCGGAAGAACACCGATAACGGTTCTCCACATGGGAGGACGGCATCTTTGGATGAGCTTCCTGGTGGTAGAGAATTTGGACGACGCCGACCAATTCATCTTGGGCAGAGATTTCGTCAGGACTTGAACAACGATATAATAAGGTTTAGGAACTCGGATCGGAATTATGTTAAGAAACCAATTTATAGGATAATGACAGACGAAAACAAGGTGCCAATTTTTTAGACAGAAAAGTAAAACTACAATCGGGACAAGCAATAGTAGCATTTTTTAGAATGAGAAATTTAAATTCGTTAAGTGATAGTAAACAGGTCTGTTTGGTACCGAATCCAAATAATCAAAGCTCAGTGATTTTAGGCCGGAGCTTCTCGGTAACGCGAAACGGACTGTGTGTCAGTGTGTTATTGAGCACACTGGACACCACGGTTTCAATCCAGTGTGGAAAGAAGCTTGGTTACGCTTTGCCGATGAGGACCGACTATGAAGAGACACAAAACTTGAAGAAATACATCGTGGAAGACTGTCCTTATCATGCCAACAAAGATAAAATTTTAAAAAGAATCAATGAATTAAAATCTATTCATAAATTGTTTTCAATGAAGTCCGACACGGACGACGGCTTATCGAGCTGCTCGAATTTTCCGGAACGCCCCTCGTCATATGAACTAGAGTCTGACAAACCGGTTTTGCCAGAGATAGAACACTTAAAAGGGAAAATAGGCGAGGGAGATTTCGAGCTACTACGGGAGGTTTTAAATCGGAACGCGGATGTATTCTCAAGACATAAGGCGGATATCGGTTGCTGTAATTTCGTCGAACACGAAATCGAACTTGGGGAAGGCGCCGTTCCTCATAGGGAAGGCGCAAGACGAATGACGCCACATAAATCGGAAGCGTGCCGAGCGGAAATAGAGATGTTGCTCGAATACGACATGAAAGAACCCTCGAAATCGCCATGGGCTCGCGGGGTAGTAATGGCGAAAAATAAAGGGGGCAGCTTAGGTTTTGTTGCGACTTTCGCTACTTGAACGCGGTAACGACAAAAGATGCGTAACCGATACCGCGAATAGACGAGATCCTCTCTAAACTTGGCGATGCCAAGTTCTTCACAACATTGGACTTGGGTTCTGCCTTCTGGCAGGTCCCTTTACGGAAAAAGGATAGGGAAAAGACCGGATTCGCGTGCGAATTGGGGTTGTACCCGTGGAAGAGGATGCCCCTCGGATTGTGCAATGTAACGGCCACTTTTCAAAGACTGATGGCTCAGGCTTTGACCAGAGTGACGGGAAGTACGGGAATCTCGTGATGTGTTACGTGGATGACGTAGTCATAGCAACATCGACCCTGGAAGACCACATTGATCGACTCGATGAGGTCTTTGGATGCATGAAAAGAGCAGGCTTGAAGTGCAAACCAAGGAAATGTGAAATCCTTAGGGATTTGATCAAGTACCTGGGAAGAGTGGTGGACAGGCATGGTGTGAGACCGGACCCGGAAGCAGAAGAGGCTGTGTTGACATGGAAGGCTCCGAGAACGGACACACAGCTAATGAGCTTCCTAGGGTTTGCCAATTATTACCGTGAGTTCATAAAAGGAGACAAGGTGTATCCGATGCAGAAGCTGATGCACAACAAGGGGAAACAGTTCGATTCGAATGGAGCGATGAAGCTCAAACGGCCTTCGAGAACATAAATCGGGAACTGTGCGAAGCGCCAGTGCTAGGCATGCCTACAGAAAAAGGCATGTATGTTCTTGACACAGACGCATCGGTAGTAGCCATCTCAGGAATATTATATCAGGAGCAAGAATGGAATGGAAGAACGGTTCTCCGTCCCATTGCATATGGCAGCAAGGTCTGGAGTGACACTGAGATGAAATTTGTCGCACCAAAAGCAGAAACATTTGCTGTAGTCACTTTCGTAGAAAAGTACCGCGCATACTTGGGGAGCGCTCCCTTTAAGTTACGCGTAGACAACAGAGCGTTATCCTGGTTGAAGAGCTACTCGATGGATCAGAGTTATATTGGTAGATGGATAGTAAGATTGGATGGCTACCACATGATAATCGAGCACAGGATGATAAACACCAGAATGCTGACAGCTTCAGCAAGAAAACTGAGTTCTATGGAAGATTGGAACAGAAGCAAGCCAATCAGGCAGAAATAAAGGAAGGATTCTCGTTTCTGGACAAAGAAACTTACGAAGCGCTTCCCTTAACGAGATGGTTGGAAAAGTCTGGACATCCAATTCCAGGACATCCTGAGTTACCTGTCGAGAAAACAGCCGAGATAAAGATCCTATCCAAAAGGGACCCGGTGCCCCTAGATCTGTTGCTGCGCTCAAACCTGGTCCAGCAGGAACTTTCTCGCATGAACATAAACAGCCTCTCATTATGGGATAAAACGGTGCAGGTCACACCGCAAGTGATGCGGATGCTGGGTGGATTGTTAGAGAGAGAAGTGACCTGAGACGACCCCGAGTGGGCAGCAGCCATGATGGCATCACTGACAGTCAGTGAGAAGGTGAAGATCATGCCGTCAATACGACAACACAAAGACAACGAGAGGGATTGTAGGTCAATAGTTCAGCAACTAGTATCCTCAATACCCCACGAGGTCTTAACAAGTACTTCATACGGTCGGAAAGAACAGAGGAACGATACGCGAAAGAAGACCATTACCTTTGAGGACCAGGATAAAGAAGGAGAAAAGGTTGAACGAAACCTGGTGCAAGATCAGCACCCGGGTTCAAGATCAACAGCGAGTTCAAGATCAACACCCGGGTTAAGGAAGTTTGTCCGGGGAGTCTGATGTAGATGAGGAAGTTCCTGATGGGAGGCAGGACCTGGAGAACAAAGTTTTGTCCGCAGAGTTCAGATGGATGAGAAGAAAGCACAGAACTGACCCAGGAGATGGTGCAGACTCCGTCGCAGACTCTTCAACAGATGACTCAGGAATTGACGAAACTCAGGAATTGACACCTACTCAGACAGGAACTCGAGCTCAGGATCAGAACTGTCAGAATTAGCGATCCACACACTACTAGTGGAAACTCGAGCAAGGGATCTGGATAGAGAGGTATACGAGGACCCTGATAGTGATCGCTACCTCATACCAGGTGAAAGAGTCTTTGACAGCGCAGCGAATGATCTGGAGACAACAGCGGTATCGAAACGTTCGATGAGTCTGTTGCCGCAAAAAGAGGTAGTCAGGACTGATCTTCAGCCATTCAAACAAGAAACACAGCCGTTGGCGAAGATTTGGTGCGTTAAGATGGAAGAAGACACACACCAGCCCAATGAGCTGAATAGTCAGATGAGAGTCATGAAGACATACTTGAAGGCGAGATACAGACTCTCGGACCTACTAAGGGCGCAGAGAAATGAACGCGTGACCAGCAACCTGAAGAGGTGGATGGAAAATGAAAATGGTGCCCCAGACAAAGGTGACCTGGAAGAAGACAGTTACCGTATTCTGAGACAGTACTTCATGCAGAAAGAGGGGAGCTTATATCTGAACAGTGACGAAATTGTGGCTTGCAAGAGAAGAGAAGAAGACAAAGTCCTATACAAGTTTAACGCGATAGTGTTGCCGCAACTCTATCAGGCAGAACTATTATTCAGGTCGCATGATCAGATGGGCCATCAGGGGATCGACAAAGTGTATCAGAGGATCCTGAAGCGCTTTGAGTGGCCTGGAATGAAAAAGGCATGTGAGAAGTGGGTAACAGCGTGCCTGTCATGCCAACAGGTCAAAGATCCAAGGAAATTGCGGTTTCCTTTACAGTCGATCGAGTCGCCTGAATTCAACGAGGTGGTGCAGATAGATCACCAAAAGATATGCATGACAGACAGTGGTTATAATCAAGTCTTGGTCATGATAGATCACTTCACGAAGTATGCAGAGGCCGTGCCCTGCATAGCAGCCTCAGAAGAAGAGACATGCGACCACCTGATCAATACGTGGATAGCGAGACACGGTTGTCCGATGACGTTTCAATCGGATAACGGAACAGCTTTCGTAGGAGAACTCACGAAAGAGCTAATGAGACGCTCACAAGTTGCTCAAGCTCACTCCACGACATACCATCCCCAGACAAATGGCTTAGTGGAAAGGCAGAATCGAATCGAAAGGCAGAGTTGAACGACTTATGTAGACGAAATACTCAGCAGGCACAGGCAAGGCAGAGGAAAAGATTTGACAAGAAAGCAGCTGCTGCAAAAGCTTATTCGGTAGGGGACTACGTATGGGTATTTCAGAATGTCATACCACTGAAAGGAACAAAAAAGCTTTTAAAAAAGTGGAGGGGACCCTTCATGATTACGGAGGTGCATCAGGAGGGACGCTTTTATAGACTGAGTACTGACTGAGCCGCCCACTACGAGAACATTAAGCCAAACAATCCATCGACAGAAGACTGGTAAATACCCGCAGACATGGAAGAAGGGGATTATCTGATGATGGACCCTGCTTGTGAGGTCAATGAGAAGGGAACCAGGAGAAGAACGATGGAAACGAAGTCGTAGAGAAAGGAATAAGTACACCACTGGACCTGGATCCAAATGAGGTGATCGAAACAGACGATGAGACCTTACCATACGCAGAAGAAGACTGGCAGGATCCCGAACAAATGGAGGTCCCCAAGAACTTGGAACCAGATTTTCCGTTCACGGTACAGACTCGACAGAACGAAGGGACAATACCCAAAAAGAAATATAACCCTTACGGTGACGACTTTGTAGTAGACAGGATAGACCTAAAGAAGATAGGGGAAGAAGTAGTGGGTCTAGAAGAAATAACTGTGTCACAGGACATTGACATAGTCGATGATCACGACGATGAGTGGGTCAATGACCGGTCGAAACCCGAGGTAGAATTCGACGACGAGCAACAGCAGTCATATGAAAAAGACTTGACGAATCTGCGTGGCTTGGAATGGCTGAACGAAATGACGTCGGACCCAAAGGAGACCAGTGTCACGATTCAAGATGTAGATCGTGAAAGCATGAAATACATGAAAACCGAACAAGAAGATCCTTCCTGGGCTGCCCAGGAGGGGCGACTACTCATTCGGGCTTCCAATCTCGATTTGATACCCGGTATGCAATCGACGGGGACGTTGATGGATATTTTTGTTCGGGGAGTGGGGGTAGGACTTACCCACACTGAAAACTTGATAATAAAAAAATTAAGAATAACAAGAGAGACAGGAGACTTAGAAGCAGAAACAGGCAAAGAACCTACGAAACCTGACATAGGGAGGGTAGTTGAGTCATATTTTAACTTACCAAATGAATATTCAAGTAGCATATTACTAACAGACAGCGATTTCATACTCACAAATAGAACATGTGCAATAGCAATTACAGCAGACATGAGTTTCAAGACAGCGTTAGCAGCAGATTTTAAGAAAGAATATAAAAACATAGAATTCCTTTGGAAGCAAAGACCAGGAATAGGGGGCGTAGCAGCCTTGCCTCCGGCGGTGTCACAGATACCGGGAAAATACCTGCGTCTTGGTGACACGGGCGACGGAGAAGCGGCACGTAGACCCGGAAAACCTAGTCTTGTCCAGAGGACGACTGCATCCTCGAGAACTGTACGCGCTCATACACGTAATCTTCTCTGATACTAATATATAAGTATACTTACATAAGAAATATTATTTAAGTGTAGGCTGAGTTAAGGTGACACGCAAGAGGTAGGTAATGTGTGTTATGTTATGTGTTATGTTATTAAGGTAATGTGTGTTGTGTTATGTTATTAAGAAGGAGTTAGTGACCACGAACAACTGAATAACGATCTTAGGAATAGATCCAAAGTTTGGACTGTCCAATCTTAGGTCGATTTCCAAAATTTTAGAGACCGATTGATTTTAATTAATTTTAGGATCAAAATCTTTTTATCTGACTGTTTTAAATAAATTTTAACGAGAAGTTAAGGTGAAACTGACAAGTGTGATATTCGTGACCTCTTTTCTAGATCCTGATTGATCATTTAATTGCTCACTTGAGTCAAACCTTTGAATCAAATCGAATCAAACCTGAAAAATAAATGGATAATTTCAACTTGGATGAATTGATGGACCTGGCAGAACCGAACCATGCCTCAAACGAACCGAACCATGCAAGATCTAGATGGGATGAAAGACGAGCTGGAAAAGACCAGAAACGAGCTGGATGAGATGACTAAGACCATGCTCAGTACGGAGGAAGATGAAGACATGCGGAAGAGATTGTTCGAAGACTGCAGCAAAAAGCAGGTTAAAGAAATTGAGCGCTTGAGGCAGGATTACAAAGAGCGGATGGCGTTGGCAACAGCCGTGGAGAACGTGATACCTGCAAGGAGTGTTCCTCGTGGGCAGTCTCCGATGGAGCTCTTGACGCCTCGAGAGATGAGTCTGACAACGGAAACGCGACTCCCGACAACAACAGATCGAGTGACAATCCCGGACCCGAGTGACACCTTGGGTGACCCAGTCGTGGAACAAACGGTGAGGAAGCTGATAGAGACAGCTGGAAGACTAGTCGCCAACAAGAATTCGCCAGGTTCCGGGGTGACTGCACCCTATGGAACGATCGACGATACGGGCAGAGTACGGCTCTCCCAAAGCGTGATGACCAGACAGGGGGTTAGCGACACAACGCCACCAATGGGGAGCTCTAAGGTACCAGAAAGGAGGATACGAAAGATGCCGGCGAAGAAAGTGTCACGTGTAATAGATGTATAGAAGGACAATCAGTTGAAATATAACTTCACGGGAATTCCGGAGGCGGATCCAAGAGCTTGCTTCAATCGAGCGACCTGGAACCCGGCAGTGAACCTGCAGCAACCACCGCTGGGGACATCTCATCTGATACTGGGAGATAGCTTAGTCAGAGTACTCTCGAACTTGAGGACCTCTTGGGTCACCACGGTGATGGCCTTCGGAGGCGCGACCATAGCCCAGTTATTTCGGATGGTGGAGTTGATGAACCCAGGGAGAATCCCCAATGTGATGGTCCTGGTTGGTACGAACAACATCTCGAGAAGCTCACATGAGGAAGAATCGCTATGGGAATCAATGATGGTGTGCTTGTTTACCACTCTCTGGCAGAAGTTCAACTGCGCGGTACGGACCGTTTGCACTGTGCATATGAATGCGAGGAGTTTGACTGCAACAGGGAGAAGGCACAACGAAGGAGTAGTCAGGTGGAATAACATCCTAAGGAATCTCGCAAGTCGGAATGCCGAAGGATGATCCTCATGGACATCGACATGAGTTGATAGCAATGGAGCAGGCCAGGCTGACTACGGACGGCGTCCACTTCGATAGTATAGAAGGACAGGCTTGGTTCAACAGAGTCTTCCAAGAGCGATTGGATGAGTTGGTAGTAGAACTCTTGGACACAGGAGTGCTAAAGGAGGAGGGAGCATTGAACGAACCGGTGATTACCACTTTTGTGCCTCCTAACCTGGAAACACGCTTGGGAACGGTCCCGGCCTTGACGAACTATAGACAGCAGAGCTCTAGCGAACCAGGTCAAAGAACAGACGTTCAAGATCGGTTGGGAGAAGCGCCAATGAGGAGGACCATTAATCCTAGGAGAAGACTAGGGCCTGTCAACCCGATGGAGGAGACAACCAGCACCTCTAGATCGGACACGAGACCGGAGAAGACAAGGACCAGTCGAGAGGAAAGACGCCCTAACAGGAGCTCTCTAATGTGGTCGAGGCCAATACCTTCTCCATGGAACATATACAAGGATGACCTGATGAAACTGAACCTTCAGACGGTGAGCTTCGCAGCGGATGCCATGAGGATGCTGAACAGAGCAAGGTTATCGGTCAGCGGATTGTACTCGATAACAGGAGTGGACTGGTTGATAGCGACTGGCATAAACTTCAGCTTTACCGCTGCCTTGAGGTTTGCCGACCTAGAGGGACTGCCCTCTAATAACACGATGGGCCCAGTGAATGCAAGGCCGTTACAAGACGTAAAACTGAATCACGATGAGGGGAATCGAGAAGAGAGACCTTGAAGATTTCTGATAACGAGGGCGCCGATTGGACAACATGTGAAGATGTTCAGGCAGCTGAAGACACCCCCCGGTCATGTGGAAGAAAGAGTATACTCGAAGGAAGTGAATCAGGAAGGTGATGCCCAAAGATACGGCGGATTGAAAGCGATAAAGAAAGACGAGACCATCTTTGCCGCGTACGACAAGGCAGAAATGAGGAAGGCCAAGATTATGATAGTAGCGAACTCAGAGTTCGTACACACTTCCAAGACTCTGTTTTGGCCGGACGTCATAATGTTGGCAGCGGTCGATCTGGACCTACTGCAATCCGTGTCAATGGCTATCGGAGTACAAAGACAGACGGAGATGAAACCAGTCACGATCGTGTTTGCTGGCATCAATGACCATCTACACAGTAGAGGTTTCCTGAGCAGACTCAGAGAGCCTACATGGCAGAAAATGCTGTATGGCCAGCATTAAAAGACATCCTCGAGTCAAAGGGTGAAGTGGTGGATGCGATGAAGGAGGTGTTCTTCACCAAGATGACACTGAGAGCAGTGTTCGCGGGGTCTCCGAGGTATGCACATCTCCCGGATGGACTGAAATTCGTGTATGCGATCGTGGCCTTGCTTTCGAAAGGGAAATATGAAGTAATCACATCGGCCCCAAATTGCATGATAGAGATGGAGAGCCTGAGACCACTCAGTGCTGAGCTACCTGCGGTGTGGTCGGGTATCTCGAACGCATTGAGAAGATTCAAGGACCATGCGCTACACATGCTAGTGCTGGACGAGGTGCTGGGGTTGGAACTGTCCAACTTCAGTCGACAGCTCAAACTGAAACCGGGAATAGGCGACGACCATCGAGTGATCGTAGCGATGTCGAACGACTTATGGTTCCGAGGAATGGAAGCAGCAGGAGAAAGAGAGAGAAGGAAAAATTCCCAGGAGACTAGAGCTCACTTGGAGGCGATGGTTTTGAGAACCAAACCAGAGGCTAATCAGTGGCTACATCCAACTCCTCGAGTAGCGGCATTGGGTGCGGATGCCACTGAGCAAGGCCCAGTGATGATCAAGAAGATCCATGCCTACTTGTTAAAGGAGGTGAACCTGGCGGAAAATGCTGAAGAAAAGACAGCCGAATTTGTGAACAGAATGTGCCAAATTACCCTGGAAACCTTCTGGACCCAGAAAGTGAAGGGGGAAGAAGGCTTTGAACGGACAGATAGCATGCTGGAAGGGTTGGGAGCCGGATGGACCGCGTCCTGTTTGGCAAGAGCCTACCCGAAACTCTCTCGTTACTTGATAAAGGAATTCCTCCAAGCAGTAGTGGAAGTGTCGATTGTGGAACTACTAGCCTTGTTCATGACGTTTGGAGCAGAGAGCTTCGTGCTTCGTGGAGGGACCGGTAATACTGCTCGCCCAAGGAGTCAAGAACTTGCGGTTATATGGGCTTCTAGCATTGATTACCCAGAGCAGATGAAAGAGAATGCGAAGAAATTTGATGTGAAGAAAGCCACGGATTCGTGGAATAAGATAATAGATCTGAGACATACTCTTATCCAGTACCTCCTGCATCAGAATCGCTTTGGAACAGGAGAGGATGAGACGATTGAGAGGGAGGAAGACGTGAGACGACATGTTGGGGGCATGCCCCTACTAACTGATCTAAGCTTGGCTAAGAGGACCGATCCCTCAGCTTTGATCAGAGGGGCCACAGAGTTTGTGACAGTGATTTATGGACCAGCAGTCACGTTTGCGTTCCCTGATATCAAGGTGGAAGCATACAGGAGGTCGGTGCTGCACCTGAACCTCATATCAGCAGTGGACAGTAGTGCGCTGAACTGGTGTGAGCGGCACGTATTGCGGGAGCTCATGAGCGAAGATCTGTTATTTGCGAAAATATCAGAGCCAGAAATGACAGTCATCAACTTTGACGATCACTTCCTTGATCTGTCTGGAGAAGTAAAGAGAGAGGGCACATCGAGGTGTTTCCGAAGCTCTGGAATCTGAGACCCTATAATAAGACGAATGGTGAAATGACCAGAGTTCCTCGTCTCACTGCAGCATATCACAAGGTGAGACAAGAGACGAAAGACTGGGGTGATTACGAAAAGCTGCCAGAGGAAATCCCTGAATTCCCTCTGATAAGAAGGATGTTGCTCGGAGCAGTCTCCGTAGTACAAACTCCTAGACTAAGAGCGTTTGAAAACAATGAAAGGAGGATAGGAAAATTCGTGGAAACGATGGATCTATACTTTGTGGGGAGGAATGCTGCCGTGCTACAGTACACGCGATTTGTCTACACAGATCAAGCGACGAGGAGGCGAATAAGCAACGCCGCGACTCCGAAGCCTGGAGCGTTTGACACGGAATGGATGGAATTAAACCTAGCGCCTATGAGGATGAGAGGCAGAGCCGAATTACCTGAAGCTTCCCTGACTTTGACCAATGTGAAGCAGGAGTTAACAGTGGGAGGAACGTTGCAGACGAGAACCTTCGTGGCACCCTTCGGTTGTGAGGAAATCAAAAGGGTCCATGGAGAAGAGGAAGATAAATCAGCCGGCATACTGATCATACCAAATTTTCCGGAATGGGCCGAGACTGAAAAGCAAGGACCCTCAAGCTCGAAAAAAGATACATCAGAAGGAGATGATGGGCAGGGAGGAAGTCGTCGAACGGAGGAACCCATGCAACAAGATACCGATCAAGCTGATAGGGAAGACGACAAGGCATCGACAGGAGGAATATCCAGCCTGGATTTCAATTTGCTCAGTGACTTTGCAAATATTGCGGATACGTTGGAAGCGGCTGAGCCAGCAGACGAAGGCACTTCGAAACTGGAACCTCCATCGGCCTTTATGGGAATGAGACGGAATTTGCCGGAGAGCAGCTCTTCGGGCAATTCAAAAGATAACGAACAAAGACTCCTCATGGAATCACCGAGGAGAAGAAGAATAGAAGGCGCTGCCAGAGTACCTTTCTTGGGAACGTTGCCCGAAGAAGAGTGGGAAGTACATCACCGAGACCATGAAATTAGGAAGGGATGTAGATTGGACAGAGTGGCGTTCATGGAAGAAGTCTGGACGGTAGTTCAGAGCTACGGGACCCAGTCCACTTTGAAAATAGGTCTCAACCGACCATTGATGCGGGAAGTCACTGACAAACTTGATGAGTGTGAAGGGAGATTGAGTGAGTTGTTGATTGACTCAGCCACTGACGAAAGTGAATTGAACTCTCCCATCAAGATGACACCGCAGGAGGATAAAGAAAAGGTGGTATATCTGTCAGGAACCAGGAAAGGAACGATGCAATCGAAACTGGTGATTGATAAGATCAACGAGATGAAGATGAAATTAGACAGCAAAGTGATACCGAGGAGAGCGGAAAAGACGAAGGTGGATTCGGAGATATCAATAAAAGCTGTCAACTCAACGAAAAGAAAACGAGTCGAAGAGGTCATGGATTTGGGACAAGGTGATTATCAATTGCCTGGCATGGACAGAATGTTAACTGATGTAGCAATGGTGCCACCCATTCTCATGGCAGGGATAAAGTCAACAAGTTATAAATCCAAAACGAGTGACCACACTATGACTGGAGCAACCTTGGAAATGGAGATACTCAGTCAATGTGGAGAAAGTACCATGAATGACTTTAAACCGTCTCCCATGAACCACGGAAAGGGAAGTGTCGCAGGACAATTAGTACCAGTGGAGTATAACCGACTGACAATGTCGGAGACTGTGTCAATAGATGAACCCGCCGGTGGATACATGGAGATGTTGGAGTACCGAAACTCGGCTGGAGGATATGTGATGGCTCTGGAAGACAAGAGTGCCATGGAAGGTTATCTGGAGACAATGTTGCAAGGCACCACCAAGGCGTACGGGACTCTAGCGTCGTCTGAGATGCAGGCGGAAACGATTGAGCAATTAGTGAGCCTTCCATGGAAAACAGTGGCGTTGAGGTACTTTGAAGAGGAAATGAGGACTACGCCGAGAATACACGCTCTCATGGCAGTACCTTACGTGAGAACCGAATTACAACTGAGGTTCGCCTGGTGCATGATGGGATTGACTCGCGGGGAATATGACTCAGAAGAAAGGAAAAGGTCAAAACAAGAGAAGGTAGTCCTGATGACGCATTTGAGGGATCTGATAACACAAGAGGGAGCAGCAGTAGCGTGCGCGAAGCGGAGAGACGATCTCTGTTTCATTCGATTCCTGATGCAGCAGATTTCAGTGCCAGCATTGAACACCTGTGTCAAGATGCTGAGGGAGGGCGATGAACGAGTGAAAGCCTTACTCTTGCTAGCACTGCTAGATATGCATCAAAGCAAGCCGATGAGGGTGAACATGAAAGAACCCGAGGAGCTAGAACCCATGAGGAAAATAGACGAAATCAGGAGATTTTCGAACAAAGAACTGAGGCTCACTAAGGAATCCATGGGAACACTGCCGAAATCTAATGAATACTGTGGACCAATCAGAAAGAAGTCATACGGTTACGTGTCCGGAGTCATAGGGATAGTGCGAAACCCTTTCCTGAGTGAAGACATACGCGATTGCTTCTTTGATTACGAATAAGCAGTGTTGCTAAGGTTCTGGACGTCGAGAATTGCAACGATTAAAAGCGCTAATAATCCGCAGATCAAATTGGGACTGGTCTTGGAAGAAGAGGTGACTGCACCTTCCGTACCAAAATCCGACAAAAGAGTGGAGTTTGGATTGGGATTCTCAGATGAATTACTGAGAACGAGCTTGATGGTAGTGTGGGAACTGATGAGACCATCATGGTGTCCTAGTCCCAATGCTGACTCGATACTACGGGCGACACAAGACGTACAGAGGGAACTAAATGCAGACTGTAACCTGCGTGACCTTAACATCATATATAGTGTGATGACAACAGCCTCTAGGAGCAACGGGAAGACCGAGTGGAGTTGCCTGGCTGGGGACCGGAAGACTGAGTCAAACCTGGTAGTTGTCTGGCAGAAGTCTGTGGACTGGAAGGTCACGTTTGTGGAAGTCTGGATTGCGTGAAAACCCTAGAGAGACAACACAAGCAGTTGACGATATTGTTTGGGAACGTTGTGATGAAAGCAAGGACGGAAACGGAACTGGTCGCAGATTGCCATGGAGGAACCGAGGTGAATCTAGTGACTGCACTAGGATTCTACAGCATGTTTGGTTCTTTAGAGTCACTATTGAATCTGGAACAGAAACATGAGATGGTCAAAGCCATCAATCAGTGTAGAAGTGTTCCCAGGAGTTTTTCAAACTGAGCAAAAGCACATAGGAAAATGGAGGGAAGCGATCGAGGCGGAAATGAACATCCGACACAGTGAAACTTATCGTAGACCATCAGGAGCACGATATTTGGTGGGGTCGACATTAGCTCCATTGTGCAAGAGCAGATACCCGGTGCAATTCGTAGCTGTGGATGTAAAGAGTACGAGAATGATCGTGGATCAAGCCTTCTCAGTGCCAAAGTGTGTGGGACTAACGAGAATGTCGGAAAAATCTTACGAGTTACTGTGTAAAATGTTCTCAGCAGTTCCAGAGAGAACAAAGGAGGAGTTGGAATCGATACTGGGAAGGAAGTTCATGGGATACGTGAGTGGGAACTTCAGTGACTTTGAATGACAGAAACAGAGAAGATCAACCGTTACAGATTACAAAACAGTAGACAAGAATGATGAAGTCCGCCGAGTGATGATGGAAATGGAACCATTACTGGAAGCTTCGAGAAAGCGTAGTTGGAGGAGCATCATGTTGACACATGACGAGTTTCCCTGCCACTGCTTGCTGCAGACCTGGTGGTATCCCGAGCGTAGTAATCTGGTGTTGATCTGGGACTCTGGAGAGCTGCTCTTCATGGATTTACCAGACTCATCACGGCCCATAACAAAAGTGATAGTGGGAGTTATGATGGCGATAAGGTGGCTGGAGGCTCATGTGAGAGAGAACAATAGACAGGAGGCGCCAACGAGAGAACAATTGCAGAAATTGGATTGTCTAAAAGATTTAGATCTTTCTGAGACTATGTGCAAGATTCTGAACATTCCGAAAGATATGGGCAAGAAGACGACTGATGCCATGGCTTAGAGCCAACATGACTGCTTGGTTGTACGAATATGCCAGTAAGCATATGTCGAAGCACGGCAGAGTGTACAGTGGGTATCAGTTGGACATTGGGGCAGGAGCTTTCAAGCGAGCTTTTGTGACTCATCGGAATGCAGTGATCACCGCTGTGAAGAGAATTTCCAGGACAAGTGAACGTGATGGAAGGGAGAAAGAAGAGATGTTGAAGGAAGATTTGGAGAGAAACGTGACGTTGTGCCTTCACAATAGCTTCTGCAGAAACAGAGAATCTAATGTAGATCCCCTACCTTGTTGTAAACAGAGGGTAGAAGAGCAGAAGTGTTGGAGGACTGCTTCCAACAGCGTCAGTATAGCTAACGATGTGTTGCAAGACACAGAAACTGAAAGTGCAGAGTCAATGTCGCAGGAGGAGGAGATGGAGCATTGACAAATGGCCGAAAAATAAGATGCAAAAAGAAAGAAAATTAGAAGAATTTAGAAGGTTTAGAACTTCTAAACGACGAAAAAAGAAGAAACAAAGAAGTGACAAAAGAGAAGAAATTAAAACTTAGAATTGTTTTATGTATGTGACGAGAAGTCAAGTGAGAAACTAAGCAACCAAGTTGTAATTGAAAACTGAAACATTTAGTTGAGTTTTGAACATTAAAGAATTTGTTGAATTTATAAATTTGCATTTTGATTTTAGTTAGTGGCTTTAGAGACACTTACTATTCATTTAGAAAGGATTGAGCAAAGAGTATATTTAAATATTCCAGCCTGCATGATTGTTTTTAATCAACTAGGAAAACTGATCACTTTGTGGTGACATGAAAGACTTGGATAATCTCTTGAAGAGGGAGATTGTTTCATTGTTCTTTCTAACCACAGAATTCCTTAATTTTATTATTCAGGACAATAACAACTAAAATTTCCGAAGGGAAGAAGCATAGTAGGATAATTTTAGCTTGTTGGTTGGCAGGACTGTCCTGCAAACTAACACCTTTTAAAACCTAGGAGAAAAAGTTTTAAATCAAGGCATTGACTTTGGAAGTCAGAAAAAATGTTTTATCTTAAGTCATATCCTCAAAGTGCAGATTAGTGAATAAATTTAGAAGGCTAGAGTAGTGTAGTATGATGCCATTTATATTCTGCAGTGAGTCGATATAACGCGGATAAAAGTAATTTCGTGCATTTTGTAAATTCTGTTCGATGACACTGTACCAATTTTACGAACATTGCGAGATTCAATGGGGACATTGACCGGGCTGTCCGGGTAGTATGTGACAATCGACCAGAATGGACAAAACTGCAGATTGGATGGATTCGAAATTTTAGCAGCTAACCTTCCGAATTGACGGTTTTAAGAGATTAACAACGTTATTGGGACAATTAGTCAAACGGTGAAGGTCAAGATATTCTGGTTTTTTGAAATTTTAAAAATTCGAAGTGATGACGTAATAACTCTGAGAAGCGTCAAAAACGGCCATTTTGGAAAAAAATCAGAATAAAAATCAGAACAACAATAGTTGCGATAGCGATAACTACGAGAATTGTGATTGAAAAACAACAACGAATTGCAGAGTTAGCACAGACCGCTGCGAGTTGCAACTATTGTGTCGCTACAATAGTTGCAAGGCCGTTCACAACAACGGTGAAGGATAGAAGACAGCCTTCCGGAAGGAAGATAAGGACGTTATTTCCCCGGATTCAGGAATCCGGAGGGGTCTCGGGAGTTGAACTGAAATTCTTTTTTTATAAATTTCTAGCTTCCCGGTTATGTCTTGAAATGAAGTCAATTAACATTTGAATTCATTTTGCAAGGATGAGAAGCTAGGAGTTGGGGGAAAGGGTTGATCCATCTTCGAAGGAGATGATGATTTTTATCTACTGAACAAAAACAATCGTAATTTAATAAGTAGTAGTAGCCCTGTTTTTAGGAGTGACCTCGTGGTCTGGGGATACTGAGACCCAGCCATGAGCTCACTAATTTTGCATGAGGTTAAGTTAATTTGAGTGTTTTGACCGAAGCGGAAAGCAGTAACGTTTTTGTCGACCCGATGTTAGAAAGACCACCAAAAGAACTGGCTTTGGTAGAGACGGTGAAAAGCATGTAGAGCTTAGTTTAGACGCTGGCCAGTCGTTTTATAGCTTAGCCTTATTTTCCGTCGATAGGTACGCCCGGGCGAATGTTACACTCAAAAGTTTCGAGATTTAAGTGAGCGAGCGAGCAAGCTTATTTATGCCTAAATTAAGCCGTCTACAAAAGATTATTTGTGCCTAGTTTTAATTTTAGTGCTATTGTGGGATCAAAATTTTGCATATTCAAAAGCTCAAAAAAAATCATTTGGATTTTTTGTCGGAACAGTCTGCGGTAATTGCACAGTAACTGGCTATCTTTGTTTCGTTTCATTTGTGTTACATATTCCGATATTTTTCTCATGTAGGTTTCATTACGAAAAGCATGCAAGATCTTCCAAATATTTTACGTCGGAATTTTTCGCAAAATATTTGATTGCTCAGTATTTTGCTGTCTTGATATCTAGATAAAGACCTGTGGGTGTTAGCTTTGTTTGTATTCATTGAAAATAGAAAAAAGATGTTGATAGACGTTTTGATACTTCTTGGTTCATTAAAGATTTCATGAGACAATTTTGACGGCAAAATGGCTACTGGTTTCATGGCACAAATGCTCGATGAGCTCATGGGAAAAGATCGTGATCTACTTCCTGAGGAGGGTAGTCGACAGAAAGGTTTCGAGGATTCTGAGGTTTGCAAGTTTTATATATGCGGGTTTTGTCCTCACGATCTTTTTACGAATACCAAAATGGATTTAGGCGCGTGTGCCAAAATACATGACGATGCATTAGTAGAAATGTATAAAAAGTCTTCGCGCTTTCGGAAAATGGGTTACGAGGAGGATTTCCTCCGGTTTCTACAGACAATACAAAGTGATTGCGAGAGGCGAATTAAACGTGCAAACCAGCGATTAGCGCAAGCTCCGAACCAGAATCTCGGCAATCCAAAAACTTCTAGTCTTCAAATTATTGAAAGCAAAATTTCGGCATTGTTGGAGAAAGTTGAAACATTAGGAGGCGAAGGTAAAGTAGAAGAAGCACAAGGTATGATGAGAGAAATTGACCAATTGAGAAAAGATAAGGATAATTTGCAATCCCATATACAAATGGATAACCCAAATGAAAAACAAATGGAGGTATGTGCGATTTGTGGTGCATTTCTAATCGTGGGTGATGCTCCCAGCAGGGTTGATGATCATTTGAAAGGAAAGCAACACACCGGGTTCGCAAAAGTCAGATCTGCAATTGCCGAGTTCCGCGAGGAACTTTACGGTATCCGGGAGTCCAACTCAAGTGAACGGGCTCCTCGCAAACGAAGTCGCAGTCGATCCCCAGCTGCTCGGAGAAGACGGCGCAGTAATAGTAGTGGAACTAGTTCAAGGTCTCGCAAGACAAAGAATCCAGATGCGAACGACTACTCCGAAATGTTGCAGAAAGAGTCAGAAAAACGAAATATTCAGCCAGACGAAATTCCAGGAAGTGAACGGTCCAAGAAGAGTAACCACAGAAGTCGCTCTAGATCTCGCAGTAGCAAACGCAAACAGGAAAGTAAAGATAAAAGTCGACGAGACAGATCGCGGAGCAGAAATAAGGAGAAATCGCGTCGGCACAGCCGGGAGAGGAAAAGAACGAGATCTAAAAGCAGGGAACACAAATCTAAAAAAGAGGTTTCCAAAAAGTCGCGTAAATCAAGTCGAAGTAGATCACGCGAGAAGAAAGGGAGGAGGCGACACTCGTCTAACAATAGTGGAGAGAGGATTGAAGTAAAAATTCCGGTGAACGGCGATCACGAAAACTCGCATTGATTTTCCTACTTAATCGTCGTTCGCTGTAATTTGAATGCAAACCAAGAGCTGAAATTTTCAGTGTTTTTGCTAATAATGTTGCTGGTACCTCTGAATAGAACTACCTATTATTTTGATTACGTTGTCATTTTTGCATATTCTACTTCTTCATAAAATGATTATTTGATTAAGTTTCAATTTCGATCTTGATTTTTCAATTTAATCTTCAAGAATGAGAATTGGCATAAGCGAAATTCGACTCGCACACTTCTAGCGGCTGTGGTAATGTTGTATTGCTATTTGCGCAATTCTATGAATAATTGCTATCTGTACGAAATTTAAGTTGGGGTTTTTATTGAGCCTTAACAAATTGCATGCCCCTGTCCAATTGGTGTAGTGGTAACATGGTTGCCTTTGAACCCTAAGATCTGGGGTTTGAGTCGTGGTCGGCCCTTAGTTTTTTTTTTTTAAATATGTATGCAATTGATTTTTCCGGGAAAATTGAATTGTTGGGTTTTTGTTTCTGCTTATTTTTGTCAGTTCATTTTTCATCGTTCAAAAAAGCATAGGAAAGAGTGTATTTTTCTTCGGATAAAACTAACTTACAAATGGGTTCTATATAAAATTGGCCTCATATTTTGATAATGATCTCAGTCTGAATAGAAAAATGGAAGAGTAACCATTGTATCATTTAGCAGTATTGAACCAGAAGGTTAAATGGGCTGATTTTCTTAGAGATAGTGAAGTGATTTTCGGCTATTGTAATCAAATGTTCTCGAAGGAGCTAATCTAATTGTGTGGAGCTGGTGAAAGCGATTAGAACGAGTTGGCTTCTTCATATACGAATTTGGCTAGTGATATATTTAAAAAGGCCAGGGGCGGATATAGGATTTTCTTGAGGGGTGGGGGGCGGCGGATTTACAAAAAAACTTTTGTCGACTTTTTTTAGTTCGACGAAATTGATTTCCGAGCGCTCCCAGAACACTATAAAACCCTATTTTGACAAAAAATTGTGCGCTTCAGGCAAATTTTTGGAAAAACAGGTCGAAAGATTTAGTCAAGTTCTGTGTCTGCTGATGTCTGTTTTCAGAAAGCTAATTTCCAGGAATCGCTTCATATTTTGAACGATATAGGTGAACTTGTAAAAATGGTCAACGAAGCCGTTTTTCCCGGCAAAATTGCTGTACCAAAAGGCAAAATCGCTGCAAAGGAAATTTTTCCTAGAAACGAAAAAAGGGAGGAAACTAGTGAAGAAATATATATCGAAAAGGAATTGACGACCTCGTATGAGTTACTGAAAGATTTGGGGTAATTCGGAAATGCTGACTTACTGAGGAGAATTATTGCCATGCTGTGTCAGTCGTCTTGTGGTTTTATCAATTTACCAGCTCGGATTCGGAATATATTTTTTTCATTTTTATTTATTTTTTCTCCAATGGCTTCGGATTGTTTTATCGGCTTTTATTTTGTGTCGCTTTTTATTTGCAGATTATATGCAATTTGTTTTGTCTCCTTTGGAAAGCAAAAGTTATTTAATTTTTAAAAATAATTCAGGAAAGTTGCGGTGTAAAAGCTTAAATTTAGTCGCTGCCAAATATTTGTTTTTGGCATTTTCGCTGGTTTCCGATCAGTGCGCGCCCTGCCAAGCTTTTTTTGGCTCAGCGAATGCTCGCTTAAGGTTACAAAAAGCTAATTTAGCTCTGGTTGTGGTTTTTGGATGTCTGTCTGGAATTGAATTTTTAATTTGATCAAAAAAATTATCAAAATTTTTTTTTCTGGAATTGAATTTTTTATCAATTATTTTTTTGGACTCATTGGTTTCTGTCTCATTTTCTGTTCGTTAGCGAGTAATGCTATGCTTTCGTCGTATTGGAAGTGGTGCGAAGCTCAGCTTCGCTTCTTTGTACAACTTAATTCGATGGAAATCAACTTTGGAATTAGTATAGCTTAATTAGCGCAAAGGCCAGATCCCTTCATTTTCTAGTAGTTTTTCAGCAGTTTTCAATTAACAAAGCGCTGTCTTCATAGTCGGATGTTTTCAATTTGTTTTTTTCCTGGTTTCAATACGAAGTTTTCTCAGGACTAAGTTTGAAGTTTTCGAAAAGATTTTGCTTATTTGCTCATCTCTTAATTTTTATCGTTATTGTTTTGGCATACATACAGTCGGTGTAGTTTTCAGAATAAAAACTATCATTTATTTTAGAAACTGTTCAAGCTCAATTTTGAGTTTTCTGCGTCTTGAAATTTTTTATTAAGCTTGCGATTAGCAAGCGTTATTTAATCGGAATAACGACTTTTTTTCAGGTTAATGACTTGTTCAAGAGAAATCACTTCGTATCTTGGTTCAAAATGAATTCAAAATTTTATGCGTCTCCGGTACTTTTATTCTGGAGGTAACGAATACGCCGGGGACGGCAAAAGTCCTGGGTTCGAATCTGACCAGGACCTGATTTTTTTCAAACGTCAAATATTCCGTTTCAAAAATATCGGCTCATCATTTGTCTGCCTACGTTTTTTTCAGCTTAGTTGCCCATTTCAAAAATGTTTTACCGTTTGCAGTTTTCATTGTACTTGCTTTTTATGCTATGTTTTCATTTACTTCTGAAATTTGCTATTCTACTAGCCGCCTCGACTTCGTATATGCTCTTCTGTTTTTTTTTCTTTTCTCAAAATTTTTTTGACCTAAATTATTTCGTCTTATACTTAATCGGCTTTTTAACTTAATTTTGGGTCTTTCGAGGGAACCATATTTGTATGCTTTCGTCCGGATCGCACAAAACGGTGAAAATTTCAGAATCTATCTAATATATATTTAAATGCGGGCTTCACTATCTCGCCATGTTTAAGCTTTTTAAAAGTATTTTTTTGCATGTTTAACGAAAGAATTGTTTCACGTTGAAGCTATATCGTAAATTGCAATGGTTAAGAGTTTTTTTTTTAATTTTCCAGTTTGATGTCAAGGATTTTTTCATCAATTTTGAAATTAGCAAACTTGAATTTGAAATATTTTACAAAATTTGACATTCTCAAACCTGTAGTTGGGTGCTGTCAGGGCATTCTCAGGGATTGCGATTCTTTCCTCTAAATATGACTGCTCAAATCTTTTCAGTTTTCGAGATATGACGTTTTTTATGCGTTTTTTTTTTCAAAAAATTTTCAAAAAAATAGATTTGAAATCATTCAACTTTTTTGAAGATCTTCATCATGTAGTTAGAAACTCTAAGGGTACCCTCAAGGGTTGAGAAAATTGCTTCTGAAAATGACTGCTCAAATCTTTATGGTTATCGAGGTATGACCTTTTTTATGTGTTTTTTTTTTCAAATTTTATTTGTTTTGTTTTTCATTTACCCTTTTTTATTTGTTTTTTTTTTCAAAAAATTTTCAAAAAAATAGATTTTGAATCATTCAAAGTTTTTGAAGATCTCCATCATGTAGTTAGAAACTCTAAGGGTACCCTCAAGGGTTGCGAATATTGCCTCTGAATATGACTGCTCAAATTTTTATAGTTATCGAGATATGACCCTTTTTAAGGTTTTTTCGAAGTTTTTCAAAGAACTTAGATATAAAAAATTTCACAAAATTTGGAGTTTCCATTTCTATAGTGAAGTTTTTTCTGGTTACTCCCAGGAAGTGTGAATTAAGCCACAAAATAACTGCTCAAATCCTTGTAGTTTCCAAGATATGACGTTTTTTTGTAATTTTCACAAAATTTTCAAGCCAACTAAATTTAATTTTTTTTCTTCAAATTTTGAAATGTACATTTTTGTACTGGGGGCTGTCAGAGTACTCTCAGTATCTCAGGAGTTGCAAATCTTGCCTCCAAATATGATTGCTCAAATCATTGTAGTTTTCGAGATATGACGTGTTTTATGGTTTCTTTATAATTTTTTTTAGAAAATTTGGATTTAAAAAAATTCATAATACTCGAAAATCTCAAATTGGTGTTTTCGTACTGGAAAAATGCTCTCACGAGCTGCATGTTGCAAATATTGTGTCCAAATGCGATGGCTCAAATGCTCTTAGTTTCCGAGATGTGACGTTTGTTGTGTCTTTTTTAAAATTGTTCGAAGAACTTAGGTATGAATAATTTTACAAAACTTGAAGTTCACATTTATATTGAGGCTCTTCCATTGCACTTCCAGTAGTTGCTAATTTGGCCTCCAAATCTGACGGCACAAATCTTTGTAGTTTTTGAGATATGACCTATATTGTGATTTTTTCTAAAGTTTCAGAAAACATTATTTTTTTTTCTCGAATTTGAAGCTCCCAACCCAGTGTCGAAGTACTCTCAGGGATTGCAAATTTTGCCCCCAAATGTGACTGTTCAAATCTATGTAGTTTCCATATATGATGTTATTTGTGAATTTTTCAAAAATTTTACAGAAAACTTAAATTTTTTATTATTTTTTTTGAAATTCCTAGCCCTGTAGTCGGGGGCTGTCAGAGTACTCTCATAGGTTGCGAATTGTGACTCCAAATATGACTGCTCAATTCTTTGTGTTTTTGAGTCATGTTTTTTTATGGTTTTTTCAAAAAGTTTAAGTTCGAAGTTTCTCAAAATTTGAAATTCCCAACGCTGTAGTTGGGTACCGTGAGAATACTCTGAGGAGTTACAAACTTTGCATTCCAAATCGATTGCTCATTTGCTTTTAGTTTCTGAGATGTGGCGTTTTTTGATGTCATTTTAAAATGCTTCAAAGAACTTCACAGTTTTATGACTTTTCAAAGTATAAGTAAAAAAAAAAACTTAAAAGTTTTTTTTCTAAACAAAATTCGAAATTACCATCTCTGTAATTGGGTGCTGTCTGAGTACACTCAAAGGCTGCAGATCTTATTTCCAATGACTGCGGTTTTTTTTATAATTTGTTGAAAACTCGAAGCACCGGAGGTGCGTTACACGCTAATAGAATCTACAGTTCGAAATAGTTCGTGACAATAGTTTTATTTTCGCTTGATAGTTGTGTTTGAATTTTCATTTAAAGCCATCGAATGTGTTTCTGGATGCGTTTACCGCAAATAGAATATCGTTCTAGATGCTGCATTTTGATTTTTCGTAGTGGCTCTCCGTTCCTTTCCTGTCTGCTAGCTTGCAATGCTATTTTTGTGATTTCGCAAGTGACGCGAAGCTTGGCTTCGCCTCTGTGTAAAATTAAATCAGGACAGTTGTTGTGTTCAAGGTTCAAGTTTTGAAGTTCAGTCGCTCAAAATTTTTTCGTGACAATAATCTCTTGGCAGTTTTGTTGTTTTCTAATCAGTGCGCGTCTTCACAAGTTTTGTGGGCTAATCGACTGCTGGGTTAAGGATACAAAAAGCTTATTCAACTCTGTTTGCTGTGTTTTCGGACTGTCTGTCTGGAATTGCCATTTTCATTTAATCAGCAAAAAAAAAAATAATTATGCTTTCGTTGTATCTCAAGAAATGCGAAACTCAGCTTCGCCTTTTTCTTCGATTTAAGCCAACTTTGGAATTCGTATAGCTTAATTAGCGCAAAGGCTAGTTCCCTTATTTTTCTAGTTGTTTTTTAAAGCAATTTTCAACGCGGGTGTTTCCAATTTGTTTTTTTTTCTGGTTTCTAGCGAGGTATCCTCAAGGCTGCTTTTAAGTGCTTACAGAATTTGATCATTCTAAACTTCAACGCATTAGTCATAATTAATCGAAAACCATATTTAATCGAAAAGATTTTATTTGATTTTATTTTTTTTGCTTTGGTATAAATACTGTCGGTTGAGCTTTCAAAAAAATACAATCGTTTGTTTTAAAAACTGTTCAATCTCTAACTTGAGTTTTTGCGACTTGTTTTTTTTAAATGTCAAAATCAAAGTCATTTGCCAAAAGGAAGGCAAATTACGCTCTCTAATTACAAAGTGCAAATGGCGCAAAAAAAAACGTGAGAATTCCCAACAAGTTCAATAAAAGTTTACCCGTTGAGCAATTTTCTCTAATTGGGTTAATTTACTTGAAAAAAGTTTCATTCATACTTTTTAAATTTCAAAAATATATTTTTCAAAACGTTTTTCTTTTCAGTTCTCCTGCTTCGTGCTCAGCTTTAAATTGTTGACATAATCTATGCCGCCTCTTTAAGAACTAAGTTTTAATATCATTTTGAGTAACCCACCGGGTATCACTGGGAGTCGATCACTTGACATTCCTTGCCCGGGTCACGTTTTTCCTCCATTATACAGTAGGTTTGAATTGTTGGCTTTTAATTTCAAGCTTGAAACTTGATACCTTGTTAGGCGACAGAAGATGTTTCTCCCCAACAAAGTAGTTGACGGTGTTGCATGGCTACTTGGTGCCGTTTTAATGCGGATATTTATACCCTTTTCTAAGGAAACGCTTCATTCAGCTTCTCAACCTACACTACCAGATCTTCGATAAATCGCCATTCTAAAACAGATCTTGTTTTGTAGGATGAACTTTTTTTGCATGAATAGATTGGTGCGCTTAATTTTTTTGTTTCAAATTTATCGAGGCTTTAATAGCGAAACCTTTAGGTGTCAAAATCTCTGTGATATAAAGCGCATGGTCAGATCCAAGGTAAATAAAGCTTCTTTCGCACGAAATCTAGGCTTCTTTCGGGATGGTATCTAATTGGACAAAATCACTTGAATCATTCGGAGTAGCAGCTGACATATCTGTTCTGATGGAATGTCTGGCCAACATATTTTTTGTGTATATCTGCATTTTAAATAGCCGTTCTTTTAATTACTCATATGAGCTAGCGACCGTAGTATTATTTTACGAATTGACTTTTTCCAACTGCTAGCAAAAAAATATGTAGTTTTTGCTGCATTGCATTGGCAATTTGATAATATCTGTTCTCTGCTTGATTGGTGGCTAGTATTCGCCAAGTGAAAAGAGCGAAGTGGAGCAGATGCGAGGTTGTGAGACATCTGGCCTAACAGTCGGCGGCTCGATTCCGGCACGTATTTCAAGTATTGCTCACTTGAGTAATTAAAAGTTTCTGTACTTATTTTTTATACTTGAGATTTTTTGCTGTTTTGTTGCTTGTTTGCGAAGTTTATTTTGCCTGACAAATTTTTTTTATTGTTGATGGTAAAATAACTCAGTATTTGTAAGTTTTGAATAATGACACATTGGGATCAGTAATGCGTCCGGCTGATTATTTCAATGAGGTGAAATAATCAGCTGAGACTTCATTCCAAATTCAATTAAGGCCTGCTATTTGATCTTATTGGTAATTAATAGCGGCACAAATTAGGCATAGTATGTGGATTAAGATCTTCAAAGAAATGTTTCGAAAATTTCAGTTTTTCAAATCTTAACATTACTTCGTAGACGTGAAAGGGCACTCCCAAAAACTCATCTCAATTATGAGAGCGAAATTTCAGTGGACCAAAGAAGCGATTTAACTGTAAAAACTAGTTTGCATGTGTTATGATCGAATCTTTTAAATGGCTTTTTTAGATCTGAAATGAATTTGAGGTTATTAGAACCAAAATGGAAGTCAACAGAAGAAAAAGAAGATGACCGAAAAAGTATTCAATTATGGATACTTGACATAAAATGAAATTGGATCGAATTAATGCAGCTATAACATCATTGCATGAAGGATTCTATATGACTAGTTTCACAGAGCGAGAGACGGGATTGAGCCATGCTTAATCTATTCGACAAGTTAAATCTTCGGTAGTTCATATCACCTTCATGAGCGAATAGAAGAACTGGCTATCTATCCCTTTTTTCTTCCTCTTTATATTTATGTATCTCTGATCAAAAGGATGATAGGCTTTTAGCTGGCCTTTTATAGCCCCTGGGATCGAAATTCAGTTCTGACAAATCCTTCCCAGCCAGAGCGAAAAGAGAATTGTCTTGTTATGTCCTGAATTAATCAAAGGGATTCTGAGAGCGCTCTTCTGAATTATTAAGTAGTTACTCCATCAAGCAGTCGCAAAAGTTACACTCTGGATAATTATTAACCCAATTATTATACACTCTCTTCATTCTTAACTAGTTGGGAAAAATAGTACTGTACTTTTTTGAATTTTTTGTTCGAGTTTTTCCTTTCAACCAATAAATCTCAATGAGTAGCAATTTTATTTTGTATGCGGGAAGTGAGCTTTTAAGACAGCTCAATTACAAGTTTTCTTTTTTTTTTCGAAGACATCTGATCTCCTGGCAGCGAATTGTCACCGAGTTTATTGTTAATCTTTTAAGCTTCTTTTCTGCGGCAAAAACGGAGTTCATAGTTAATATGTATGCATAGGTACACGCACGCTTGATTAGGATATTGGTATATTAGATGACCGTTCTGACCTAAAAGCAAACACATAGCCAAGTTCAGACAACCACCTGGGCGGTTATATTTTAAACCAAATTGGCCAAACGAAAATTACTATTGAGTAATGATTGAACCAATCAATAAAGCTCTTATACTTAATCTTCAAGGTGTACTTTTTCGAAGTTTTGTGTAACTCAAATCTCATCAACAACACTAATGATTACCTGGCGGAACTCAGATTCCTAAAATGATTAGTTAAAAGTAATTTATTACTCAAAGATTAATTGATTAAATAAAGTCCGTTTTCAAGCAACAAATGGTTGGAACAGTTGCTGAACAATTGTTTCAATCAGAAATCCCAGCGCCTGCTGCGTACCATGGAAATTTTTTCCGATTTAACTCTGTTACGCCAAAAAACTTGAATATTTTTTTCGATAATTTTATTGGTATGTCGGCTTCAAGAAAGCTTTCATTTTTTTACGCCTTCAGCCTTATGCATGTCAGAAATACTATTGCGATCATAAGGAAACAAACTTAAGAGAAAGTAAACTATGTTTTTAAGACGATATCATTTAATTTGGGGGAAAAATTTGTTTCCGGTTTCTTTCTTTCAAAATTATTGATGATTGCATCGAAAATTTATGAATATCTGGTTGGTATTGCAAATCATTTGATATATATATATATATATATATATATATATTGAAATTTGAATGATGTACTATCAATTATTAAACTTTTTCCGGTCGTTTTTTTTTAATTTGAATTTTCAGTCTTTCCTTTCTGTTGTTTCTTATATTTTCTGTTTTGTAATTGGGCCAGTTTGATTAACTTAAGTTAGGGAAGAAATGGGCAATGGAGAAACTATTTTTCTCTGGGCGTTGGCAAACCAAATTATTGTCAAAATCTAATTTGCCTCTAGCTTAAAGGTCAATATCTAAGAGGTGTGCGTGCGTGATACAAAATGAAATGTTTCAAAAATGAATGTTTCCAGCGCTAAAAACTGCCCGGCTTTCTTTCTGTTATTAGCTTAGCTATCTGGCGTTTTGATAAAAAGCTCGTCTTGTTAAGGGGGTTTAAAATTTTTGAGTTTTCCAGATTTCAAGTTTTTTTCCGGCTTGAGATCTCTGCCGAAGTTTTTTATCTTATTGGTTTCTTGATGCAACGTATCGGCTGCAGTGAAAAAAGGAGATTATTTTAGGTGTAGAAAGTAATGGTTAGAAAGTAAACGCTTGCTATGAGATCAGTTCAAAAGGCGGAAAAAGAAGATCAAATTTTTGTCTCAACACCAAAGCAATTAGTTTCTGGACAGAAGTACAGCTTCTCATAAGTAGTGCTTGTTAAAATATGACTCATTTTTTTTTAAGCCGTACTTGCCGCTTTCTGTTTTTTTTTCTTCTATTTGGTCATTTAACAAGCATCATTTAACAAGCATTCAACTGTCTGCTTGGTATTTTTTCCTGTCTCCTGTCTGAGTGTTACTTGTAGATTGTGTGAAAGTGTGTTATCCAAGTAGCCGTGGATTAGTGAATAAGGCAGCTGACTCTTGGTTGGGAGTGCCACTGTTCAAAACCCTTAGTCTCCCAAGTTGCTTACGCTTGCGATTGGTAAGTTTTTCCAAGGTTAGCAACTTACTGATAGAATCACTGAATCGTTTTCTCAAATCTCTAATTTTGTCAACCAACAGGCATATTGTGAGTATGTCTGGGGTTTAAATAATCGGTAAAATCGTAAACCGTTTTTATATTGGTTGTAAATTTATCAACTCGGATTTGGTATAATAACGATTTTTCGTTTTTTATATATCGGAATAGTTGCCACATATTGCGTCATTTGATGAGCAAATTGTTTTGAATAGGATTTTTAATATTCATGAATTGTTTTTGGCCCATAAGGTATGTGCTTTGTTATCGCTTCATAAGTTTTGTTGTATGGTATTTAATGGTCTTACTTAGCATTTTTTCTCTTAAGTTGAACTTTTTGAAGGCAAATCGAGAGAAACATTTGAATATTTTGATCGAGATCGATAGTTTTCAATCTTTTTAGTTTTACTCTTGCGAGAGCTAATGTCTTGTAATTGGGAACTTGAATTTTTACCGTAAACAATTTTTCTTACTAATTTGTGAAATTTGAACTTGCTTTATTATTAAATCGTAACAGCTTCCAGGATTTTTTTCCACTTGGACTAGAGGTAACGCGGACGCCTTTGAACCCTATGCTTTGGGGTTCAAATCCCGACTGACCTTGTTATATTTCAGCTTGTATGAAATAACAAACTTTTTTCCTGTAAAAATGAATTGTCAGACTTTCGTTTGTCAGCTTAGTTGCCACATCACGTTTTTTCGTGTGCTGTTAGCAAGTTTCTATGTAGTTGCAAGTGTTGTTCATTGTATTTTCAGGGAGGACTTATTCAACAGGATTTATTCTGTTGCTTATTTAATTTTCCTTTGTCTTGCTGGGCATGTTTGCCTTGAATGGATTTTTATCAAGACATGCGAAAATTGTGAACCTTTTTTTATTTCATTTTTTGACTTTTCTATATTTGTGCTGTATCGCCTCTGTTAGGACTTGGGCTCATTTTCTGTTGGCTATTTTGTCAAATTATATTTGTGTTGAATCGCAAGTGCTGCGAAGCTCCGCCTCGCCTTTGTATGTAAGTGGAAATTAGTTTTCGTTGAAATTGTTTTTCTAACCGTTTTTAGCTCGCGTGCAGCCTCTGTTTTAGTTTTTCATCCATGTTTACCAAAAAATTTTAAAAATTTTTATATCAAAGTAAATGGTTCAGATCCGGCATTATTTTAAGTAAAGACTAATACGAATTTGTACTGAGAACACTTCGGGTTGAAAATGCGTCATGATCCTTTATTTCCATTTGCGCCAAACATGTGATGGGAGTTGTTCGTTTTATTGAGTCCAATAAAACCAAGAGTAGATTCACCACTTAAGGAGAGATGAATAGTGGAATTTCAAACGGAACTCAGTTAGCTAATAAAAGTGAATGTCTTAATTTTATTGCCGAGTTTTGTGCGCTTTTGAACTAAATCTGCTGGAGTTATGCAATGAATCCTACTTCGCAGATGAAATCAAATTAGACCGAAATGGTGCATTCAATAGAATATAGTTTATTGATAATATATTTAGTTGTCTTGTAGTCGCCATCTTAAAACATACCAATTGCGGTTGCTTACTTGCTTACTCTTTGGCGACTTTAGTTACTTGAAAGGAATATTCTTTCCGCTCTCTGGTCTCCTATGGTCATTTGATGTCTTATCTGCCCCTGTTTCTCTTTTTCTTCTTCTTTTGGTCTTACATTGGAGCGCTAAAAATGTCAAACTGAATTTCGTCGCACCAATTTGCGCATTAATTGTATTCAATTTGTGGCCCCGGTACAGAATGCAGTTGGGTTTTTGGGCGCCTAGGGTTGTAAACGGCGGGAGAGATGGAATAAAGGGCGAATTATGCCAATCGAGGGATTGAATGATGCGCAGATTCCTGTTGAAAGGTATAGTTACACAAAGAAGTAGAGCTATCTCTTTCTTTCTCTGTCTTTTTTTTCGCAGCGGTTTCTTGCTTTAAACAGGAGATGAAAAGGAAAGTTCCTGATATTTAACGCTACCTCCCCGAACTAAACGTGTCCTCTTATTACTTACTTGGCCTCAATTCAATCTTCAGTTGAAAGGAAAATGCGTAAAAATGGTACAATGGGTTAACAAACAAATTTAGTGTGACAGAATTGAAAGAATTTTGGCACACTTAACAAAATGAAACTGTCTAAAAGCTTTCCAATCAGCTCTATTTTTCCCAATTGACAAGTCGGATTTTGAGAATCGAATCGATTTAATCGATCGATCGCTTCTGTGATGAGTTTTTTGAATGCGAGGAACACGTTGTTTATTCACGCCGCTTCCTCTTAATTGATTTGTCGCGGGGCTTCAGTCCCTGTTACTTTTTCATTCCAATGGCTTGCAGCGAGTCCTAATTTACTATTATCAGTCAGTTTATCTTCAGCTAGCAGCGGCTATTTAAACGAAGACGCAAAAAAAATAAATAAATAATGGCGTCATGGAAGGAATTTCAATGAGAAGTAATTGAGAAAGCCATGTCTTGTGGCTTAATTCTAGTTGGAGTTCATTGGAAGAGGATTTTTACCAAGCAAATATCGGCAATTACTTTGTGCAATAAAGTATAATTTGCTTTGTTTGTACAAAAATTAATCGCCATAGCAATGGCAATACTTTCAAGTGCAATACAGTCGCGAGCGATGCTGCCGAAACGTTATAATTCGATTTATTTCTGTAAATTATTTCTTTTAATGCTGGTGTTTTTGAGCACTTTTTTGTTACAACCTGTGTTGATCCATGCGCAATTCAACTCCGAGGTGTCTTCTGGATTTGGAAACTCACAGAGCGATTCGCTGGACCGCAACCAACCCCCGTCCGCGACGACTGCCTTTCCAGAACTCGCGAGGATGAGGACTCTTGCCAAATCCACGGTCTTCAATTTAACAGTGGGCGTCGTAGTATCGGACAGAAATATCATTCAAAACTTTCTGATTCCTTTCTTCAGGGAGCTCAACAACGAAGCTCCGGTGGCTTCCAGACCCACTGTGAAGTTACGACCCATCTTTGACCAGCCTGATCTACCGACAAAATCTGCCAACCCGATAGAAGCGGTGCTGAAAATTTGTGAACGGTGAGAATTAATGATTTTCTTCATCAATTTTGAAGGTTTTTGAAAATACAATTTGGTTTTGACTATTTTTATGTCGCTGTTGTTTTGTTTCTCAGTTTGAATCAATTGTCGGGAGTTTCAATGTTGAAGTTTTTGAGAACAAATGTATTGCAATCGAGTACAATACTTGTTTCCCGTGAATGACTTTGTTCACGGGACTGATCTTCTATAGGCTCTCACAGGACTTATTTCCTGGAGGCTTCTTTTCACAAAGTTTTTTCGATTTTTTTTTGCATCTTGGTTGTGCAATAACGAACTCCATTGTTGTTTTTGTAAGTATTTTTCATTTCAAATTTTATTCGGCTCAAAGAGTTTCAGCCTATGTTATATCGGCTTAGTAGTCTTAGAGTGCGTCTTTTAATGAGCAAAAGTATATTTTCTTCTAGGAGGGATTTACAAACCTCGAGTTTCGATTTTTTTATGCTACGGGTTTTTTGACATCACATTTTTTGGGCGCAACGGTCGTCTACCCTAATATTGTCTGCTCAGTAAGCGCTTTATAAATTTTGTCTAGTGTTCGCCTAATTGATGTCGACAATTTGCCTACTCGGCTTCTTGCTTCGAAAATGAGTTTCTTTTGAGACAAATCGAGATATGAACTTTTTGGACGATGCAGTTTCTAGGTTCACCCATTATTTTTGTTTATTTCATTTTGACTTCGGCTTTTTTCTGTCGGCTAGCTCGCCATGCTATGTTTGTGCTGGCGGAGGTTAAGTTCCACTCTGCAATGAAAAAATGAACTTGTTGGTAAATTCAGTCAGTCATTGGAATTGTTTTCGAATCAAATAAATATTTTTTGATTTGGTCTCAAAAACGTTTGTTAGATTGAGAAGTGTCGATCATTTACCGAAATTCAGAGAGGTATATGGTGATTGTATTATTATTTTTGAATTTCTGTTTCTGGAAAAAGTTATAATGAAGTTTGTCGCGTTGTGTGGACGAAATACAATAGCTTGAAGTCAAAAAATTTTGGGCGTAGTCGCATAAGAAAATGAACAGGTATGAAAGTTGAACCCAAAATCTCAGGTATGACAGGGTAGAACTAAAAAATTCTGGTTTTCTGCGGTAAAAGCGTTCTGGTTTTCGGTCTTATTGTTGCAGCACATAGGTACTATACGTAATTTTCCGCGGTAATAGATAAATGATTTTTTTCTTTTTAGGGGTTAGGCGAGACTAAGAAAACTTCCATAAAGTGATGAAAAGTCGATTTTTTAGTTTCTTAATTATTTGCAGTTTTGTTCTCGATATTATCGTTGACCTGAGTGTTTCCGAAAAGTATGAACATCGCTTTCACATCAACTGATTTATTTTGTATGGCATCGATGAATTGAAAAAAGTTGTAAAAATTGTGATAAAATTTATAATAATTTTCGAAAAATTGATCTGATGTAACAAACTGTGGTTTTATTGCACTCGTGTAGTACTCATGGTCATCATGGTTTAGTACTACACCTGGGTTGCTGCTTTTGAACAACGTTTTTGCGTTGGTATAAATCAATTCTTGAAGTTTTTCAGTTTTGTGTTAAGAATTACACAAACGCTTGCATGTGTTTTTTCTGCTTTTCTGTAGCGTCTGGCTTAATTATAAGATGAGCGTTTAACTATATAAGGCAGCTAGGATAAATGACTCATTCAGAAAAAATGGGCTTCCTAATACAGAGGTTAGTGGTTCGAATGGCGTTGTTGACTTTTGTAATCAGCTATTAATATTTGTTTTCAATTTTTTTTCTTCCAGTGTTGAAGCACTGTGTTGCTTGTGTTTGCGAATTGAAACTTCTTTTCTCTGTAGTTCATGGCAGGAGATATTTGATTGGTCTGCTTCTACATGTTTTAAAAAGTCAGCTTTTTTCTCTAAAAGTTTTCAACTTTTGCAGAGTTGTTATCTTATGTCTAAACTGTGTGTTGGGATCTTGATTTCAAAGATATAGCCGATTTTATAGATTCCATTGATTTCACTTGCGAAACAAGTGAGTTGTGATCGGTAATAAACTTTTTCCCGTAAACAACGTTGTTATAAATCTAAGATATTGAACTTGATTTGTTAAGGAACCTCAAGAAATTCTAGGTCTTTCTAGCTTGGCTAGTTGTAAATAGCATGTTATTGGATTCTAAGTTCTGGAGTTCAAATCAGGAGCGGACCTTTCTTTTATATGTATGGAATGAAATTTTTTACTGGTAAGGTTTGAATGGTCGCACTTTTGTTTCTCTGCGTATTTTTTGTCGGCTTGACAAGCATGCAGGTTTCTTCTGATTTTTAAGTTTTAGTAAACATGATAGTCATTTTGTAATTTGTTAATTTACGAACTCTTATTTTTAACTTCTCCTAATGTATATTAATTGGATTTTGTTCGCTTAAATGGTTTCGTGTGTGTTTGTGTTAGGTTCGTGCAGCAGGGCATAGGGGCGTTGGTGTTGCGGAATGAGAATAGTGAACTGATGACCCCAGTGGCCATCTCCTACACTCTCTCCTTCTACCAGATCCCCATCATATCCATCAACGACAGAAACAACATCTTCTCCGACAAGGTACCCAACTACTGATTCACCTGCTCCAATTTGTCCACTATTATACGTTGCTATTATCAAGTGTCAATAATTCAAGTGAGGAGAAAGTTATTGAGGTCGTGTTTTGTTGGTTTTCTTTCAGGAAAAGTGCCGGAAAAAAAAGATTTTTGCAACGCAATAAAGAAATTGATTCGGTTTTCTCAAATTGGGTTAGTTATATTAATAAATTTTATTTGTAAAAGAGTCATGAAATTCAAAGAGCTTTAAGGCGATGAAGTTGTTTCCAGGAGACTCGAAATTTGATATTTTTTTTGAAAATTTAAGTCATTTATTTAAATTTCCTTGAGCTCATTGATACTTTTCCTGTGACTGTTGGCTGTGTTACTTTTGTAATAAGTTTTATTACATGTTCTCACTGTTTTTTGGAGAAATTTTACGTGTATAGAAACCTGCAGGCTTGCTTTTCAATTTCAATCTGGTTTCTCAGTTTGAAAAAAATAGCTTGCGTATCCTTCTTAAAATTTCCTCCAAGTAGCCAATAATTTTCCTTTTAAAATAATCATTTACATTTCTGTCCATTATCTCTGACCATTGCATCCTGATGGCTTTCTACCATTGCATCCTGACGGCTTTAATCATAACCTTGAGTCTTGATGTGAACTAGTTTTTGACTGACGTAGATGCAAATTTCAACATATCAGTTAGAAATACTTCCGTTTGTTGGAAAAATTGGAAGGCCCAATTCAAACATTGCAGGTAGAATCAACTGAAAATGGAGAAGTTGGGCTGGCTCGCTTGCAGTCAACTTGGCATTTCCTCTGATGCCGGATATCATTGTGTCCCTGATCCCTCCCAAAGCCCCGCCCGACCATCGAACGGTGCTTGGTAAATAAACCGATAGGACATTAAGACGACATGACACTACGGCAACAAATGAGCGTTAACACTTTAAACATACTGTTCGATTTTAAGCGATTTGTTTTTCTCAGAAAAGGAATTGTGTAACAGCGTCTTAAAATACCCTCTAAACGGTTTTTGTCTTACTTAACAGCTGTCGTTTAATTTGCCCAACTCTTCGCCAAACACCCTGCTGCGGTTAACTTGAACAAACAACACATTCATGCTTTTGCTATATCCCATTTGTAATTAAAACTACCTACAACAATGTGCTATATACAGACGATTAGAAAGGAGAACAGAGATGCTTATGGATTATAAATAGTTGAATAGGTAAAATTGAATTATTTGATTATTTTAGGGTTTTTTCACTATATTTAGTTTGTACATTTAGACGACTGTTGTATCAGCTCAATTTTTCTAAACGAAGAACTGAACTCACAAAAACGCACCGGAAAATTTTTATAAGACCAGTGAACAAAGTCCATCGTTTTTTGATCGATACCCGCCCTGCTGGCTGAGCATGGTTTATTTTACCTTTATGGTTGATTAGTTGGGTAAAAAGAGAAGATTAAATGGTCTGATTCCGGGGGGTACATGTAATCAAGTATGGATGTTTTAAAGCTGGATATAGTGAATTGTTTTTTTTTTTGAAGGTATCGAATTTTCTTTTGGCGAGTTTTATGAATAATAGGTAATACTTTTTTGTTTGCCGTGCAATTGCTTTATTACAGCGTTATCAAACTACACGTCTTCGCATCATATGGGCTCTGCAGTAAAGTTATAAAACTCCACAATGGGGACCTAATAAGCCAAATCTGCAAAACCATTTAACATTGTAATCAATAAACAATTGCACTTTCGATTAACAAGTGTTATAAAATCGGGTACTAGATTTTTTCAGACCTTTTTGCAGCTGACGCTCAACCTAAATGGACAAAGACCATGCTTTGTTTGACTGCTTCTTTGTCGGCGTAGCTTATGCTTAAAATGGAAATCCTATCAAAATGTTCCTGTTATATGCAAGTACTTCGTTCCAGAAATTTTTCTGTTTCTTTTTCCACTTTTTTTTTGGAAGGTTTTTTAATCGTTTTTTTTTTTTTACAATTTTGAAGCTTTTATTTTTTGTATCAAGACGAAAGCAATTAATAGCGCCTTCTCTGAAAATTTGTGGCTCTTTCTGATTGAGACTCTTGCGGCACAAATTTGAGTTTGTAATTTCAGCTTTAGGAATCATAACGGTTACAGAATAGCTAGATCATACCTATTTTTGTAAAAAAAATATATTGAAAAATGTTTAAAAAATATGACATTTTTTTTACTATGTGGTTAAAGGCATTAAATTTTTTAAAGAAAATGCTTTGGTTGTCTTGGAAAGCAGTCGAAGGAGATTCTCTCGACTTTCAAAAATTAGACGTGTGTGTTCAAGTTATTGTTACGACCATTGAAAATGGAGAAATTTGTATTCTGGGGTATTTTAGGTTTTTTTCGTTTTCCACACAAAATCAGGTATCTCAAATAATTATCGGAATAATTTGAGTGATATATCATATAAGAGCTCTTTCAGTCGTGATTCGACTGACTTTTCCAAAAACTATCTCAGTATCGAGAAAACAATTTTAAAGTTTTCGATTTTCAGTCTAAATGCGAGCGAATAAAGCGAGCAAACAGGTTTACAATAGCTTATTTAAGCCGTGTAAATTTAGTTTTACTCGAGTATAATTCGTTTTTGGAGTTATTTTTGCACCATTTGGGAATCAAAAACTTCAAAAGATTTCCGCAAACAAATTTGAAAAAGTTGTCGACTATTTTTTGATTTTTTAAATGATTTTTTGTTTTTGAAATCATTTTTCTACAAAAATTGTTGTCCAATTTGTCTTTTATAGTATGGCTGTCGAAAATGCCCAAGTTGAATTTTTTTGTCCAGATCCTGTCGTGACACCACTCGTTTTTTTTTCCAGAACATTCTGTGCTACTTGCACAGTAAACGGCTATATTTGTTCTGATATATTCTTGTTTTTTTTAGGCTATGAAAATTCAAAAATCAATGACAATGAGCTGTATGTTTGCCTGTTGTCGATAGATATATATTAGTTTTGTTCCTGAGATCTTTTGGTTTTCTTCCATTATTCTGCATAGTAGTAGTATGATAAAATAAAGTACAACATTAAAGAGCGTGGAAAAATTTGCGAACTTGAAGAAAATTCATTACCCTGTACGCTTGCCGTTATCCAGCTTTACCTAGTCGGAACAATAAGTTTTTCTAGAGCAATCACTTGTTTAAAAGAATCACAAAATATTTGTTAGCTTAGGTTCAGAATCAGTTTGAATGTTGCTTCTGATGCTCTACTCTTAACCTGGTCAGAGGTCAGATACATTACGGAGGTCCTGTGTTTGAATCTGGTCGGAGCATGAAATAAAGTATTGTTGAAAAATCTATTGTGTGCTTAAATTTGTCGCCTTCACGGCACGGATTTTTTTTTACAAATTAAACAATTTCAATCAAATTCAGGATCTTTTTGAAGTTTTTATGTACTCGTACAGGTAATTGAGTTTCAAGAAAGTTGCTGAAGTTTTGTTTTGTTAGAAGAATTAATTTGGAAATTCAGTCCGAAATTTCCGGTCTGAAAAATTAAAAAGTGAGAACCATTCTTTCGCTACCGCTGTACTAGACAACTTTACTAACCAAAAAGCGTCCCCATTTTTTCGTTTTTCAGACTGGAAGTTTTGGACTGAGCTTTCAAGCTAATTCTTCTCAAGATTTAACGATGTTTTGCGTGTCTTCTGGTTAACAAAAATTAGATAACTAACTTATTAAAGTCCTAAATAATTTTTATAGGCTTTCTCGTATTAGTTTTTGTTATTACCCCTTGCAATGAGCAAGGGTATTGCAATCGGGTACTGGACTTTTCCCCCGTAAATAACTTTGTTTTCACAGAATGCACAAAATTAGAAATGGTAAATTTAGGTTTAGTTCATAATGTATTCAATTTTTGTGTCTCGGGCACACTTGGTCTGGAGTTAGCGAATAAGTATGGGAGGGCAAAGGTCCTGGGTTCGAATCTGACAGGAACTGTTTTTTTTCAGTGTTTTGATTAATCTGCGTTTGTTATTTTACTAACCTTGACTTCATATCTTTATAGGTTTCGGACTATAATAAATTGGTTTAATGGCCTCATATTCCGTCTTTTGACGAGCGAAAAAAAATGTTTATCTGTGCGTTTGTATGTGTTTTGAGGTTGAGAGGAATTTAATAACTTTTTTTAGTCTTTAAATTTTTTCTTTTTGGCTCAATAGGTTTCGGCTTATTTATATTCGGCTTAGTGGCCTTATACTGTTTCATTTGAGGAACAAAGAAAGCTTTGTATGTGTCTGTGTTTTGAGCGCGATGGGAACTTGTTAGCTTTTCATGAATTCAAGGGTTTCTGTTTTTCGGTTTTGTTACCGGTTTTTGGCTTGTAAACGCTTGATCAATTTTCTTCCGATGTTTTTTTTCACAATTTATTTTCTGGGCATATTTTTGTTTCGAAGCTAACCTTACTCGTTTTGATAGATTTAGTTTTTCGACATTTTCTATTTTTTTTCGACTTAGCAGCTTTCTTTTTAAGAGTAATGAATTTTGTATGGCAATTGGTGCGAAGCTCAAGCTTCACCTCTGTGTAAAATTTTGCGTGGTTGGAACAATCTGTGCCACTTGCACAGCAACTGGCTGTCCTTTTTAAATGATAATCGCTCTGTTCCAGTCGATCCACTCGATGTTCATGCGCACTGTGCCGGCCTACTCGGAACAGGCTCTGGTGATGCTGGACATAGTGTCCCACTTTGGATGGAGTAGGATAGCAGTGCTGGCCACGAATGACGTAGACGGACGGAACTTCATCTCCAATATGTGGCCGGCCACTCAGAGACGCAACATCAAAGTCGACCCCTACTTCCCATTCGAGGTAAACTCAAAGTATACAGACAGTTACTAGAAGAAACTCCACTTTTTCCAAATAATGATGTAAATATGACAAAGTGAATAGGGCAACAGTGTCGCCATTCACTGGAGTTTTCGAACAGGAGCGGATTTTGGATTCTTCAGCGAGACTTTAAAAACCGTCCGATTTCTCCTGGAAATTAAAAACACTTTATGTACCAAAATTTTGAGCAGTTTCGGCGAATTTTCGTGACTAATTTTTGATAAGAGGAAACGAGACAAAGTTTCAAGTTATAAGAAACTCAAATTTTTAATGAAAGCAATTTGAAAGTAGTTGGCTTTTTTTAATGAAAGCAGTTTGAAAGTAGTTTGCTTTTTTGAAGTCAACCGTTTTTTTGTTTGATAGTTAAAATGTTTGAAATGAATTCTTGACCTCGTGAGTAAAAAAATGGATTGTTTTTGCAGCCAGGAAACAAGATGCTGATTAAGTTCCATCTGTCGCACTTGGTCAGATCGCCAACCAGAGTGGCCCTCATCTATGCCAGCAAGGAGGACTGTCTCTCTATTGCACAGGAGGCTCAGAGGACCAACATCAGTTCCTCCTTCGTGTGGATATTCAACGACTTGATCATCTCCGACATGAGCTCGGCTTCCAACCGACTCCAACAAGTGCCCCCAGGTATCAGGTGCTTCTTCATACCCGGGGAGGGGGATTAAATTTATTTTATCATTAAAATCTAACTGACTTCCTTAAATAAAAAAATCTGTGAAATTTCATTTTTGAAGAAATAAAAATGCGCATCGCTCATTTGATGGAAACAGAAAATACCTATATTGTAGTTTCAAAATGCTTCAATACAAATTAAACAATTTACTCAATAAAAATTAACCGTATCGAGAAGATGGCACAAGGTCATTGCGACGACTACAGTAGCTCTTGCTGAAATACCATCAGGAAAACTAACATTATGGCTAGAAGAGAAAACTTCAAACAAAATGTGCAATTTAATTTGAATACTTGCACTACAGTCTTGTTGTTCTCGTTTTCGTAATACTAGAATAGTCCGAGGTCTTTTAATTTTGATAGAATTTTTTTTATAAGGATAGATGCATAATCAAGTAATTGGCCTAACGATAATTCACGTTATTTACACTAGCATGTAAATGTTTGGGAGAATTTTTGCTGCATAGCATTGGCAATTTTTTCACCTGTAACTGGTTTGTTGGTAGCTAGTGTTTGCAAATTTTCAAGGGGACGTGACGCTGACTTGTAGCAACATTTTGTTAGTTTGATACTTAATTCTTTTTACAGATCTGCTTTTTTTCAATTGTTTGCTAGTTTAAGATGCGCAATTTATTCATTTTCGAAGTAAGAAAATGAACGCGATTTTTTGGCGCGCGCTCCCCCTCAAAGTTAGTATATATTTAGAAAAATTTAAGGTCAGTCAGCCAAAAATGGATATCTCAAAATAGTACAAAGGGGGACCCTTTGGGTCGACAGGGGGTCGAATCCCTGAGAAAAAAGAGACCCCCCCCCCCCACCGAAATCCGCTACTGGCTCAATAAATAACTGGAAAAATAACTTGATAAAAATAACCTCAAAGACTGGCCTCGGTCTGTGTTGGGGGTTAGACAAAGGTCATTTGGTTTTAATTGCTTAAATGCTTAAGTTTATTCTGCGGTAAACTCGACAATATTCGAGAGAAGGTGACGATTAGTTGCAGTAGCTGAAGCGGTGAACTTGTGCACTATTCCTATGCCTTGTTAAAAATTTTCTCTTGTTACGAATTTTTGCCTGTTACGAGTTGTCGCTGAACGGATGTTGTTTTGTGCCATGGTTGTTTGTTTGAATGAATTTAATAGCCGCCTGTCATACTCTTTGCTTACTTTTATGAAAAGTCAGACAATTTAATTTAATATTCCCGTCCGGAATTGATTTCCTTTTCTTCTGCAGGCATCTCTTTCAGTCTACAATTTCCCTCAATCAATTTCAGGCTCATTTTCCCTGGTGATTTCCACATTTTTAGTCAGTCTAGTCTTTTCTTTCGCAGAGAAATTTTACCTTTGAAAAGTTTACTGTAACTTCTACGAACAAGGAACAGTTTCCGAGGCAGGAAGGAGCAGTTATGAATATGACAAGGCTCAATCTATATTTTATAATTTAGTTTTGTGAACCCAACCAATGCATCCGATTTATTATCAAGTTTAAGCGTCATCCAAAAATCATTGAAATGTCATAAAACAAAATTTTTAGTTTTTTTAATTTCATACAATGATTAATTCTGTTTTAGTAGCTGCGACGAATAGTCTAAGCTCAAGTATTTTATTTTTGATTCGTTCAACAAAACCTCATACCAGATTGCAGGGAAGTTGTTATCAAGTTTGGTTTTGAAGTGAGAAAGAAACAACAACTGTTGTTGGTCCAACTGCCTAAAGGCTCGTTATTTTAGAAATGCAACTTTGAAAATGGTAAAATTTTTCAATTGTCACTCTGGTATCAAAGCAATTTTTATATTGTAAAATTGATCAGTTAATGGCACTTCTGCCGATACTATTTTATTTGAAGCTTATCAACAGATTGAAAAAGCCCATCCATCCATGCTATGCTACTACAGTTCTATTGATTTGTCAAAAAAAGCATGAAAGTAAATGAGACGAAATTCATATGGCGTTGCTTGTTATTTTAAATTCGGAAATATTATTAAGAGTCGATTTATTAGAAGTATTAGGAGTAAATTTGTTCAGGCTCTAAATGACTTTTTTGCCGTATGACTTTTTTCATTTTTTTTTCAATTTCACTTCATTTTTTTTTGTATAAAATAAGGCAAACACCATTATTGTACAGCAAAAATTAAAAGGCCACGAAAACCGTGATTGACTTCTTACTTCGAAAATGGAATGCAATTATGAGATTTCCCAGCGAAATAAAATTTATTCCCATTGATCCAGTTTTCTCAAATTGGGTTCATTTTATCAAAAAATTGCCATTGGTATAAGTTGTTCTAGAACTTCCTAGAGCATTAAGGCCATATATTTTTTCTTGGATTATCGAAGTTTGAAATTTTTTCAAAAAAATCGAGTCAGAATTTTTTTCCCATTCAATTGGAGGGAACGTATGCGCCTAGAACGGCGAAGGTCGTGGGTTCGAATCTGACTAGGGCTTGTTTTTCCTAACGGGAAATATTCCGGTTCAAAAAAATGTCATAGCCTATTATTTGTCTGCTTTTGTTTTGTCGGCTTAGTTGCCACATATTAGAATTTTTTGCTCTAAGAAATTTTCTTTGTTGTTCATTTTAATGTTTTGATTTGTTGCTGTTATTTGTAATTTAGTACTAGACTTGCCTTGACTTCGTTCTATTTCTAAAAAAAATTGATTCGACCCGAATAATTCCGGCTTATATTCTATCGGCTCATCGACCGAGTTTTGGATAGCTTCAAGGGAAATGGATTTTTTGGTTCCCTCCAAATCGAACAAATTGCTAAAAGTCTTCGAATACAGTTTATAGTTCAAAGTTTTTCATGACAACATTTTTGTTTCGGCTCTACGGTCATTTACCCAACGTTTTTTGTCTCAGTTGCCGCTCGATTATTGTTTATCAATTTTAATTAAATGCCGTTGATTGTGTTCCTGGACGTATATTCCACAAATAAACCAACATTCCCGATATCATTTTGAAGTCTTTTTAGTTGTGGTTTTTACGAAATAATTCAATTTTTTGGACTTAGTTGATCTCTTTTCCTGTCCGCTAGCTTATAATGCTCTTTTTATGTGGTATCGCAGATGGTGCAAAGCGTGTGAAACTCTGTCCTTTTTTTTCTGTTATCCGAGGTAATTAATAGTTTTGCAACAGCATTTTACAATTTTGGTCGTGTGTAGCAAAAATAGACGGTTTTGTCTGCTAAGACTTACACGATAAAACCATCTTTGAATTTCCTTTGACAGGAATTGTTTCGAAAGGTGCTTCAAAACCGGTGACTGCAACTTCAAAAACAAGAGAATGTCGATTGAAGGCGATTTGAGATATGATGTATGTCACGTGGCGTCGTCTCCAGCAATATCTACAAATATAGTAAAGGAAAGAATAAAAAGGAAAGTCGAAGATATATTAAGATATCGTTCGTTTGATTTCCAAGATACAACAGGCTGTTTTTTAAAGATAAATAAATAAATAAAAGGAATCTAGGAGTCTCATTAAGTCAGATTAGCTTAAGATTTTCGAGTTAGCAAGTAAAATGTTCAAAGCGATGCATTTGTTATTGCATTGGCGAATATTTCAGGGATGTCATGAAAACGCGCAATGTCGTCAAGTTTTCACAACCAAGAAACTGATTGAGTTTATAACTAATATTGTTCGATTGTTTGGCTGCTTATCGTCGGTTAAACTAACTTTGCATATATTCAAGGGTCTTCTAGTTTTCAGATTTCGTTTGGTTCATCGGTTTTCGCTACTTCGCCAAATTAGTAAAACGAATTAGGTTACAAAAAGTTAAGCTGCACCAATGAATACGCTGTAAGTAGTCATCTCATTGGAAAGAATCATTGTTTTTTTTCGAATCCTCTTTTTGCAAGAATTCATATTAGGATTTTTTGATGATCGAATTCAATGTCATATTAATAAAAATGGCTCACTGACCGAATCGAGCCGTTCACACTATAATGATGCATCGGAGTACTGGTATACCACATTTTTAAGTGTAAGAGAATGAAGTTATTTTCAATTGTATAGGTCTTGATTTTTTCAGGTAAAGTTTAAAATGCTCACAGTTACAGAAAAGCATTCATAAGAATTAATAATTTTATGAATGCACTCAGGTTTATATGCACTTTCATAGCTCAAATCAAATTCATCTTTTAAAAGATAGGTAAATTGCGTTCTCCAATTATTAAAGAGGCTTTGAGACGGCTTTGTATTTTAATATTAGATTTTCCTGCGGAAAACAAATTTATCCATTAATAAAATTTTTCTTGAATTGGCTTAATTCTATCAAAAAAAGTGTCAATGATAATTTTTTTTTGAAATAAAAAAATTGCTGTAGTTTGGTGTATATGTATTTTCGGTTTTCTTGTTCATTTATACTTTTCCAACCTTCAGTTTGTGTTTTCCCTGGCTTTTAGCAAGAGTTTTTTAATTGGCTACTAGACTTTCCCGTCCACAACTTTTCTAGCTGAATGCCAGAAAATGAAAATTTTCAAGTTTCAAATGTGGCAGTGTGTGTATGCTGTGTTTTCAAGGATACAATGAGTTTTCTCCCAATAATTTTTTGTGTATTTTCACCTATTGGGTGTCGGCTTCAAAGTTTTCGGCTTATTGTTATATTATGATTTTTCTGTATATATGTATATTATTAAGTTTCCCAATGTTAATTTTGCGTGAATTCTGCTATCGTAGGGTAGGAACCAGCTGTAGTCATCACTAACACTAGAGGTCATCGAAAGTAATATTATTTTAAAATCTGTACAGTTAATATTCGAAATCCTAGAAAACTTCAATTAGTTTCAGTGCCAAGAGGAACTGGTCCGATCTTTACTGGCTTTCTGACTGATTTTATGGAATTCCATTGAATTCCATTCGGACGAATATTTTTCGGACGAATTTGAATATTTTGAATTCCATTCGGACGAATTGTCTTGAACGATTTTTTAAAAACAGCTGACAGTTCTGAAATGATGTTTCAGGTGCCTTGATCCCTCGGCTAAAACACGCAGAAGACACGGAAGCACATCTAATGGATGCTATCAGGGCTGCAAAGTACTCTTACCAGTCGATGATCAAGAAAACACAGGCTCAAAAACTGCGCACGATGACTCAGAACCAGCCAGAGGTGAACCCAGACGGATCTGTCGACTTCGACTACGACTTCACCAGTAAGATGAGATAAAAGATAAATCTTTATTCATCCTTTCGTGGGAATCCTTCATGCGCAGGACCGAATGCGCAAAAGGTTTGTCAACCAATCAGCGCTCAGTATTCAAAAATTCGAAAAATAGGCAATAAATTCAGTCAATTGTTCGGGAATTGATATACGTGAGAATGTTTGAGTATCCGGTCGTGCATGCATGAAAATAGTTTCCTCCACGCCTTTTGGAAAAATAGTCAAAAGAGATTTTCGTTGTTTGCTTCGTTGTTTGCTTATTTTCAACAGGGCTGACAATATTTGCATATACTTGACCGTTGGATTAGTTCATTATATGGGGCAATTGTTTTTGCTTCTGGAAGAAATTATTGAATTAAGCCAACAAAATAGTGGGAGTCTTTTAATGCAACTTAGGATGAAAGTCTCTGTTTAAGTTCAACTGAATGATAATGCTGGGTTTTTTTTATGCTGGGTTTTATGTAAAAACTTGCGCTCTCTTATATCTAATTTGCAACTGAATTTATAGTTTTTGGAATTCCCAGCGGAATACAATTGCTTGTGAAATCAGATTAATCAATTGAGTTGATTTGTTATTAAAAAAACGTCCATGACAGAAGACTTCTGAAGACAGAATACTTCTAAAAAGCGTCTATGACAGAATTTAAAGAGCTTCTCGGTTTTGTCAATTTTCAGTGAAAATGTCTTACTGGTCAGTTAATTGCAGAGCAATAATAAATTCTGTACGTGTTTTTATATGCTGGGTTTCATTTTCAATTAGTTTTTTTTTTTGTAAATCAAGACAACCACTAATTGTGAAAGGTTATCGAAAGTTTGTTAAAAGAGCTTTACGGCGAAATTAAAGTAGAACATCAAAAACATGCATTCCTTCGCTTTGGGTTTCCTTGAGTGCATTAAGAACGATAATTGTGGTTTCTGCAATTCGCAGAGGGTCTATCGAAAGTTATCCGGTCTGTCTAAGTCCAGGTGCTTTCTATTATCTCCCCACATTCCAGACAAAGTCGTTTTTGTTGGACTTAAACCTGGAATTGCCGGATGACTGTTTGTCATTTTAACCAGGTACACGGACCCCTTTGACAGACGAGGAATTGCTGAAGTTGGCGAAGGAGGGGGGCAATCCGGCCCCCACCCCCAAGGAGTGCGGGGGAGAGGGGGCACATTGGGCTGATGGACACAAGTACCTCGGGTAAGTTAAAAGCGAGGTTTCACATTGAGCTAATTGTGCTACTTATGAGCTAAATGTAGTTTTCGAGTTCTGTTCTTCCAGTTGACAGCGATTCTTCAACTTTAAGTATGATCTCTGGATTTTTATATGACACTTGAATAAATTTGCTTGCTCATGTGGATGTTTCTCGCCAAGAATTTTGGCTCCAGGTAACTCCAACTGAAATATCAATTGAAATTTTCTGCATGATAAAATAAAATTTTGAGACTATCCTGTGATGGCAATTAAAATTTTCTACGATTTTAAAATACGATAGCGAACACCATTACGATACCTGCCACAATTACGAATGATTTTTAAATGTTAAAAGCTACGGAAACTAAACTGACAAAAATAAGGAGAGAACTGATTGTCTCAAAGATGGATTTTGATGAAGCAGAAAATTACTTGGATTCTAAGATTTTGTAAATTGTTTTCGCATTGAAGGTTTCTTCGGTTAATGTTATAATGGTCTAGTTTCCTGATGTTACGTCGCTTGAAGCGCCTAAAATACGTTTGCCCATTGGGAGGTCGTAAAAACTTTTCTTGCTCTAATTTTTTGTTGCAATTTTTTTTACTCAAAGAGTGTCTATCCGAGTAATGTCTGCTGCGTTAACGCTTGATAAATTTTGGTTATTCGACATTTCTCAACAAACAAATTTTTAGCAAATAATTTTCAAGATTGAAGCTGTTTTTTTTCGACTCCAGTGCTTCTCTTCTTTTCTTTCGGCTGCCATGCTATTTAATGTTGTATCGCAATTGGTTCGAAACTCCGCTTCATCTGTGTAAAATCAACCTAGAAAAAGTATTGAATTTGTGCTTAGGTCTTAGTCAAAGTTATAACAGCAGTTTTTTTTAGGTAAAAGAACGAATTGATCTAACTTTTTCAGGACGGAATGATGTTTTTCCGTTTTTTTTTAAAGTGTGTTCACGCTTAAAATAGATGTTTCGCGGTTTAATTTTGATTAATTCGGTTTGTTTTTCTGAAGTTCTGCAGAATAAAAATCCTATTAATACAGTTTACTCTAATGGGGATACATTTATGAGAAAAGTGCCGCTTATAAGCAATTTTTGCAGTTCCAAGAGCTTTTACGTGATTCACCTTGCGAGACAAAGTGGCATGTAATCGGGAACTGGACTATCTTTGTCTTTTTGTCTCCCGTAAACAACTTTTCTTTCGCATTCTATAAGAAGTACCTGCTGTTCATGCAGTTGCTTTCATGTGCAAAACGTACAAGCTGACATGCTCAAATTCTTCAAAACTCAAATACAACTACCTCTTAGATCATTTTTGGTAGTAATTAGTATTTACACTTCCGAAGCGAGTGTATTAGTACGAACTTTCTTTTTTCCAAACTAAGTCGCAAATAAAAGTGCTACTTATGGTGGCACTTTGAACGATAGGCTGCTGTTTAGCAGTATAATGTCATATTTGCTTTATCATCTGATTAGTAAAAAGTTAACACAGTTGATGAATTTTTAATTCATCAAATGAACCGAAAAAGTTATTTGTTTCAAACAGCAGTACAATGATAAAAATATCGATTTCAGAAATTTTCAAACTCAATTTATCTCGCAATTTTTTTGAAATGCATTATTTATACAAAATTTGGCTTTATGCTTTCCAATTTATTACTTGCAAAATTGTCTTTTTGTATTTGATCTTTCCTTTTTTTTCCAAACGCAATTAATATTGTGTCAATCTTTACAAGCAGGTTTTTTCCAATGCTAGTTTTTTTTTATCTTTGATTCAAAAAATTTATATTATTATTGATAGTTGTTCTATTGTGTGTAAATAAACCAACTCTGATTGATTTTTTTTCGGTTAAATGGGCTGAGTTCTATGAGTATCGGCTTAGTCAACTTATAATGCGTAGAATCAAGAGCGAGTTTTTTATATAGTTTACCTCCGCTTCAACTCTGTATTTCAACCGCAATTCTTGTGAAGCTCCGCTTCACCGCTGTATATATTTTTTTTCGAAAAATTTCCAATTCGTTTTTTTTTTTCACATATTTTTTAATTTACTACAGATTTTGCACGCTTTTCGAGCCATCTGTTGACTATATTTGACGCAGACTCAAACACATCCTGAAATTGTCTTCCATCTCATAGATAAATATTCTCAAGCAGTTACATGCGCCGGCATTTTTTGTCGGGGGTTTTTTAAGACAATTTGGACTAAATTAGTATTAAAAGGCAACCTTTGGAATTATCCCCACATCGGCGCGTTTCTAGTCTTAAACTTTCTCTTTTGTTTATAGTGAATTGAAGAAGTTCAAGCAGAACCCGGCCGAGACGGGCGACTTGGCCTTCAACTTGGAGAGTGGGGACAGACTGAACTCCGAGTACGAGATACTGAACATGCGAGCCACTCCCCCCTTCCTAGTCCCAGTGGCCAGCTGGAGTGCGAACGAGGGGCTGGGAGTGGACCCGGCGGGGGAACAGATTGTATGGCCCAGTGGGTCCACAGTCAAGCCACAGGGCGTGGTCGTGTCCAAACATCTCAAGGTTGATAAATGATTGATCTTATTTCATGCTCTCCGTTAATCTTCAGGGTGTGCAGTTTTTGTTCAGGGTGTGCATTTTTTTGGGATCAACCGTACCACCCCCCCCCCCCCCCTAAGTGACTTACCGTAGAATGCCCTCCCAAGCATGTATTAATTCTGAAAAAAAAAAATTTCTGTTTAAGAAGAAGAATTTATTTCTTCAGACAATTAAATGCAAAAATACAGAAAATGAAGAAACACATATTTAATAGTCATCATTGAATTTATCTGACATTTTGTATAACATATCTGAAGAGGATAGACCAAGGGCATAATAATTGCCCGCTTGACGTCTAGCCTGGTAATAGTAAGACACGAAAAGTATAATAACTATAAATAAAAAGTATTTAAATAATAAAAATGAAAATTTTTTCAATTTGTTTTTTTTTCCACTCCTTTCGAAAACATCTTTTTTTCGAGAATTTATTTAGAGGATCCGGATCATGATTGCAGCTTAGCTTAGTGAGCATCAGTTAAAACTAAGGATCGTAATAAAAATTTGAATTTTTTTTTCCTAAGTAATTTTGGAAACTTCATTTTTTTCAAAAAATGCGATTATCTCGAAAACTACAAGGATTTGGAGCTTCATATTTTCAGCATGGATTCGCAGCCCATAATTGAAGTCTGATACAGGTTGACCAAAGGGATAAAAATATGGTACTATTGATTAGACATTCTGTGATTATTTATCGAAAATAAAATTTGTTAACTCATTATTTCCTAAAGTGGATAAATACTTTAATTTGTGAGCTACCGTAAGCACCTGGCTTGCATTTAGAGACTGCGAATTAATTGGCATAATTCCGTTTTCCTGAAAAATATTAAAAAGTTTGGTTCCCCGTTTAGTTAAGTGGTTTTCTATTTGGGATTTTGGCTTACATATTTTCAGTAAATTCTTTTCCGATCGTCTGGTTCTTTTAATAGAATTATCAAAAGTAAAAAGCGAGTTGAGATAATTTTCTGAATGCAGGTTCGATAGTGATCTTAATAGAAACTTGAAACACTCATAAATATACAATTCATGAACTGTAAGTATTTTGTGCTTTACAAATATATCTGACACGCTTTCGCAATTGTTTCGAAAAGAAATGAGTCGGATAATTTTTTTCTGTAATTCAGAAAGCGGAAGTAATGCATTGTAGCTTGTGCAACCGTACACTAAAATTCCATACTGAATGATAGACCTAATGTTTGATTCATAATACCTAAACATAACAGAGCTCGGCACGTAATGCCTTGTTTTAGCAATTACTCCACATTGTTTTCGTAATTTTTTTCTGACAAAATCAGTATGATTAGAAAATCCTAGTTTGAAATCAATGTTAATACCTAAGTATTTCCAATATGTTTCTGAAGATAAGTTTTTGCCATCATATAATATTGTTTCATTAGAAGCGCTTTTCCTACTGAAATTTATTTGAACTGTTTTTTTCATGTTAAGTGAGAGCCTATTAGCGGCAAGCCATTTCGCAACTGCATTAAAGTCATCACTCAGTTTTTCGAGTGATCGATCTATTGCTACTAAAGTGGTATCATCGGCAAACAAGTATACTTCCGAGTTCTTGACAACGTTTGGTAGATCATTGACATATAAAAGAAAGAGAAGTGGACCTAAAATGGATCCTTGTGGTACACCGCTGTTCATTGTTCGAAAATTTTATCGCACACCAGATATCTCTACACATTGTTTACGATTTGACAAATAGCTCACTATCCATTGTAGACATTTACCTACAAGACCATAATATGGCAATTTTTTAATTAAGATATCATGATTTAGGGTATCAAAGGCCTTCTTTAAATCAAGGATTATTGATGGAATGAATTTCTTATTTGAAAGGCGCAATTTTTCGGTAACCTCGGCGATGGCATCAATGGTGTTGTGTTTGATTCTGTATCCAAACTGTTTACAGTATATGAAGTTAAATTGCTCTAAATAATTATATATTCGGTTGAACATCACACGTTCGAAAGTTCTACCTAACGTCAAAAGCCAAGCAATTGGCCTATAATTGTTTAAATCTAATTTGGATCCATCCTTGTGAAATGGCAGTATTTTTGCTTGGGATAACTCGGTGGGAAAGATTGCTTGCTTAATGGAAGCATTGATCAGTATTGTTAAGCTCGGTATAATTGCACACGCACATGCTTTCAGAATATTATTACTAACATCATCTAGCCCTACGGAGGCTTTTGATTTTAAATCGGATAGAATTGAGGCAATTTCTTTTTCATTAACTGGTTTTAGGTATATTGATACAATTGGCTCCTTAATTCTAATTTCTAATTCAGGAGTTGATAACTGTTTCACCAATTTATCTGCAATTTGTCCAAAAAAGTTGTTGAAGTCGTTTGCAATTGTCTGTGGATCTGTATGCCTATCGCCGCTTTCACTAATAATATCACTGACATCTCTATTACTTCTATTCGATCCTTTTAACATATTTAAAAACGTATATATTTGTCTGGAGTCACCAATACATGTTTGAAATTTCTTCATATAAAAATTTTTCTTAGAGCTTCTGATTTCTGATCTAACTCTGTCATTTAATTCCTTATACCGCAGCTTGATCAAGTGATTATATTTACTTTGCACCAATAAATGATGCTGCTTATTTCTTTTAGTGATGAGGTTTTTAATTATATTTGATATCCACGCAGGACACTTCGTGGTTTTATTAACTTTTTTGATCATTGGGGCAAATTGGTCCAAAACTTTAATAAGCGTTTTGTGAAACCTTGAAAAAGTTTTATTTACATTTTCATTTTCGTTCAATGATAAATTGTTCATTTCATGCAGTAATACGAAGTTGAAATTTTGAACCTTTTCTGCACTCTTTAGAAAAGACGTATCTCTTACTAGGATTGCTGCATTATCATTATCTGAACTGTCTTTATTGAATTTAATTATAACCGGATAATGATCTGCAAAATTTTGATGAGTTAACACACTCACAATTGAATCACTAACATTTGTAATAAAATGATCTAAACATGTTTCTGAATTTTCTTCAACCCTTGTGGGTGAAAAACTTAAAAGACTGAATCCATTTGATTCTCGATGTATTTAGCTGTTGCTGAATTATGTTTCTTAATATCTATATTAATATCTCCACACACAATGACTTCACAATTTAAGTATTGCAAGCTCTCCAATACTTCATCCAGTTTTTCAATGAGCTCCAATTTGTTATTTCTTCGTTTCCTTTGTTTCCTCTTATTTTCAGTTCTAGCATAAGGCTTTCATCAATGGAACAATTCAAAACTTCTTTTAGTGATTGAAACAAGATTCCTCCTCCTCTTGTTGGCCTGGGCTTGGATACAACATTGTATCCACTTAACTTATATATATTTTTTCATCGTCCTCTTTATCTAGCCATGTTTCAGTGACAGCTACTATATTAGGCGGTGACTCCAGACTATATACTAGCGCTTCTATTTCTTCGCTGTGTTTTTTAACGATCTAGCATTTATAAGATGCACACTAATTGGCATTGTATCAATTTTAGCACATGCTTTTTTCAATTTTGGTTGTTAGTTAGTTACAAAGCATTGCTCTAGATCAGCTAATTGATACTTCAACTTCAACCCTCCCTCAAACAATCCCTTGATGGTCTGCACCCTTGAATCTCCATCTAGTTTGTAGTTTATTGTTCCCTCTCTTGTCCATACATTTTCAATTCTCGTATCTGTCTTCATCATATTAAAAAATTTCACTCTTGCCAGCGTTAGATCCTCAAATACTCGTACATTTTTCAGTTCATCGCTGTCTTTGAATTTCTTATTATTTCTTAAAAGATCTATTCTTGAGCTCCTATTAGCGAATCGGGCAATAATAGGTCTCGGTCCTTGTGATAGGGTGGGAAGGCGATGGGCGATTGAGATATTGCTTTTTTCCAGGTTACTGTCCACTTTACTTGCAATATTGATCGCTTTTACTGTAGTGGCGTTTTCTGGAATTCCCATTATCCGGACGTTTTATCTTCTAATATTTGTTTCAATCACTTCTGATTCGGACAAAGCTTTGAGGGCCATTTCTCGACTTTACCACGCCATCTGTCTTTTCACTTAGTTTTTTACTTCCAGTTTTGCTTCTCCTATGGCTTTGTTGAGCATCTCCTCGAATGTCGTTTTCAAACTTTCTTTTATTTTTTGAACAATTTCGGCAGTTATTGCTTTCATCTTCTCTTCAATGGTGTCTGAGATGGTCCTTGAAAAATCTCCTCCTTCAATAATAGAGTCGAGTGGACTTAGATCGATTTTTTGTCGCTTTTCTCCTTTTCTGACTGTTGTGAATGGCGTCTGATCCTTGTATCTCAATACTAGAATTGTCTGCTCCTCGGTCGTTATTGTTTGATCCTCCGCGTTGTTCTCAGTTTGCGTCTCCGCCACAATATTTAAAGAGCTTCTCGGTTTTGTCAATTTTCAGTGAAACTGTCTTACTGGTCAGTTAATTGCAGAGCAATAACAAATTCTGTACGTGTTTTTATATGCTGGGTTTCATTTTCAATTTGTTTTTTTTTGTAAATCAAGACAACCACTAATTGTGAAAGGTTATCGAAAGTTTGTTAAAATGGCGTCTGATCCTTGTATCTCAATACTGGAATTGTTTGCTCCTCGGTCGTTATTGTTTGATCCTCCGCGTTGTTCTCAGTTTGCGTCTCCGCCACAATATTTGTCTGCATTTCGCTCTCCTGCATTTGGTTTTCCATCATCTATCGTCTCTGAAACTATTTAATAATTTTTATATGCTGGGTTTCATTTTCAATTTGTTTTTTTTTTGTAAATCAAGACAACCACTAATTGTGAAAGGTTATCGAAAGTTTGTTAAAATGGCGTCTGATCCTTGTATCTCAATACTGGAATTGTTTGCTCCTCGGTCGTTATTGTTTGATCCTCCGCGTTGTTCTCAGTTTGCGTCTCCGCCACAATATTTGTCTGCATTTCGCTCTCCTGCATTTGGTTTTCCATCATCTATCGTCTCTGAAACTATTTAATAAGTTTATCACAACAATTAAAATATGCATTTCATACAAACGCGCAAATAAAATAGCTGCATACTTTTTATGCGGGATTGAGTTTGTATGCTGTTAATTACCTAGATTAAAATTTTAATTCAGTTTTTTTTAGTAGTACTGTTAATTTTGAACGAATCTAGACTATACTCGAAGTTAACTTATGAAAAATCCATGTTTTCTCTCCCGTAAGTCGATTTTTTTTTTTTGGGGGGGGGGGGGGGGTTGTATGGTTGATCCCATCTTACCATTATTGGGTGTAATCCTCCTAGATTGCTCCAAGATCTGTTGTGCATCAAAAACTATTTTTCCGATGTTTTTTATGATTTTGACACTTGTGGCTCCTCCCACTTTCCGGCCTCAACGTTTTCATACAAGGTCTCTCGTGAATGAGTGCAAATTAAGGGAGACGAGAATTGTACCATTTAAATCAAACAGGCGGCAAAGGTGCAGATTGTTTAATATAACATAAATCGGCGACCAAACCGACAAAGATATGGCATAACTAAATTGTTTGATCTAGCTTTTTGAGAAATTTTCACCATGTTGGTGGAAATTAGCTAATAAATAAATATCCAGTTTTTGATTCAAGTTAACATATTTGCCACAAGATAGAAATTTGCTAAGCGCTGCATGTAAATTTCTTGATTCTGATGGCTGAAAAATCTAACATC
>NC_087065.1:2964806-3061806 GCF_963678635.1 Symsagittifera roscoffensis | reverse complement strand
TTGGAGGAATCTTTTCCTCCCTTCTGAGCCGAGCGAGAAAAATAAGCGAGATTTAACACGTTGTTCAACCTCGAAATAATACACTCCTGGTGCAACTCGGGGACCTTTCGCCCGGCGCTCTTCATTCATTTCTGTGACTTTCCGGACTGCTGCGTCATTACGTGCAATACGACTTGCGATTGCTGCAGCATCTTCATCCGCCCCTACAACTTCTGGCTTTGGAGCAGGATCGTCGTGTACGACACCCGGCGGTTTTAATAACTCTCGTGGATCGCATCTCTCTCTTAGAGTAATTGCCAAGTTGAATTGACCTATCCACGAGTCCCAGCTATGTGGTGGGTCCGCAGTTGGTTTATGCCAAAATACGGATACGCCCAACAGGTCAGTTCGATCCTCGGAGGTCGAAACTGCTGGCTGCGCCATGTGAAACGTCGAAAGACAGTTTTAAAACAAGAATTAATTCTCCTTGTTATGTTATCATATAGATAATATAGATAGATTAGTATTTAAATAATGTCATGACAATAGAAGTAAATACAACTTAAATCTTTCATAAGTTGACAGAGAGTGAATAGAGCGCATGCTGTTAAGGTTCAAGTGGATTGGCAGGTCGGTAACGACCTTGACCGATAATGGAGTTTAGCACGAAATAGCTAGCACACTGATGACGTCATGTTTAAGACTAAACAACGACGCACCACACCCCTCCCCTAAACTGCTTTGGGGGGGGGGGGGGGGTGTGTTATTGTAGTCCGTTTTGTAAGCCTTCAGTGACCATAGTTCTTCTGATTGCATATATGCCCAGTGTCATTTTGAATCAACAGCAGTATGCTCAATTGACTTAAAAAATGTTCCGTTCCAGTTTCCGAACCAGTCGAGCAAAAATACTTGGGGCCGTTCTGTTTCATTAGTAGACAGTTAAAAATACGCATTAAGGCCCTCTGCCGAAACAAACGTGTGGCGATTTTTCAAACAACATCAAAGCTGAAATGTTTCGATAAAAGCATATTCGATAAAAGAGAATATCTGGCTATTGTCCGGTTCGCTGATCAGTATAAGAGTTTGATGCAGTTTGGTGAGTTTAACATAAATAACAGTTTTTGATGTTTGACGTGTAAAAACTTTTGCGAACTGGTGTTTTCTTTGTGGACTTAGACTTCAACAACTGATTTTCAGTGCGTTTGCTCATGTGACATTTAACTCGGTAATTTTCAAGAAACGGCATTGTGGTGCAAGTTGAAGTGAAGCTTGCTAGCAATCACATGGATGCCGTTTCGAAATTCTAACATGCGACGAAATTTGTTAGGTGAACTCTTGCAAGTAAGTCATAGCGAAGTTAAGCTTCGATAACTAATCTTCGGGTTACGCCTCTGACTGTTTAATTTAAAGAAAATTAATAGAATTTATTACATTATGTTCCGAACCAGCAAGATCTGTGGAGTCTCTGACTTCAACACTGAGTTTGAATGTGGTAAATTTAGAAGATCGTCTCGAAAAGAGCTTTTCTGCGTCAAGTTCTGACTACCCCGGATCTTTCCTGTTAGACATCGAGCATAAAGGCCAAGAGAAAGTATGATTTGAGACCAGCAAGTTTGATTCTGGCTCGAAAAAGTTAGCTATCCCAAAATTGTTTCTTGGAGTTTAATGCAGTTGACAGGGATGATAACATTAGCAGAAAATTTCAACAGATGTTTGAACTAGCCGGAAGGATCCAAAAGCTTGTATGTTGGCTCTTGCTTTATATTCTGGAGTTAATGATCCCAAGTGTAAATATACACTTAACTTAATCTTTGGTTATGAGTTTCTAGTTGAAAACAAAATTGTTTTAAATTTTAAGTGTTGTCTTGTTCAGATAGTGACTGCAATAACAGAGCCGTTTGTGAACAAGATGAGAGCCTTCCCAGATGGCACCTGTCACAACATCCTACGCAGTCAGCCAGACATACCTTCAGATGCTAATGCAGTGCCATGCATACTACCCCCTTTTGCGGACAGAAATCAAAGTTAGTAGTACGGCCTAGAAAGTTAACAGTGGATAGATTAGTAAGTGCTCCACTCGGCTAAGTAAGTAGAGAATTTTACCCTTAAAGTTCTGAACTTGTTGCTGTGAAATTAATTAATCTGGAAGTTGTAATCCAAATAAAATCCATTAGGTTGTATGACTAAAACTTCTGAACAGCGAGCCACCCGCAGATTTTGCTACTGAGACTGATTATTATGTCAGTTAGTAGTGGATTTGACGATGGAAGATATGGCGTTGACCCCCCCCCCCCCCTTCCCTCCGTCTCAGGGATTCGACCCCCTGACCAACCAAAGGGTCCAACCTTTGTCACTACTTTTAGACATCAATTTTTGATAGACGACCCATTAGCTTTCTAAAGGCGACTTTGGCGCCTACATACACCAAACTTTAGAGTAAAGCGCGCGCCGGAAAGAAAAAATTTGAAATTTGGTCAAATCATTCTATAAAGTTCTTAGAGATGTCTCTTTTGCCCTGTTTGTTTTTCCAGAAAATTTCCAGCGGCATAGAAAATTTAGTCAAAAGGTTTTCATTGTAATCGGATCATCAGTTTTCGAAACTTGTTATCTTTTTATTAACCCATGTCCCCCCTCGAGAGATTCCTAAATATTTCCGTGGTGTCAGTACTGTTTTTCAAGAATTTTTTTTGTTTAATGCTAGTTTTTTTTTACAATTTGACCAAATTACTGGTTTTTATTCTAGCTGAACAATGGTGCTGCTATGGCTACTGCATAGACCTGCTGGTCAAGTTGGCTGCACAGCTCAAGATATCATACGAGTTGCATCTGGTGGCGGATGGAAAGTTCGGTGCCAGAGCATCTGTAAGTTTATTGTTATTCCATCCTATTATTCTCGGAAAAGTAATAATTAAGTTAATAATAGTTTACGTGCTGAAGCAATTAATTAGTCGGAAAATTGCTTGAATGAGTGGACGCCATAAACGGGCTGTCCTTTTTAAGCCAATTTGTGACTAATTTCTCTCCTTAATGCTAACTTTATAAGCTGATCCGAAAAATTGGTATTGGTGAATGAGTTTTATCTAATTATAAATTTAATTGTTTAAAGTTGAAGATAGTTCTTTTGTTTCTCTAATTTTTTAACCTTGTATAAGCTACTAACTGGTAATTAGTTGGGCTAATCTGTCTTTTAGCCGCAGTTTGTGAACATGTCAAGCGAGAAAGGGCGTCGTATCTTTCAAGTGGTCTCTTCGGGCATGCATAAGCTCTATTCTTTCGCTTCATCTTTCAAAGTACTTTCTGCCGATTGATTAAGAGTAATAAACGTAGTGAAGACTCTTTTATAGGTTCTGCTGATTTTTTTTCCGGAAACGTCTAATGTCTCTAATAACTACAGATGTGCTTTCATACATATTGATGCATTTATGATTGCACTTAGGTATATATGCACATTTTGAGTTCAATTGAATTTTATCTGCTGAAAGTGACATAATTAGCACTCTTCAAATACGAACGTGCAAATGGTGCAAAAAACGTGAACGATTTCTAGTTTCGAATTTAATTTCAAGATTTCTCGCGGACTAAAAACTTTACCTATTGATATGGATATCTCAAAATAGTTCAAAGGGAGACCCTTTTGGTCGGCAGGGGGTCGAATCCCTGAAAGGGGAGCGTCCCCCTCCCGAAATCCGCCCCTGTATGAAACCATCGAACTTTGAACCGATCATTTTTTCGGCTTCCTGGTTTTTGAACATACACTGCATTTTTTAAAAGTAATTTCAAGTCTTTTTTGAAAGTGGTCGTACTTTGGTTCTCAAGTTGGGTTCATGTAATCAAAAAAGCGCCAATCATAAATTGTTCTTAAAATTCAAAGAGCTGATAGAGCATCTATTTTTTTCTTTGAAAAACGAAAGTTGAGATTTTTTTAAGAAAGTCAGTGGTTTTAATGTTTACTTGCGTTCATTACTGTTTTCCAATCTTCGATCGGCTAGGTTTGTTATGAACAATTAATGAACGCAATGAAGACTCGTATATAAGTAGCGATGATTTTGTTTTTCGAATTTTTTTTTCAGGAAAAGTCTTCAAATTTGTTCAAGCTCAAAATTTATAAACATTATTTCGTTTTAAGAATCGAAGAACGTAGTGAGTACTCTTATATAGGTCTTTATGATTTCTTTGCGTTTTTAGGAAAAGGCCCGAAAATTTGTTCACGCTCAAATTTGATTTTTCGCGGTTTGAATTTTGATTTCTATTTGAGTTCAGTTCATTTGCATTTTGTAAAAGGTAGGGGCAATTTCCGCTATCGGACAGCAATAGTGTAAAGGTAATGAAAAACGTGATCAGCTTGTAATTTCGATAGTTGAATTTAATTTTCAGATTTCCCAGCCTAAAAAAAATTGTACCTGTTGGTCCAGCTTTCTCAAATTGGGGCAGTTTTAAGATCCAATGTTCGAAATTCCAAAGTTGAGATTTTTCAAGAAAAAAAAAACAGTATTTTTGTCTGCTTACTTCCTTTCTGTTGGCTTTTTATGAGCTTTGAGCGTTTTGTTTTTGTTTTTCTGATCTTGGATGAAGTGAACAGTCTTCTCTTCGATTTGATTTAAGGGTTGTTCACTTTGTTAAAAGTTTTCGTTTCCAACCAATCAAAGTTCGGCGTTTGTATGTTAGCTTCGCTGCTTAAACTTTCTATTCAAGTTTAGGGTCTGTGATTGATCACTTGGTTGGGTTGGAGGGTAGTTGTTCACATGAGCCTACGATGAAAAGCAAAACGTATCAATGTAGTGCATTCCTCAAAATCGTTGTTTCAAGATTATTAAAAATGAGATCATCGCATGAAAATATATTTTTTTTACTAGCCGTATCCCGAAATATCGTAGTTTATACGTTTTTATCAAGGCTGACTCAAATGCCATTTTCTTGTGATTGTTGTACAGTTGTAGTGTCCGTTATGATTATTTGAGGTCCTACGCTATAAAAAGCAAGCACATTGGATTGCTAAGCTACTAGCGTAGACTATATCGGCAAAAATGGATTTATTATTTCGCTTTTTTGAAGTTTATGATTATCTCAGTTCAATAGTAGAAATTTAACGTTGAAAAAAATATATAATTTTGATTGTTCTTTGATTTTCGTAAACATAAACCTAAATATTCGATCGGAATATCATGTGCATCTTTACTGCAACAGGCAACTCTTATTGTTGTCACAGATAACGGAGGGGCAAGGATATGTATCTGAGGATTTTTATAGATTTTTTGAGAGAGTTTGATTGATATCAATAAAAGCTTTTGGATTTCTCACTATTTTTGGTTGAAACGAAAATATTATTGTATTTCATGGGAAGCAGCTATTATAGTATACGCCGAATTGCTTTTATATTAGTCGACGGGTCAATTTATTCTTAAATTGTGCTTTAAAATATGATTTAATATTGACACCTCGAGGATGTTAGGATGGAGTGGTTTATTATGAATTTTCGAAAAAAAAATGCTCTATTGAGAGCATTCGATTATTCCACCGACTGTTTCGACTTTCGAATAAAGTGACGAAATTTTTGTTCGCGGTATTTTTTTCTGGCGACCCCTTTTGTCTTTTTAACTAGCCACGAAGAGTCTTTATATGCCATCTGAAAAGTACTGATGTTCTTAGCCCATTTTTAAAAAGATCTCTTACTTGAGATAATTTTAAAAAAACATGGGGTATGTAAATGGTTCTATTGAATAGTAAGCGGAGATTATTTCGTTCCAAATTGAATCGAGTCAAGCAACTTGCTCTTGTTAATTCCTTACCAGACTCAAAGCCATGTCACTTTTTAATTGACTTAGCGTGAGGAGGATGGAGAAAAAATTAGTATAGTAAATCAAAGTTCAAAATTTTTCCCCATTATTTTATCGTTTTTTTGGCAAACGAAACTTTGGCCCGTGACTTCGAAAGGTAGTCTGCACATTCAGGGCTTCGCCCTGCTACAAGCAGTCTTGTAATATTTTGTCTCGAATTGTGAATGAAATGATTCGATCAGTTTATATAGAAAACCAGGGGCAGATCTAGGATTTTCTCGAGGGCGGGGGTGCGGATTTTTAACCTTTTTCGAGCTCGGGGGGGGGGGGGGGGGGGGGGTGGGGGTGTTTGGATTTTCAAAATTTTGTCGACCTTTTTTTCTGGTTTTGCCAAAATTTCTGCGCCGCAGGCAAAATTTTGAAAATACAGGTCATAAAAAGCGCTTGAAAATACAGGTCAAAAGTTTTTTTGGCGCGCGCTCACCCATCAAAATTAGTATACAGTGGCGCTTTAAGAAAAACTTTTGGGCTCGTCAGCCAAATATGGATATCTCAAAATAGTACAAAGAGGGGACCCTTTGGGTAGGCAGGGGGTCAAATCCCTGAGGGGGGGGGGGGCGTCCCCCTCCCGAAATCCGCCCCTGTATGAAACTATCGAACTTTGAACCGATCATTTTTTCGGCTTCCTGGTTTTTGAACGTACACTACATTTTTTTAAAGTAATTTCAAGTCTTTTTTGAAAGTGTTTGTACTTTGGTTCTCAAGTTGGGTTCATGTAATCAAAAAAGCGCCTATCATAAATTGTTCTAGAAATTAAATGAGCTTAAAGGGCATCTGTTTTTTTTTTCTTTGAAATTGAAAAGTTGAGACGTTTTCAACAAAGTGATTTTTTTGTTTACTTGTGTTCATTACTCTTTTCCAACTGTCAGTTGGCTTTGTTATGATTTTTGTGTACCTAAAATGAACACAAAGAAAATCATCTTTTTGTTATCTTTGCAGCGTAAATCTGCAAACGCAAATTTTACACTTTCTAGTACTCGGATGATTTTGGCTTCCAAGTGCAACTGAAGTTTTGTGGTTTCAGAAGGCGATCCCAGACAGCAGTAGCATCCTCATCAACCCCACGGCAGAGAGTCCCCCTGGCAGTGGGGGTCCGGGGGGTCTTTTGGAGAAGGAGGTGTGGGACGGGACCATAGGGGAGATCTTGAATGGAGAAGCGGACTTGATAGTGGCAGCATTGACCATAGACAATGAACGGGCCCAAGTGATTGACTTCTCAAATCCATTCAAACATCAGGGTCTGTCCATTGTAGTGAAGAAGGTTAGTCTAGTCTGGTCAGGAGAATATGAATTGGTTATGGCAGCTTTCTGATGATAAAAAATATCAAAAAAACTTTAGCTGAGCCAATTGTTGTTTTTTATTTTGAGAGATAGGAAAAATATTTGACATTCTCCCCTCCTGTGAGTTGAACTTGTCTATAAAGTTTGAGACGTTGTGAATGATGGTAGTTTCTCATTGTCATTGATGTTCTTGGAAGCCTTTCTGGTATATTTCCAATTTATTAATTTATAACATTACTGTTTTCAAGTCTTCAGTGGTTAGTATAATTTGGATAATTTGGTGAAATCATGACCCGTGTTCAAAACATTAATTTTAAAGTCTAGATTTTTAATAATATCAATTACGAATTAAAGAATTATAGCAGCTTAAGTGAAGTTTTAAATAATGGTGTGTCATATTGCTGTTTTTTCCTTTGTGAGAAGAGCAAAGAATTATTTTACACCCGTCCTATTAGAAGAAGACTTTATTTATCCAAAGTTCTTTTATTTTCAACTACTTACAAACAAGTTAGTTAACAACTTCTAGCTTCGACCTTTTATGTCGTTGTACTAGCTTTGCTTTGCTTTTCAGCTTAGGGAAAATACTATGACTATGAGTGTCTTAAATATTCACAAGCAGGCTTAAAAAATGCCTGATTTAGTTTCCTGAGCTATTCTTATTTGTCTTAATTTTGTGAGCCAACTACCGGAATTTTGAGATGCGTTCTTTCTCTGCGCCTGCTCCTTTCTATTCTAAGCATATGTTAAAGCTAAATACATTTTCAGATAGGGTTTTTTGTTCGCTCGGCAATCGTTGGGTTTTGTGACAAGGAAACACCAAACGGGGTAAATGTTTAGGATGCTATGAGATCTAATTAACCAAGCGTTGAGAACGGGGAGCAGTCGAATGCGTGTCGCATATAATTTTCGTAACTAACATGGGTAAGTTAGTAAACAGCATAACTTTTTTCGAACGTATTCATGTTAGTTAAGTTAGCTTGCAAGCACTGATTAAGTGTAAAAGAAAGTGATTGTCACTTATATAGAGACCTTGATGATTTTTTCCCAGGAAAAGTCTTGAAATTTGTTTACATTCAAATTTTTTATTCGTGGCTTGACTTTAAGATTTCTCTTTGATTTCAGTTCATTTTCTTTACTTTGTCCATTTGTTGTGTGTAGAAACAGCCGAACAGCAGTCTGGCCTCGTTCATCCAGCCCTTCCAGTACCAACTGTGGGTCCTCATTGCCCTCTCAGTGCACGTGGTGGCCCTCATTCTCTACCTCCTCGACCGATTCAGCCCCTTCGGCCGATTCAAGGTCACACACATCTTAAACAACAATACCCTATCAATGCAGTGCTTCATGTAGCACATAAAGCATGCTTGATCAAGAACAACTCAACTGTGATAAAGGCTAGCGTGGGCAGGAATTAAAGAAACGTTCTTTGTGTTTTTATGATTTCATAATGAAAAAGATCAAAATTCACGACCTGTTAAAGGAGAGGGTGCCACCACAACAGTATTAAGGATCTTTTGCTTGATCCAAGGTTTAAATGGTATGATGTGATGGCATAAAATGTTGTTGTGGTATAACATGATAGTATAACATGGTGTGGTGTAGGTGAACCATGGCGAGGGATCCATTGAGGAGGAGGATGCCCTGAACCTCTCTTCTGCCATGTGGTTCGCCTGGGGAGTCCTGCTGAACAGTGGCATCGGAGAGGGAACCCCTCGCAGCTTCAGTGCCCGAGTACTGGGGGTGGTGTGGGCTGGTTTTGCCATGATCATAGTGGCATCCTACACTGCTAATCTAGCTGCGTTTCTTGTGCTCGATAGACCAGAGGCCGAGATAGCCGGAATTAACGACGCCAGGGTGGGTTAAAAAAAGATACTTTCAAGTTCAAGTAGCATAATTTTGAAGTCATACCTAGTTAACAATTGAAGTAAAAGTAAGACAAATGACCACTGGAACTGATCTAGAATGGTCGGCATGAGTAATTTTAAAAAGTCTTCGAGCTCTTAGCATCAAGTTTCAAATAGTCCAGTTTTTTACGAAACGTTAATGAAGCACTAGACAATTAATTTCGTTACATTTACACCGTATGTGGTCAGTTTTAGATCATTCAACTTCGTCTAGATGCGTTGTTGTTATCTCAAGAATATTTTCTATCAACGATGTTGATGTCAGTGATGTCCATTTAAGAAGATAAAAATTGAAAATTAAATGAAAAATTTAAATTTATTTCAATGGACATCTTTGGTTAATGTTGTGTGGTGTAGATGCGGAATCCGAGCGAGGCGTACAAGTACGGGACTGTGAAGGACAGTGCAGTGCAGGCCTACTTCAAGCGCAAGGTGGAGATGAGCAACATGTACAGATTCATGCTCAGATTCAGCCGCAACTCCGCCCAGCAGGCCATAGAGGACGTCCGAAAGGGGTCAGTCTCACTCATTTGTCTCGATTGCTCAGCCACACATCATTTTCATGTTTAAACGCAAGTCAAATGTAGTCTTGTAACAATTAAGGCAAGTCGGTCGATTTACAAGTAGTACAAATTGATCCGACTTTTAAACATTTCAAAAAATTTTGACATTTTTTTGTTAAAAAAATATCGAATTTTGATATTTTTTTTGATATTTTTGATTTTTTTTTGTTGTTGAAAAACTCAGCTTTTTTAAGCTGGAACGAGTTTTGTAGTAGGCTAGGTGTTTTCCACGATTTTAGATGTGGCGAGGAGAGAACATGAAAAACAAATCAACACATACTAGCTTATTCGAATATGAAAGCTCCTGATGGAAAGGACAGGACAATGGCACAAACAGTGCCCACTAGGAGTCTGGACAAATAGATAATCTGAGCGAAACGAAATTTTTTTGGCTATCGCGGGTTGCTTTTCATGAGTCGATGAACATAGTCCAGACTCTTATATAGGCGATGATTTTTTTTTTCAAGAAAATTAAAGTTTGTTCAGGCTCAAATTTATTTTCGCGGTTTGTTTTTTGATTTCTTTTTAATTTCTGTGCATTTCTGTTGTTAAAAGGAAGGCAAACTCCGCTATCGAACAGCAAAAGTGTAAATGCCACCAAAGACTTGATCGACTTCTATTTTCGAAAGTGGAAATTCAAAGAGCTTTAAGATCATCTTATTTTTTGCTTTGAAATTCTAAAGTTGCAAGTTTTTTAATAAACACTTTAATATTTTGTTCTGTTTTGTTGCGTTCATTGATTCTTTTCCAACTGTGTGTTGGCTTTGTTCATGAATTTTCAGGAAAGATGACTATGTCCAAGAGATGCAGAAGTTCAATTCACCATGCACATTCCAACGTTAGAGCTTGATTAGTTGAAACTATGTTGCCAGGACGGAACGTCCGAAGCGACCTGTATTTTGAAAGAATGTGCAAGTTACGCTTCCGATTGCATCAGGACATAGTCATGTTTTAATTAACAATCAAAACGTGTTTTTAGATCCATTTTATCTCTCAAAAAAGTTTTCCTAAAGAAAAGTTATGCACTAACGCTTGTCCAAAGAAACAGTTTTTCAGATAGAACTCGATTTTTACTTATCAAATTCAATTATTTTTGGTGAAAAAAGAATTAACTTAATAAGATGACTGCATTTTGTTAACAGAGCGAAGACAAAATTGCAGAATTCATAGACTAACAGCTCGTATGAACGGGTTTAAACTGATGCAAAAACTGGAAAAACAGTAACTACGTAAAGGAAACCACATTAAATGATTGCTTCGATATTCACGGTTTTTTGATATTTTACTACAATGTCTACTTGAGTTAAGACCTGACGTTAGACTAATTCACTCTTTACACTTGCGAAGCAAGGTGTATTATATTGGTAATTTCTTTTTTTAGAACTTTCTATATTAGAACTTTCTTTTTTTCTTACGCTTGCGAAGCAAAGTGTTTTTTTTCCAATTTAAGTTGCAAATAAAAGTACTAGTTTTGGTGTCACGTTTGAATCTGTAGGCTGCGGTAGCAGTATAATGTCATATGTGCTTTGACAATTGATTAGTAAAAAGTAAACCCAGTTGATGCATTTTTTATTCATCAAATGAACAGAAAAAAATTATTTGTTTCAAACAGCAGTACAATGATAAAAAGCTCGATTTCAGACATTTTTCAACTCAATGTATCTAGCAATTTTTTTGAAATGCGTAATTGATACATAATATGCTTTGTGCTTTCCAATTTATTACACGCAAATTTGTGTCAACTCGATGCTACTTTTGCTGCATCAAATTGCCAATTTATTAGCATATGTAGCTGCGTTATTGGTGGCTAGTTTTTGGGGATTCTTAAAATCCTTGGCTGAGGGTTAGTGCGTGAGACTCAAATTTGCCAGGTAGCAGATTCGAATCCGACACGTAGCCAAATTTTTGCTAATTCGAGGCCAATTTCTACTTTTTCTTATTTCACTTGATAAAGCTGCTTTTTGGTCGTGTTCCTGCAAGTGTTTGCGAAGCGCAGCTTCCTCTTTGTGTAGAAATGGATGCCTAGTTTTACTGAGTTTTAAACGTTGTTTTAGCTCTAAGCGCCTCATCCTTACAGGTTGAAATTATTGTTTCCTGGTTTTTATTACTTTACTTTGATAACTATCATGAGATTTTATTATGCACATCAACTGACTCTACTTGCTTAAGGCCTGCTATTGGTACTCTCTTTCGACTTTTTGAGAAAGACTAAACAAAATTTTTAAGTTACTTAAAAGCGTCTCAACAAAGTTGGTGCCAAATTTGGTGGCACCTTTCCGGCTTTTTGATAGAATGTGCTTGGACATTCGATTACTAATAATTTAACACAGTTGATGCAATTTTAATTGATCAAATGAACCGAAATAATCTATTTGTTTCAAATATAAGTGCAATAATTGCTCTAGCGTCAGCTCAGTTTAATAATAAGCATTTTCTTTCTAAACTAAGTCGCAAATTGGTACCTATTTTGGGGCACCTTTACAGCTGTTTGATAGCATGTGCTTTGACATTCGAATACTAATAAGTTAGCACAGTTGATGCAGTTTTTGTTCATCAAACAATCGAAAAAGCTATTTGTGTTAAAAAACATGACTATAATGAAAACTCGATTTCAGAAATTTTCTAACGCAATAAATGTCATTTTTTTGAAATGCATAGTTTATGCATAATGTGGCTTTATACTTTTCGATTTGTTACATGTAAAGTTAGTGTGTATGCCTTCAGTTTGTTATATTCCGAATTATTACTTGCAAAATTGTGTCTGTTTTTATTTTGTGCCCTTTTTGTTGAATCGCATTGGCAATTTATTAGCATATGTAGCTGCTTTATTCGTGACTAGTGTTTGTTGATGGTTAAGCGTGCGTGGATGAGTGGTTAGTGCGTGAAACTCAAAATCTCTATATTTCAGTAGGGCGCAGATGAATTTAGCCAATTTTTTTTTACTAACTCCAGGTTTATTTCTATTTTTAGGAGGAATGAACGTAGTGAAGACTCTTATATAGGTCTTGATGATTTTTTTTCAGGAAAAAGTTTTGAATTTGTTCACGCTCAATTTTGATTTTTCGCGGTCTGACGTGATTTCTTTTTAAGTTCAATGCATTTCTATAGTTAAAAGGAAGGCAAACTCCACTATCGAACAGCAAAATTGTAAAGGGTCACGAAAAATGTGATCAACTTTTTTTTTGAAAATCGAAATTAATTATCAGATTTCCCAGCGAAATATAAGTTTTAGCTATTGATCCAGTTTTCTCAAATTGGGTTAATTTTAGCAAAGAAGTGTCCATCATAAATTTTTTTATTCGAAATTCACAAGTTGAAGATTTTTAAAAAAACCAAGTCGATTTTTTTTTCAGTTTTCTTGCGTTCATTGCTCTTCTCCAACTGTCTGTTGGCTATGTTTTCTTATTGCGTTTTCTAGAGCTGCTTTTTGCCGTGTTTTCGCTAGTGTTTGCCAAGCGAAGCTTTGTCTGTGTAAAAACTTGATATCAAGAAATTGTTTCAACTGATTATATCTCGCAATGTTTTTGAAATGCATTCTATATACAAATTTTGGCTTTGCGCTTTCCAATCCTTCGAATTGTTTCATGCAAAATTGTGTCTTTCTATATTTGGTGCCACTTTTCCTGCATCGCTTTGGCTTTTTATCAGCATATGTAGCCGTTTTATTTGTGACTAGTGTTTGCCGATATTTCAGCGTTCGTGCCCAAGAGGGCAGGGCGTTAGACTCTCAATCTCGAGGTCACAGCTTTGAGTCCGAAACGTAGCAAAGCTTTTGTTAATTCGAGGCGTGTTTCTACTTTTTCTTATTTCACTTTATAAAGCTGCTTTTTTGTCGTGTTTTCGCTAGTTTTTGTGAAGCCCAGCTATGCTCTGTGTTATTATTAAATTATCGACTTATTCAGTAGTGTATTTAGAATTTGGACAAACACTACCCCCATTCAATCTCAGGGATTCAATACGCTGGCCACCCGAAGAATTTCTTTGGTACTCATTTATTACATCCATTTTTGGCTAACCGACCCACAAAGTTTAAAATCGTCAATATATACTAATTTTCAGGGGTGAATGCGCCTTAAAATGTCTTTTATTGCCTGATCTTCAAAAATTTGAATTACCTCCAAAATTATTAAATGCAAAATTTTTGTTTTTGGGCAATTTGAAGCTCCTTTTTGCGGTTTTCTCGGTTGTCTTTCATTAGTTTTTTTTTTTTCATTTTATTTTCTTTTTGACCCTTTCAATGATAGCTCTTGGCGTTTTTTCCGCTGGTGTTTGCGAAGCGCAGCTTTGACTCTGTGTGTAATGCGGGCATTTAATATCTTTAAATTTTTTAAAAAAATTGCTGTCTAATCTAAACAAGAGTAAGGCTTAATTAAGGTTCCAAGCAGCCATGCCTCAGCTGGTGAAGGACTCGATATAAAAAAAATTACGAGCGACAATTATTCAACACTTGGAAGGATATAGCCAACCTAGTCACTTAATTCCTTAATTTTTGGCAACATGACAGACTTGATAGTTTCGGCAATCTGAGCTTTCGGCCCGTGGACATGCCACCGGCATATCTCATAAAACTTTATTGCCCCAAAAAGGTTTTCATTAAGTGTTCCAGCATCATACAGTGAACAATTCTCTATGGAATGAAGTAGAAAATGAAACGACGGAATTCTTATAGGTTTTATTGTCTTATGGGGCGTGGTCTTCTAAGTCTGAGTGTTTATTAAGTGTTATTACTTATCGGTTGGGGTAGCTGGTTAGTCTTTGACTGTTCAATTTCACTTGACATGCTTATTTGATTCAATTCGGAAAGGGTTAAAATGTAACATTCATTATTTACAGGTTCTGAATGTAGATTTTAATTTAGCTTAAGAGCTTTACACTAAGTCAGTGAAGGGTCAAAGAGGTGCAAGTGATTTTTTGAACCTTTTCAGTCTAAAATAAATTGGCACTCAAAAATTTGATGTGAACAAATAGATTTTTCCAAATCTTAATATAATAGTGATAACATTTTCAAATTATTTAACAAAAAGCTACCTAAATAGGTAGCTTTTTGTTAAATAATTTGAAAATGTTATCACTATTATATTAAGATTTGGAAAAATCTATTTGTTCACATCAAATTTTTGAGTGCCAATTTATTTTAGACTGAAAAGGTTCAAAAAATCACTTGCACCTCTTTGACCCTTCACTGACTTAGTGTAAAGCTCTTAAGCTAAATTAAAATCTACATTTTGAATCTACATTTTAAAAGCTACAAATTAAAATCTACAAAAGCTAAATTTGAAAAAAAAGTTATTGCTTGTTTTGAATAAACTGATGAAATGGGGAAAATAAAAGTCTGCCAATGTAAACGTCGTTTCTAAATTAAATTCAAGGTGTTAAAGAGAAACGGGATTGTTAATACAAAAATGTCCTCTGTTTCAGTGACCTGGATGCGTTCATTTGGGACTCTGCAGTTCTGGACTACGAGACTTCCAGGGACTGTTCTCTGGTGACTGTGGGCGAAATGTTCCACAGAAGTGGCTATGGAATAGGCATGGCTAAAGACAGTGCCTGGAAGGAGCAGATATCCCTGGAGATCCTCCAGTTCCACGAGGACGGATTCATGGAGACTCTGGACAACAAGTGGATGAAATTGAAGACCTGTGACAACAGCGACTCCCAACCGGCCACTTTGGGGCTGGAAAATATGGCAGGTCAGTTCAGAAGGAGCGCAGTGTGGATGATAGGATTAAAAGGGGTTCATGTTTTTCACTGTAAAGATAGGAGCTGTTGAGCTTAGGTTGGTGTCCCTCCTGACAATGTAATACTTACCAAAACTTAAATGTTTTTGTATATTATTAGCTGGCTCAAAGTTTTGTCGACCTTTTGAAGGGTTGGTTGGCAGCAAATGGATATCGTTAAATGGTGCCAAAGGGAAGGGATCTTTTGGGTAGTCACTGTGCCGAATCAGAGTGGGGTTAACGCCTAAGCTGCAAAAATTGTAGTTCCTTCTGGTGATATTTCACTACAGTTAGCTAAGTTTAAATTACGTCCAGTTTTTCAAATTGTTTTGCTTCTATTAAACTGTCATAATTTTAATTCGCACAGCTGCATCTCATGTTTGCTGCTCGGTAATTCTTCAAAGAAGGGGTGTTTCCACTTCTTGACATGACATTTGAGTTTCAGACGGAAGTGAAGCCGGTTTCTATGGGAATATCACAAATAACAATGTATGTTCAGCTATGAGTCGAATCTCTGAAGATCGGGAGGCAGTGCATTTTCAATCTGAGCTTCCAATATGCGTGAAAACTTGAAAAAACGTGACTTGTCCCTACGAACTTTTTTTGAGGAACTTTAAATTGAGCGGAACACAACCACCCTAGGCCATCTAAGTTTCTTCTCACTCAAAATTGATCGGAACAAAAACATTACGAATATTGGCGTTAAAATTTGTTCCGAATTTTGTGCTACTTATATGGATGCCGGCAATATGTTTAGAAATAACGTTGGTCGGTTGATCACAATTGCGAGAGTTGTGTTGTGTAATAGCACGACACTGACACTATTCTTTTTTACAAACTAAGTGGCAAATACTTCATCAAATGAACCGAAAAAACTTATTTGTTTCAAACAACAATACAATCAGTGAATTTCAATATAACCATTTGTTTACACTTGCGGCAGCTTAATGTATTATTACGAACCTTCTTTTTTTCATTTGTTAGGGAATTTCTTTGTAGCATTGGAAATTGCATAGCATCTGTTCTCTGCTTTATTTGTGGTATTTTTGACTAGTGTTTAAGAGTAATGAACGTAGTGCTGTTTTTCGGGAAAAAGTCTTAAAATTGGTTCACGCTCAATTTTGATTTCTTGCGGTTTGACTTGTGATTTCTTTTTAAGTTCAGTGCATTTCTGTTGCTAAAAAGAAGGCAATTTCAACTATCGAACAGCAAACTTGTAAAGGTCGCGAAAAACGTTTACTGTGTCGTGCTCCATCGATCGATAATTAGCAATTTTGGCAATTCAATTGATGACATCTGACTAAAAGTACAAGCCAGTATTTTTTGTTTGCTTGCGTTCAATGTCTCTTTTTCATTTGTCTGTTGGATATGTTAAATGGAAGGCAAAATCAACTATCGAACAGCAAATTGCAAAAATCACGAAAAACTTGATTGACTTCTATTTTCATGAATGTATGTCAATTTAGAAGCGTAATGAAAAAATTGACCTATTGATTCACTTTTCTCAAATTTGATTAACTAAGCGTTTTCAAAACAGTTAGTTTTACCAAACAGTCAATTTAGTTGTTTTCTTTTCCACGCAAAATCAAGTACCATAAATAACCATCGGAATGGGTCGAGTAATGTATCATATTAGAGGCCTTTTAGCCTTGATTCGAACGACATTAAAAATTGTTCAAAAAGCTGCCCCATTGTTGAGAAAAACCGATTTGAAATTTTAAAAGATTAATTAAGCGCAATAAAGTTCTTCTAAATTTTAGAAATTTTTTTTTAATTAATCCATTATATATTTTAATGCGGGTTTCACTATCTCGCCATGTTTAAGCTTTTTCAACGTGTTATTTTTGCATGTTTAAAGAATTGTTTCACGTTCAAGCTATATCGTATATTGCAATGGTTAACGGTTTTTTCGATTTTACCTGTTTGAATCCAGTGTTTATTTCATCAATTTTGAAATTAGCCATCCAATAATGGGATGCTGTCAGTGTTTCCCCGGGTGTTGCGATTTTGGCCTCCATTTATGAATAACCAAATCCTTTTAGGTTACGAGATATGGCAATTTTCGAAATTTTATAGAAAACTTAATTAAAACTTTCAGAAAGTTCGAAAATCGCAACCCTGTAGTTGGGGGCTGTCAGGGTAGTCTCAGGGGTTGCGAATCTTGTTTCCAAATTTCACTTCTCAAATTCTTGTAGTTTCCGAGATATGACGTTTTTTATGATCTTGGACATTCGATTACTAATATTTTAACACAGTTTTTGCAATTTTAATTGATGAAATGAACCGAAATAATCTATTTGTTTCAAATAAGAGTGCAATAATTGCTCTAGCGTCAGCTCAGTATAATAATAAGATTTTTTTTTCTAACCTAAGTCGCAAATATTGGTACCTATTTTGGGGCACCTTTACAGCTTTTTGATAGCATGTGCTTTGACATTCGAATACTAATAAGTTATCACAGTTGCTGCAGTTTCTATTCTTCAAATGAACCGAAAAACGCTATTTGTGTTAAACAACATGACTATAATGAAAACTCGATTTCAGAAATTTTCTAACGCAATAAATGTCATTTTTTTGAAATGCATAGTTTATGCACAATGTGGCTTTATACTTTTCGATTTGTTACATGTAAAGTTAGTGTGTATGCCTTCAGTTTGTTATATTCCGAATTATTACTTGCAAAATTGTGTCTATTTTTATTTTGTGCCCTTTTTGTTGAATCGCATTGGCAATTTATTAGCATATGTAGCTGCTTTATTCGTGACTAGTGTTTGTTGATGGTTAAGCGTGCGTGGATGAGTGGTTAGTGCGTGAAACTCAAAATCTCTATATTTCAGTAGGGCGCAGATGAATTTAGCCAATTTTTTTACTAACTCCAGGTTTATTTCTATTTTTAAGAGGAATGAACGTAGTGAAGACTCTTATTTAGGTCTTGATGTTTTTTTGTTCAGGAAAAATTGTTGAATTTTTTCTCGCTCAATTTTGATTTTTCGCGGTTTGACGTGATTTCTTTTTAAGTTCAATGCATTTCTATAGTTAAAAGGAAGGCAAACTCCACTATCGAACAGCAAAATTGTAAAGGGTCACGAAAAATGTGATCAACTTTATTTTGAAAATGGAAATTAATCATCAGATTTCCCAGCGGAATATAAGATTTAGCTATTGATCCAGTTTTCTCAAATCGGGTTAACTTTAACAAAGAAGTGTCCATCATAAATTTTTCTTCAAATTCAAAGAGCTTCAAGGCCATCTATTTTTTTTATTCGAAATTCAAAAGTTGAAGATTTAAAAAAAAACTAGTAGATTTTTTTTTCAGTTTTCTTGCGTTCATTGCTCTTCTCCAACTGTCAGTTGGCTATGTTTTCTTATTGCTTTTTCTAGAGCTACTTTTTGCCGTGTTTTCGCTAGTGTTTGCCAAACGAAACTTTGTCTGTGTAAAAACTTGTCTTCAAGAAATTTTTTCAACTGAGTATATCTCGCAATGTTTTTGAAATGCATTCTATATACAAATTTTGGCTTTGCGCTTTCCAATCCTTCGAATTGTTTCATGCAAAATTCGAACATGTTTTTCACTGTAAAGATAGGAGCTGTTAAGCTTAGGTTGGTGTCCTTCCTGTGACAATGTATTACTTAGCAAAACTTAAATATTTTTGTATATTATTAGCTGGCTCAAAGTTTTGTCGACCTTTTGAAGGATTGGTTGGCAGCAAACTGATGTCATTAAATGGTGCCAAAGGGAAGGGAACTTTTGAGTAGTCACTGTGCCGAATCGGGGTGGGGTTAACGCCTAAGCGGCGAAAATTAGAGTTCTTTCTGGTGATATTTGACTACAGTTAGCTAAATTTGAATTAGATCCAATTTTTCAAATGGTTTTGCTTCAATTAAACTGTCAAATTTAATTCGTACAGCTGCAGCGCATGTTTGCTGCTCGGTAATTCTTCAAAGAAGGGGTGTTTCCACTTCTTGACATGACATTTGAGTTTCAGACGGAAGTGAAGCCGGTTTCTATGGGAATATCACAAATAACAATAATGTATGTTCAGCTATGAGTCGAATCTCTGAAGATCGGGAGGCAGTGTATTTTCAGTCTGAGCTTCCAATATGCGTAGAAACTTGAACAAACGTGACTTGTCCCTACGAACTTTTTTTGAGGAACTTTAAATTGAGCGGAACACAACCACCCTAGGCCATCTTAGTTTCTTCTCACTCAAAATTGATCGGAACAAAAACATTACGAATATTGGCGTTAAAATTTGTTCCGAATTTTGTGCTACTTATATGGATGCCGGCAATATGTTTAGAAATAACGTAGGTCGGTTGATCACAATTGCGAGAGTTGTGTTGTGTAATAGCACGACACTGACACTATTCTTTTTTACAAACTAAGTGGCAAATACTTCATCAAATGAACCGAAAAAACTTATTTGTTTCAAACAACAATACAATCAGTGAATTTCAATATAACCATTTGTTTACACTTGCGGCAGCTTAATGTATTATTACGAACCTTCTTTTTTTCATTTGTTAGGGAATTTCTTTGTAGCATTGGAAATTGCATAGCATCTGTTCTCTGCTTTATTTGTGGTGTTTTTGACTAGTGTTTAAGAGTAATGAACGTAGTGCTGTTTTTCAGGAAAAAGTCTTAAAATTGGTTCACGCTCAATTTTGATTTCTTGCGGTTTGACTTGTGATTTCTTTTTAAGTTCAGTGCATTTCTGTTGCTAAAAAGAAGGCAATTTCAACTATCGAACAGCAAACTTGTAAAGGTCGCGAAAAACGTTTACTGTGTCGTGCTCCATCGATCGATAATTGGCAATTTTGGCAATTCAATTGATGACATCTGACTAAAATTACAAGCCAGTATTTTTTGTTTGCTTGCGTTCAATGTCTCTTTTTCATTTGTCTGTTGGATATGTTAAATGGAAGGCAAAATCAACTATCGAACAGCAAATTGCAAAAATCACGAAAAACTTGATTGACTTCTATTTTCATGAATGTATGTCAATTTAGAAGCGTAATGAAAAAATTGACCTATTGATTCACTTTTCTCAAATTTGATTAACTAAGCGTTTTCAAAACAGTTAGTTTTACCAAACAGTCAATTTAGTTGTTTTCTTTTCCACGCAAAATCAAGTACCATAAATAACCATCGGAATGGGTCGAGTAATGTATCATATTAGAGGCCTTTTAGCCTTGATTCGAACGACATTAAAAATTGTTCAAAAAGCTGCCCCATTGTTGAGAAAAACCGATTTGAAATTTTAAAAGATTAATTAAGCGCAATAAAATTCTTCTAAATTTTAGAAGAAATTTTTTTTAATTAATCCATTATATATTTTAATGCGGGTTTCACTATCTCGCCATGTTTAAGCTTTTTCAACGTGTTATTTTTGCATGTTTAAAGAATTGTTTCACGTTCAAGCTATATCGTATATTGCAATGGTTAACGGTTTTTTCGATTTTACCTGTTTGAATCCAGTGTTTATTTCATCAATTTTGAAATTAGAAATCCAATAATGGGATGCTGTCAGTGTTTCCCCGGGTGTTGCGATTTTGGCCTCTATATATGAATAACCAAATCCGTTTAGGTTACGAGATATGGCAATTTTCGAAATTTTATAGAAAACTTAATTAAAACTTTCTGAAAGTTTGAAAATCGCAACCCTGTAGTTGGGGGCTGTCAGGGTAGTATCAGGGGTTGCGAATCTTGTTTCCAAATCTCACTTCTCAATTCTTGTAGTTTCCGAGATATGACGTTTTTTATGATCTTTTCAAAAGTATTAATTAAACGAACTTGATAAAAAAAACTTTGCAAAATTTGAAACTACCAACCCTGTAATTGGGTGCTGTCAGGGTACACTCAAAGGGTGTAGATCTTATTTTTGAAATATGCGGTTTTCTATGAGTTGTTGAAAATTCGAAGCACCGGAGGTGCGTTACACGCTAGTTATTTTTGATGACTACGAAGAACCGACACTTTTTGTGAGTTTGGTCGGAACGTTCTGTGATACTGGCCCAGCAGTCGGCTATCCTTGTTGAATATTGAATTCATTTAAATAGGCATTGGCATATAGTTTGAAATTTGGTCATGTTGATTGTTCAAATAGATTCATTGGCTCAAAAATATGCAATTTCACGAATAATATGTAAGAGCTCTTGATTATCTTTGATATAAAAATGTTTGAATGCGGAGGCAAAATTTGTTAATACGTATTATTTAATGTGTTGTTGATGGAACTGTAATTGAGTATAACTCTATCCGATGATCTGAAGTGTGATTTTCTTTTTTGTTGACAGGGGTGTTCATGTTAGTGGGTGGGGGCATAGTGGCCGGTGTGGTGCTCATCTTCATCGAGATGGCCTACAAGAGACACTATGGCAAACAGGAGAGGGAGGAGGTGGTAGCCAGGGCTGCATTCGACCGGTGGAGGACTGTGGTCAAAGTGAGTTTTTTTTTGTTATAACGGGCTTTTTAAATGTATATATTGTCAATGAATGAAGTAAAGACACTCATTTATGCCTTTTTTCCAGGCAAAGTCCTTGAATTTGGTCGCGCTCAACTCGAAATTTTCTGACAATTTTAATTCAATTTTATTTGCTGAAACAAACGCTATCCAATTACGAATCTGCAATTGGCACAAAAAAAATCCGTAAATAACAAACATGGATTTCGTTTTTAGAGTCAATGAACGTCGTGAGTACTCTTATATGGGTTTTGATGATTTTTTTGTTTTTTTTTGCAAAAAGTCCTAACATTTGTTCACTCAGAAGTTTGATTTTTCGCGGTTTGACTTTAATTTCTTTTTAAGTTCAATTCAGTTCCATTTTTTATGCAAGCGAAGCGTAGTGTTTTATTACAAATAATTTTTTCTCCAACCTAAGTCGCAAATAAAAGTGCTCATTTGGTAGCACTTTTGGTATATTATAATTTGATCATTTTGAAGTTTATTTAAGCATAGACGATTTAACAGCATTTGTTGCTGCTTCATTTATTATGAAGCAGCAACTTAGAAAATGTATGCGATTCGTTGTTTATTGCGACGCTCACGAAAATTTTTGCATTTTCCCCAGAAATTTCAATTTTTCTCAAAAACTACTGTAGTGATTTTCAAAGAAATGGGTACCGATGGAAAAATTGGCTGCTCTTTTATGTGCCTGTATATTTCGCTGGTCTCGTTTCATTTTACCCCATGTTCTACGGCCTTCGAAAGTTAGAGTAGAGGGATTTTTGACCTATTTGTTTTGATTTTTTTTTTCATTTTCTCAAATATTAAAAGGACAAATCTGAGTTGAAATTTTCAATAAAAAAAACAATTCATTGGGATCTTTCCTTCTCAAGCGGCTATTCCCTAAATTCGGTAGAAAAAAGTTATGGCCTCAAGCATACCCATTTTTTGACATTTTAATTCTCAAAAACTACCCTGCGAAAATTGAGATTAAGGGATTGACCGAACAAAAAATTATGCGACTCTTCTTTACGCAAGAGCCTATGCATTACAATTTGAAAAAAAAATTGGCATTAGAAAAGGTCCAATTTTTGAGATGTTGACTGTTTTTTTTTGGAAATTTTTTTTGAAAACTAACCCACTGAGGTTGATTCATGGTCCCAATTTTTTGCCTGCGTAATCTGTTACACCCTACTTATTTGTAGAAAAGCCGATATGGACTTCGAAAAAAATCCATTTTATGAAATTCTTACCATTTTTTTTAGAAGTTTCATCTTTTTTTCTCAAAAGTACTAGCTAAATCTCATAATAAGGGCTCAGTCTAAAAATTATGGCGTGGAAATCTTCCCTGCATAAGAGGTTATTCCCATGCTTTAAAAAAGAAAAAATAATGGATTTAGGAAAAGTCAAATTTTGAATTTTTGATGATTTTTTGGAATCTTTTTCACTTTTTTCGCAAACTACCCGGCCAAATTTGAGAGAAAGAATTTCCTTGAAAGAGATTGTAGTAGTTTTATTTTTTAAACAAGCGGCTAATTCCCTACTGAAGCAGAGAAATCACTAGGATTTTGCGTAAAGTCCATTTTTTTAAATTATAAAATTTACGCATTTTCGTATCAGTACAATGTGATTGAAATATTAAAACAGGCGAATCCAGCATTAGCTGAGCCACTAGGTTACTTCCAAGGAATCGCGGCGCAGATGCCTGGACGTGGCACTCCAAATCAACAAGTCTAATCCTTTTTGGGTCGAATTTTTGCTTCATACCATTGGCAATTTGATAGAAACTGTAGCTGCTTTATTGGTGGCTAGTGTTAGTAAAATTACAAGCGATCGTTAAGCAGATGTGAGAACGTTATACTCCTAATCTCAGGAATCTTTTGCCTTATTTCACTTTGTTTTGCGTGTTTAGAGCTCTTTTTTCCATTTTCCTCGCTTGTGTTGCGAAGCGCATCTTCGCTTCTGTGTAAAAGGCACGCAAACTCCACTATCGAACAGCAATTGTGTAAAAATCATTTAAAATGTGATCGACTTCTAGTTTCGAAAGTGGCTTTAAATGTTCAGATTTCCCAGCGGAATTAAAAGTTTAACGATTGGTCTAGTTTTCTCAAATTGGGTTAGTTTTATCAAGAAAAGGTTCAAACATTCGTGAAATTCAAAGAGCTTTAAGAGGATATATTTTCTTGTTTAAAATTCGCATTTTAAGTTTCAAAAAACAAGTCATTTTTCTTTCGGTTTCCTTGCGTTCATTTCTTTTTTCCAACTGTCAACTGACTGTTTTATTGAAAATGCAAAAAAAATCAATAATTGTTTTCAGCTTTATGAACACTTATGCAACTGTCTGTTGGCTTTTTTTATAATAGAACTGATGTCAGAAATGAATTTAACTTTAGTGAAGAATAGACATGAATTGTACCTTAATTATTACCCACTGCGACATCATTAGGCCCTGTCTTTTACATGGCAGGATCTTGGCACGAGTATGAAACAACCTGCAGGTGATTCATGTATGAAATCATATCAAGTCACGCCCTGATGATCATAGGCGTTGTTCACTTCAAGTGCACAAATTGCAGGAAGTGGGCTTGTAGCATTTTGGAACTAAATTGAGCATTAGCAAGTCACCGAAAAAAAAAATTTCATGCTATTTTGAAGTTTAAATAGGCATGGAAAGTATATAGAGAGAATTAAGAAAGCTTGTCAACAGTTCTCTTTAAACAAGTCATTAATATCATCAAAAGGAATAATTTTTTCCTACATGGTTTTGATCTTGTCACTTTATCTTGTAAAAAAAAGTGTCAATCATTAGTTGTTCTTGAAATTCAAAAAGGCTTAAGGGTATCTAACTTTTTTCGTTGATTTTTTTAAAAAACAAAGCATTTATTTTGTTTACTTGCGTTTATTGACTCTTTTCCAGCTGTCTGTTGCCTGTATTCAATTTTCATGGAGGTATGAGAGTGTCAATCTACCGGACTAAATTATGCGCTTTTAAGCTTTCATCTATGATGCTGAACGTGTAAGTTTGACAGATTTGAGCGCGGCGAATTCATCTGTATTACGAAGCGTTCGAATAATACATCGACAATAAATTGTGTCTCAATTTATTGGTCAAAAAACTTCCTTGATGTAATCAAATTATATTATATTAGATTTACGGGCGTACACAACCTAAAGCGTTTGTGTTGTGGTTACATTTAAATTTTTAAACAAACCACCAAAAGAAACTTTTAAGCGCTTGATACGATAAACCTAATGTATGTCGTATCTATATGAACAAAACATACAAAATATCTCCATCTGATTAACTCAACTGATCAAAACTTTGACACAAATAACGATAATTTAAGTTTTAACCACTAGAGTTATCAAACTAAATGATTTATTCCAATATAATTTCAAAAATGTTTTTGGAAATCTTAAACAAATGCATAAATTATAACCACTGAATCTTTTTACATTACGAAAGCTGAAAACTGAGCATAAATAAACTTTTTTTATAACTTGGTGAACCTAATTTCTTATCCGAATTCAAACTACAAATTTTTTGTGACCGTAGTGAAATTGGATCTCCATGGTGTTTTTCTTGCGCTCAGAATATATTTTTGTGAAAACTTCATAGTAGGTTATTTTGCAAGATCTGGCAATAATGCTTCAAGATTCTTCCAAGAATTCTTCCAAGATATTCTCATTCTTGCAGGAGCTGACAAGATAACCCTCATTTGCAAGAATCAGAGATAACATTGTTTGATCGACTAGGGCGTCGTGTTCGTTTTTTTTGCCTATGTTAGCGAAGTTAAAGATCGTTGTATTCGAAATTGATATCTCCTCCTTTTTAGAACAAGAGCAGCCGAGGAAATGGCGATGGTGGAGTATCATACGTGCCCTCAACTTACCCATTTGGATCCAGCAAACCATCCGAGTCCAAACTGAACCAGTTATTCGGATCTGGCAACAACACAAACAACTCTAGTTACATACCCATGCACTCCATGGTGTCCGCCGCCTCCCAACAACCCCAGCAGGAGTTGACCTCTCCCAATGACCTCTCAATAGGGTCACCCAGAAATGGAAAAGGGTCACCGAGGTTCGCCGATGTCAATGGACCAACGGTACTTTATCCAGGTTCGCAGTCGAGTCACGCGACGCTGATGCGCAATGTGAACCACCAAAAGAATAGCCCAAATCAAGCTACTAAAGAATTATCTTCTTCGCCTAATATTCACCAGAAAGCTCAACCAAATCAGTCACAGAGACTAAGTCCAAATGTGGGAGACATAAGCACGACAGTGTCGAACTCGGGAATAACCAGTCCGACCACTTTTTACCCCACTGGGAACTCTGAAAAGGAACCCCTGCCTCAAGTTTCGACATTCGGCAAGTCACGTCCGAAACAGCCTCCTACTTTTAATAGCCAATCACAACACCCAAAGCTGTTACAGTCTAACTCGAACACTATTGGAAGTAGCAACAACAGCAGCAATACGCCTAACGAGTCATCTTCGAAGAATTCGGTCACGCTTGACTTGAAATTATTCGACCACGATTTTGTGCGAGAGAAATCTTCGGCTGGTAGAATATCGGCTAAGAGTTCAAGAGGCGACCTCCATTTAACTTAATGAACTGATTCTCTAATATTTTCCATCACAACTCTTTACGTTTGAGCCTATTTTTAATTTAACAGAATTTTTAGAGTGAATAATGATTTACAAATCTTAATTATTAAATTGTAAATTAGTTTAAACGAGAAATATGTGAATTAACGCCTTTAATTATCTTAGTTTTTAGCTGCTTTCTAAAGTTTGAGATAAAGCTAGGTTGAGCTGCGATGAAACATTTTTTTACAAGAGTATCGGGCAGAATTAACATAAACCCTGATACAGGTGGTCGAATTATGTATCGACCGTTTGGGTCGAACGATGTCGTCTATCGACACTATGATCAACCGATGTCTGCTGTCAACCTTAAATTATTTATGGAAATTTCTCAGCGATGCGTGTCGGGTCAGTGTATTGTATCGCAAGTGGTGCCAAGCTTCGCTTCGCCTCTGTTTTTGAAACTCACTTAAGATTCAATGGAAGACAAATGGCCAGGAAAAACGCGCAGGTTTTTGTTTTCGAAAAAATAATTTAGTTTTTAAAATACTCAAGGTAAAAAAAATGATGAATAATCCAGGTTTTCCAAGATCAGGGCGTTTTTTAAATCAAAAAGATGATAATTTTTATATTTATTTAAACTAAAAGGTGATCAATTTCAAGAATTTTTTCAGAGTAATTAACATAAAGAGTAATTTTATAAAGGTCTTGGTGATTTTTTTTTATTTCAGTGAAATTTTTAATTTTTTTTAGTTCACGCTCATTTTTGATTTCTCGCGGTTTGACTTGTGATTTGCTGTTAAGTTCAGCGCATTTACATGGTTAAAATTTTTTTTTCTAAGATCAGCACATTTCCATTAATTAGCGCATTTCCATGATCCAGGTTTCCAAAATCAGGATGTTTTAATCAAAAAGGTGATAATTTTATATAAATCTTCAACCTGTAAGGTAATCAAACTTTGGCATTTATTAAGAGTAATGAACGTAATGAGTACTTTTATACAGGTCTTGGTGATTTTTTCATTTCAGTGTAATTTTTTTTCTTAAAATTTTTTAAATATTTTTCTTTAGTTCACGCTCAATTTTGATTTTTCGTGGTTTGACTTGTGATTTTTTAACATCAGCGCATTTTCATTGTTAAAATGATGGCAAACTTTAGAACTGTTAAGGTCACGGCAATTTTTTTTTCATTTATGGACGCTTAGAAAGTTTGTGCTTTGCATTTAGAATTCTTGGAAAATGAAGTCGATTTTTGAAACTGATCTAAAATCTTTTTTGCTCCAATTCAACTTTCTCGTTACACTTTCTCATTGTCTAAACGTAGATTTTTCTAGGAAACGTTTTTTAAAGGATAATTTTATACTATAACTTCGTATACAAATTTTGAAATTCAGGTTTCAAATGAAAAACATTTTGAAGAAGTTCCCTTTGCCGCGTCAAATGATTTCTCGAGAAAACCGAATCTGCGTATAATTTCGTATAATTTGATTATTTTGCATTGCTAATTTGAATAATGATAATTGCGCAGAACTCCGTTTAATTTTTAATTGATTGTTTAACGAGTAAATAAATTGAATTTTTAAGGCTTGTTTTTTAAGTCTGCAAGTTAGCTCACTTGCCGTTTGATAATTTGTTAGTATTTTATTTAATCTTTCATTGTAATTTTAAGTTTCAAATTGAATTGGAGCAAAAAAAAAAGATTTCAGATCAATTTCAAAAATTGATTTTACTTCGAGTAGAATCATAATCTTTAAATGTTTTTTTTTAAATTTTGCCCTGGGGAAACTATGCCCAAAACTGGCAATAATAAAAGTGTAAATCTAATAAACATGATTGTTTTATCTTGGAATCATACCTAAATTTTAGTTTACCAGTACTTTTAATTTGTACAATTTCGTCATTTTTCAGTGTACTGGTGAAGAATGTCGAAAACATTTAACTGATCATTGATGTTATCGCTGAGATCATAAACTCTGGTTGTCTCATTTGACTAGTTGAAATTTATTTTTATCCTTGCGAGCAGCCAGCGTGTTGCAACCTACTTTTTACCTAAATAACTTTGTTCAAAGGATGACTCAAATTGGCGGTCATTTCCAATTCTTTAGTTTTGCCAACTCACAGAAAAACTTTTTAGCGGCATCATTTTTAGTCGTTTGATTATCAAAAAAGGTTGCTGTCTAGATGTATTGAGAAGAGACATTATTTTGAATATTTTATGGGTTTTTTTAAACTTTTTTTTATATTTTTTTTGGCTCAACATATCGGCGCAGGTTATGTCAGCTTTGTTACCGCATTTTACGTTTTGTTTCGACGGTCAATTAAAATAAGTTGCCTTAATTGGCGTGTTTTTAGGAACGATTTCTTAAAGAAAATCAGCACAAATTATTACGCTAGCGAGCAGCTAGTTATTTAGTACGAACCTTCTTTTTTTTCTAAATTAACTCGCAAACAAAGTGTTATTTAAAAACACTTGTATGCTTTTTTGCTATAATCACGATCTGTAGCGTTGGAAATTTCGTAGCATCTGTTCTCAGCTTTATTTATGGCTAGTGTTTGTGATGGAATAATCGTCCGTGGCTGATTAGTTAGTGCGTGAAACGCATAACTTCTAGATTTCAGTAGATCGTAGGTTCGAGTCCGGGACGTCACCGAATTCTGACTAATCTGAATCTTCTTTTACTTTTTGATATTGCACTTTTCAGATCTTTAGGGCTGCTTTTTGCCGTTTTCTTGCTAGTTTTTGCTAAGTGTAGCTTCGCCTCTATGTAAAAATTTTGTTAGATCATTTTTTTTCTGCGTTTTGTCTTATTTTCTGTCAGTTAGTTTGCCATGCTACTTTTGTGTTGTACCACTTTTGTTATGGCAAGTAGTGTGAAACTAAAACTCTTTTTCCAAGGCATGTTTGCTTTAGTTGGTGTTTTTTTTTAAATGCCGGAGTAATTATTATTGTTTACGCTTGCGATTAGCAAGCTGTGTTAGATCGGAATATAAACTTTTTTCGGGTTGACAGCATGTTTAACAGAATCACTTGGTAAACTGTTTCAAAATGAGTTCAAATTTCTAAGCGTATCTGTTTATTCTGGAGGTAACGAATACGCTTGGGACAGCAAAGGTCCTCGGTGGGAATCTGAGCAGTACCTGTTTTTTTTTTTCAAACGGGAAATATTCCATTTTGGAAAAAAAATTGTCGGCTTATGATTTGTCGGCTTAGTTATCAAATTTTAGCATTTTTCGCGGCATGCAGTGTTCATTGTTCTAAAGTTTTGTTTTTTCATTTACTCCTGCAATTTGTAATTCTACTAACCTTGACTTCGTATAATTTCTTTTTTTTAAGTTTGATTATAATTGATACGGCCTAATTGATTATGGCTCGTTTTTTATCGGCTTACTAGCCTAAGTTTGTGGAGTTTGGGAGAACAATCTTTTGCCTGCTTCCCTCCGGATTGCACAAAACGTTAAAAATCTCTGAATAGAATTTATAGTTTAAAGTTTTTCAAGACAACATTTTTTTAACCGCTCTATAAATGTTTTTGTCTTTTCAATAAAAGGTATCGAATTCGTTTCTGGAAGTTTTTCCTCAATTAAAACATCAGTTCAGACAACATTTTGAAGTTTTTTAGACTTTCGTTTTCTTTGGACTTGGTTTCTCTCATTTCCTTTCCTGTCTGCTAGCTTGCAATGCTACTTTGTGTCATCGCTTCACCTCTGTGTCTTTAATCTTAAATCCTACATTTTTCAGGCTCCCTCCCAACCGGCTTAAGTGTAGCGCCGTCTCCTTTGCACCCTAAGTGACTTGGCCTGACTTTGTTTTTTTTTGAGTTTTTATGCAATTGAAAAAAAAAATTCGTTTAAAATGTATTGGACTTTTATTTGTCTGCTAAAGCTTTGTCAGCTAAGTTGCCACATCACAGAGTTTGTTTGTAACTTAAGCAACATTCATTGCAAGTTTAAGTTAATTAAAGTTTCAGGTGGGACTTGAGGCCTAAAAGATTTTTTGTATAATTACTTTTTTTTCATCAACTTGTGTCTACGCAAAGTTTATTGTCGTCTATTTTAAAGTCTTTGTAAGTTTTCTTCCGTTGCTAATTTAGTGTTCAAGTTTCTGAGGTTTTTGTCTCAAATGAATTTAACGAGATATATTGAGAAAAGTAAAATTTTGACAGACCTATTTTTTTTTTATTTTTTCGTAATTTTAAAACTTTTTTCGACTTATGTTTTTTTACCGCAAGTGGCGCGAATCTCCGCTTCGCCTCTGTGTGATGAATTGAGAGTTAAGTCACGTTTTCTTTTACCATATTTGCTCCTTTTGTCAAATATTTGTCCGTTTTTCTTAAATATTGGCCTAGTTTGGCCTAGCATTGCTCATAATATGCTGGTTTGATGTTCATTTTTGATGTTTTTTAATGTTTTTTTTTGCTGATTTCCATTTTAAACTTTAGTCAGCTCAAAACTGTCTTCAGGTAAAAATGTATAGCTTGACTTCTATTTGAATTAATATTTTTCTAACCATATACAGTTTCTAGGCTTCCGCCGTGAATTTATTGGAGCATAAAAAATTGTGACGAAAGAAAGTTCAAATTATTGGCGGCTCCGTTTTCTAATTACAATATGAGTTTCTACCTATAATATGACGAAAACACGGGAAATTTGAACACAATGTGTGTTTTACAATAAGTATTCATTATAGTCTCTTTTAAGCTCAGTAAATAGAACGTGTTTCTTGTATTACTTGTTTTGTTCACTGAACCATCACCAAAATGGTGTAAAAACCATCCAACTATTTACTTATTAATCGTTGTTAATTCAAAATGTCTTCTAAAGTATTCGCTGGATCTGCGATCAAACAAAATGCTGGAAAAATCAGCAATATTAATGACTGGAGTCCTACAACCAAACAGCGACGATGGCTGTTAATCGCCGGGTCAAGCCACCCGCCCGAAAAAGTTCACATCTCTATGGGTCGAAAACGAGAAGCGAAGGGAGAAAAAAGTGGGAAATATTTACAGGGTATTAGTTTGGATTTGTTCAACATAGAAAGATCGGTTGGTCACACATTGAAGAACAAAATTCAAAACCTCGAAATTACCAAAGCGGAGGTCGCCAATCACATCACGAGTTTTTTCCAGTTTTGTCTGGAAAATGATTTTAAGCCGATGCTCTACTATTCGGGTCACGGGGAAATGCCTACAGGTAACTGGTGTTTTACCGACGGAACTATCGGAGTTGATGAAATTTTGGAGATGGTTCCCGAGGGCATGGCTTATCCGACAATTTGCAGTGACGCATGTTACAGCGGAACTTGGGCTGATTTTTGTATCCGGAAAGGCATCGATGGTTTCGAGTGTCTGTCGGCATGCAAGCCAGATCAGTCGGCGTTTGATAATAGAGGTTAGATGCCTATCTCATAGATTCAAGCTCATGGATTCTTTTTTTTGGCATCGTTTTGGGTAACATTTGGCTCGTTTTTTGTAACAAACCATCCCCCCTCGGTATTATTTTAGATCAACGTGTCTAAGATTACTAAACTTCAAACAGCTTTTAACGTGACAGTCGATTCTTCAACCCCGGTAATGTTTTGGATCAGCACCAGTCTAAAAGTACTTGAGTTCAACTAGTTTAAAAAGTCTCAGTCCATTTTGTTCCAGATAACGGGGGCGAACTGACCCTTTACATGACAGGAAATGAGAAGAAATTGACTAAAGGAAGACCCGTAACGGAACCCCTTTTCAGCCGAGGCTCCCAGCCAGACTACCCAACCGTCCGAATATTTGGAAAGGTTCACTACGCCGAATTCATCAAATACCACACTTACGATTACAGAAATATTCTCATTTCCCAGAGCATTCGCGACGGATATCTAGCTGCTGTTTTTGCTTCAGACCAGAAGTACAATTCCTCCGAAAAACTTTACTGGGAAAGCGCCGGCTATGCTGACTTTTTTCAAGTATATAAATCAGACGTTCATTGCAGAAAATTTATTTACTCTTTGAAAGCCGATGAATCAACCAAAAGATTCTACGCGTATTCAATTGAAGGCTTCGGCGACAGCCAAGTTGTCTTGAAAATTGACGATCCCGATGACATTACGTGGAGAAACATGGCAATTACCTCGTGCACAGCCTGTAAATCTAAGTTTTACTTCGTTCTTTCAAGCGGAGTTCCCGAGTTTGAAAACCGAGAACAAGTCGTGTTGATGAATCCGACATTTTCTCAGTCGGATAATTTGAGTGAGAAGGTTGCGGATTATTATAGCAAGGGATTTGTTATAACTTCGATGTGTTATAACAAGGGAAAGAAAAAATTCTTGGTCGTCATGACTAAAACATCGGAAAGCCAGGAAAGTTCACTGGAGCAGAGTATTTCGATGAGCCAATAACAGTCAATTATTAAGAATTACGGGAGATCAGATTTTTTTGATGTTCTTTCAGACTGCTTTTAAATTGTTGACATTTTTGTAGTTAGCAAGAAGAGTTCTTACAAGTTTTTTGGAAGCACTTTTTTAGACCAAATTTCAAGCATTTTTAACCCCAGACGTATTTTTTGAGAAATGAACTTAATATATAGGAGAATTGCGTTTTTGGCATGCGCTCTGTTTTCAGCGTGCGATGATGCCGTAAATTGACTTCATTTGGTTCAAAACTACGTTTCGGTGGTGACGCGACTAGAACAAATTTGTAAAAGTTTTTTTTTAGTTTCAAAAAAATAACGTAGAAATACTTTGCTTGATTGGAAACAAACAGGTTTACAAATGGTTCACAAACGACTTTGAGCGAGTGGAATGGATTCAAGATTGGAGTCAGAAGGGATACATTTGTTCACTCTTCTTCCAAGACCACTCGGCCGATTCGCAGGACAGGTACCTGGTTGCCATGACAACCAAAGAGGATACGAAGAGCCCTGCCACTTGTTTCGCTGCTCTGTACAATCAGTGAAGTCGACCGTGAAAACTGAATAAACATCAACTTCCTAAGACTGAAGTTGAAAGTTGTTTTGCTAAATTAATTTTTTTATTTGCTCTTAACATCATTATTGCATTTTAGATCTCAGGTTTCGAGAAAGTTCTATGTTTTTTTTTCAATTATTGTTCGAACTTTCCCTGAAGGGGATGTTAAGGAATTATGGCAATCAAGAAAAGGGGTGTTGGTTATGTAGATTGAGTTGTCGAGTTTTTGACCGCGATCAGCATAATTGAATACAGCAAAATTCGAACTATAAATAGAACACTCTAGTGCTAATTTACTGCGTATATTTATAGGGGTGGCAATACCATAAGCGATTGTTAAACAGATTCAAGTTGGGTCGCATAGAGATATATTATCTATATATTATTTTGCATTATACACCCTTATTACACTTGTGCGCTTGCGAGCGTAGTGTATTATTACGAACCTTTCAAACTCTCAAAAAAAGTTTTCATTTAAATTGTCAAGATTGCACGTGCGGTTTGCTTCGAAAAGAAAAATGGATCTAGAAAATGGATCTAAAAAAAATTGCTTTTTTGCGTCACAATACTATATCACATCAAACCAATCTGACCAGTGAAACTTTACGCGTGGGGGCTTGAAAAAACTTTACCCAGTAGTGGATTTTTGGACTGGTTTGGAGGAAACCTTTTGAAAGAACAATCCAACAGATCCCTATTGGTGGACACTTGGGCTGGATTGAAGGCATCCAGCCCAAGTGAGATTGATATAATTGTTCCCCCAAGCTTTTTCTGAGGAAACGCCAAAAATGAAACGGAAAACGTTTAATAAACAGAATATAAGTGATGTATTTCTAGAAGATCCCGAATATACAAGTAAACTTTGCGGAACTGAATGCAAATTTAATTACCATTCGTGTGACATTTGGGAAACCTGGTTTCACAAAAACTGCAACAAAGTGCCCAAGGAAGTTCTGCAAAGTTTAGATAAAGTAAAAGGATCTTTCTGGAAATGCGAGGGGTGCCTAGACTTAAAAATAAAAAATGATAAACTGAAACAATCTTTTGAAAAAAAAAACACATACGAAATCCAAAACGCAAGTTTAGCGATCCAAAACAATCTAGCCGGTGTAAGTTTTTCAATATAACAGAATAACGACCAAATATTGACAATTCAGAAAGAAACTGCAGAAATAAAAAACCGTGCTTCTTTAAAGCAGTCCAGTCGAACAAGTAACGATTTTTCGTCAATTGAGATAGATACCATTGTTTTGCGCGAACATATATCAAAACAGAGCAGTTAATCTGCATCAATTAATAATGCTCCCACCCCAAACCAAGCTAAAACAGACTCTGGTCTTATGGGAAAAAAGTAGTGATATATGGATTAGCAGAAATTATACAGGACAATAAAGTTGTACAATTTGAAAGGGACAGAAATAGTTTGCTGCAAATGTTCAGAGATAGGGTGGAATTTAAAGAAATTACTGTGAGCGACTCTCTTAGAATTGGTAAAGAACAACCATACATATCAAGACCTCTTGTTTTTTACATTCCATATCCTTGACATCAAAAATTTATTTTTCTGTCATTGAGAAAGCTAAAGAATTCGAATATGTATATCAAAAATTTCATAAATTAAAGGCACTATCAGAACGAAAAAAATCTGAAATATAGATACGTTCTTATATTTCAGATTTTTGTATTTGATGCAAAAAGAAAAATCAGATATAAAATAAAGCTGGAAGCCTTGTTTTTGGCTTTTCCCAAGTTGACTGTAACAAAAAAATTTAATCTGATTGTGGTCAACTCTTGGTAAAGAAACACTTCCTCTTGACTACTAAATAACATATAATTTTTGCAACTTAATTGCAGACCAAATTTAAAAATTGAACGGAAAATCAAGCTGGAAAACTTATTGCGAATCCATCAACCTGACATTGTTGCCCCAAGTGGAACATGGTTCGATAAATATGTTGCAAAAACTGCAGTCTTCTGCATAGCTGTATATGTAGTAATTGACCGTTCTTATAAGAAAATTGGACCTCATGGAGGAGTCATAATTGCGGTTAAAACGTCATCTAAGTTTTAGAACATCTAAAATGGTAGAACATCTAGAATTTGAAATTAATTAAAACGGAACAGTTAAATCTAAACCGCTACTGTATCCGTAAAGCAGATTCCGAACCATTGCTTTTGTTTTTCTTAAACAACAGACTTCATTGCTCGAATGATGCATATAGAATGTTTGAAACGTTATATGGGTTGTATTGTCAAATAGTTAACAAATACATTCCTAAAAAGTCCATTCATCGCTCTAAAGTCTCCCATTGGATGTCATCACACTCAAAAAATGCTAAAAACTGTCTTCAGACCGCAAGGAAACAATTATTCTGACGAGAAAGTTAAGCGCTACACGCAAGAATTGAATGATTCTTTAGAACTAGACAAAGCCGTTTACTTTAGTCGAAGAAAGACTTCGATTTAAAAATGACTTACAAATTTCTCAGATCGATAAGGCAACAGTACCACAGAAAAAATCATACAAAAATACCAGTTTAAGCTCTGATTCTGCAGTTTGTGAGGCTGTTAACGAGTTTTTTTTGCATCTGTGTACAAAATACTACAAACCATTGAATGTTCCAAGCGAAAGTATTTTTCCAGGAATATGCTTATCAGATATTTTCATTTCGCAATGCAAAATTCTTCACGAATTGAGTAAATGCAAATCAGGAAGAAATTCAGTTGATGGTATAACTCTTAACATATAAATTTTTTTTACAATTTTGTTTGAATGATATGGTTGAACTATTTAATTGCATAGTCAGTAATGAACAGTTTCTAGGTATCTGGAAAATAGCACACATTAATCCTTTACACAAAAAATTTTCACGTATGAACGTTGAAAAATACAGGTCCATTTCAAAGCTTACTGCGCTCGCCCTATTAGTTGAACGGGTTTTATACAACAAGATAAAAAGGTTCATTCAAAGAACGTTGTGTAAAAACCAACATGGCTTTAAAAAACACCATTTGACTGTGACAAACATTCTATTGTACTGTGATTTTGTACAGAAGAAATTAGAACAAGGAGAATTATCTCTTACGCTATTTTTAGTTTTTGCAAAAGCTTTCGACTCTATTAGCCAGAACATCAATTTATGCAAGCTTGCCAAAAAAGGCTTTGACCACAAGTTTCTTCACCTTTTGCATCTTATCTCACATACAGAAAACATAGTTTTTCTTTGTAGTACATTGTCTCATTCCGCATTAAAACAATTGGTGGTCTACAGGGATTGTTTTTTGCAGTCATCTTGTTTTCATTATATATAAAAGATATGCCAGAAACTATTGACAACCCTTCCTTTTTATATGCTGACGATTCAAAAATAAGTGGAAATTGGTTTCACCTTTCTTCGATTCAAAGAGATTTAAACAATGTAATAACCTAGGCAGCAGAAAACAAATGCTTGGGCAGCAGAAAACAGATTGGACTTCAATTTTGACAAATTTGATTAAATTAGATTTCAAAATTCAGATAAAAGATACCCTTTAAGCGATCTTTTGTCTTTTGATGAAGAACAAATAGTTTTAAAAAACACAGTGGAAGACCCTGGTGTTTGGTGGAATTTCAAAATGTCATGGATATACCACAGCACAGAAAAGCTTAAAGAAGCAGACATGGAATTTAATTACATCAGAAGTTTTTCGCCAAACTCACTGAGTAGCTCTGAGTTTCGCTTTTTAAAAGTTGCATCAATGATTTTTTATGCATCTCCAGTTTGGTTTGCTACTAAAAACCAATGTAAGCAACTAGAAAAATTTCAACGACGATGCATAAAATAGTGTTACAAAAACACAAATTGAATGACCAGGATTATGTTTTTTACTTGAATAAAAGCAAATTGTTGCCAATTTTACTGATGTTATTTAATTTTGCTGAATAACATTCTTAATAACGAGTTGCCGATAAATTTTCTTGATTTTTGGACAATCGACATTAGCACTGATTCAAATCGAACGGAAAACAGGACGTTTTTAAGAATGCCAATAATAACACCGTCGCGAGATCAAACAATTTGCCTGGCTATGATCTTTTTCAAGAACCTGTAATCTTTAGAAAGAAATTGAACCTGTTATTGGTTGACAAATTACAAGCATTTAAATTCTCGATTTACCCAGAGTCAAGATTTTTAAGCTTGTTGTACTAACTTTGTTACCAATTACTATGAGCAACTAATCCCCGCCTTGCGGGCTTATTGCAAATTTATTATCAAGATTATTCATTTAGTGGCACTTTTGAACATGACGATCTGTAGCATTGGAAATTTCATATCTGTTCTCTGATTCATTCCTGGCTAGTGTTTGTGATGACTTAAGCGCCCCGGGCTGAGTGGTTAAGCGCGTGAGACTCATAATATCTAGATCGCAGATCGAATTCGAGCCGTAGCCAAATTTCAACTAATTTGAGTCTTGTTTTTTTCTCTTATTAATGATTTTCATAGAGCTGCTTTTTGTCATATTCTCAGTAGTGTTTGCCGAGCGATGCTTAGCCTCTGCATGAAGCAATAGGAAGTTGTACTTTTGTATCATTGTGTACTCAAAACTAAAAGAATAAAACAACGTAGAATTGTGTTTGATATAAAATGTCTATTCTCAGACTAATTTTGCGCAGTGAATGATCGACCGATGATCGATGCATAACATAGCTGACACGCATATAAACAGTTCCGAAGGTCATATGAACTAAGTTTTCAAAACAAATGACAATACTAAATCTGTAAACCCCCATTTCCCTCCCTCTTCAGAGTAGAACGAACAAAATTACAAAATGCATAATGAATAAAATATCAAAAAACAAGATAGAGCTTGTACATGAAATATACTATGTACAAGATGAATAATCACAAATTGGTTGATTTTGCAATTTTACAGGGTCGGTAAATCTACAATTAAGCAAATCTAACTCGGTACATGCAAATGTACAGCTAAAATTACAGAACCTAATCACAAAATGAATTTACTGGATTAACATGACATAAAAGATTGCCAGTTTTAAGAAAAGTGAGTAGATTTAGTTTTTGTTGATTTCTTAATCAAAGTCTTCTAGGTTCTTTTTTCAACTCCTGATTGATTGTTGACGATATTTCGCTACTATATTCCGTATGTCTATGTGGTCTTGAAGGTGCAGTTAATGCGGGTAATTCGTTCATGAAGAGAAACTTTTGATTTTAGAGACAAGTGCTACCGTCCGGATTGTGCAGAAAGGCTATAATTGATAGGGGAAGGTGTGTGGTGTGGATAAATATGGGTTGCAGGGATATTAATTTCGACGACTCAAACGCTGGTTTGATAGGTGTATGAAGTGAAGGAGTAAGGAAATCGGAAGGTTACCATGAAGAAAAGCAAGGTAGGCATGTGGCTTTGATTGGGGTTGTCCTCTGGTGTAATGACCGTTGGTACCAAAAAGACTTTTTTGACACCTTGACCACGAATCTTTTTCTCCAAAAAATTTCGGTGGTCCCACATTTTTCCTTTTCTAAAAGGCCACGACGAAGGCTACTGAGGGGAACGCTTGGGTTCGTCGGTAAAACTATCCACAGAAATTGGTTTATATGCAGATCTTATCTGTTCCGTAAAGCTAGGAACGTCGGGCTATCCTACATTGTCACGTCCATGTGATGTCAGCTGTTTGCTCCTGAAGAGTTCACTTCAAAGTTATGAACAAGTGACTTACTCTAATGGTTAGAAGTAATCGTGATTGTGCTTTAGACGTCCTCCAAAATTCATTGCTGATATTGTCTATTGTCCCAAGAAACTAAGTCCAATGACAAGGAAGAACCTGCCGAGTCTTGAAGTCATTCTGGAATGATGGTGGGTGTTGTATCCTGGGGCTTTGAGCTGGTGGTGTTTTTTATCTTATGGGAGATTTTTCACCCTAAAAGGCGACATCTCGTTTCCGAAGGTAAGTGACCGTTATCTAGGGTTACCGTGTGTTTTGAGCAGTTATAATTTTTTTCCTCGCCGAGACCAAAGCATGGCTTCCCGTATTTACGGTTCGGGTCTTTTCTGTATCAATTGCGTCCCGATAACTTTTTTGGAAAAGTCTGAGAAAAAGTAGGGCTTCCTGCGAAAGGAATAGCGCTCGGAATCTGTCGAGGATTGGTATTTGATAAAGTGTGCGTCCAGATAACCGTTTTCCACCTTTCATGCAGTTCCCATTGATGCGCTCTCTTCTTTGATAGTATGTACAGCCCTTAAATTGAATGGTTATCATGGGAAATCAGGTTTCTTCAGCGAGTGTTAGCGGTTCGGTTACAATGTTTCTCGGAAAGAGTGCACCCGATTGATGTTTGTTTTGAAATTCTCAAAATCCAAATGATCTTTTCAATTGACAAAAACAAGAGTCGCTTAAGCAATTCGAAAGACGTGGCAATTGACTTTGCCTTAATTTTGTTTAGAAGTCTTTCTACATGCACATGATCTCCCTCTGTACAAAAAATATTTCAACAAAAAACTTTTCACAAAAAGATTTAAAAACAGTAGATCAGAAACATGATCCATGGTCTACTCTTTTTTTTTCGGATACCCATTTCAGTGACAGCAAACTTAAAAAATGAAACAGAAAGTGAGAGAACCTGCCTAAAAAAATTCGCAAAACAGTCGAAACTCAATAAAGTGTTGTTCTGCGTTGCACAGAAAGCGTCCAAAGTCTAAAATCATTTCTCAGTTAGCGAATGACAAGTCCGGAAGTTGTCTCATGTGAATAAATCGCAATAGTTATTTGAGTTTGTTACAGTTTTTTAGTTTTTGATGAAAAGACTTGTCATGGTGGTAAATCTCCCTAGAAATGCGTGACCACTATATAAATCCGGCTAAAAAAATTAATTCCGAATTGTCCCCGCTCAGTCTCAATTAATATGGAATGAATTGCACCGCTGAATGCTAAAAGATTTCGTGGAATGAACTTTCTTGTTGTCAAGGAAGCGTAGCTCGTCTTTGACTTGAAGGTCTTCTTCGAAGTTTTTCATATGGGCTCCAGGAAATCCCAATGTTCTTTTGCCCTTGGTTGTCGAAGTCAGGTCCTAAATGACTTTTTTCTCTAGTCATAATCTGAAGTAGTTGCCTTGAGCAGTGATTTTCAATAGTAGAGTATTACAGTTCATGATTAATGAACCTTAACGTTAGCCCGATATTATTCCACTCGTCCCTTGCAGTTATTCTAGCGTTGCTGCTCTCAACCCAATGTGAGAAGCGCAAGTTTTCAATGTAGTTTTTTCTCCAATATCAAAGTGCCTGGTTCCGTGATACTTACTTTTCTGCTTTTCAATTTTTGAAACTTGAGTAGTCGGCGTTCCATATGCTGACAAAATTTTTGTTTAACAGCGACTGAACTGTGAGCTAAGTGTTTGCATGTGCAGTACAACTTTGATATATTGGGTGACCGAACCAAAAATTGATCGGAGCTCGGAACTGTTTTGGCATATGAAGGGAGGTTTTGCATTGCGTCAGCTTTTCCGTGGATCTGTCGCATCCCTGCTTTTGATATCTTAAACTTAAACGAATCTATGTTTTTTTTGAAACTTTCCCCCATTTCACCGCCTTTTTATTCCTGTCGAAACTTGCGAGTATTCTGGTTGAAATTGATTTGTGTTCTTCAAACGACCCTTTTGAGGCAATTGAAGTATCGTAATTGTAGCAATTCGTAAAAATGATGTCCTTTTATAATGAGTTCATGACTCTTTAAATTGCATTCGGAATATCAGCAAGTCCGTAAAATCCGGTTGAAAGTCAAACACTTGTGGTGTTTCGGCCTATAATTCTTAAAGTTTCATTGCTTGCTTGATGCATCATAAAATTATCCTAACGCCTACGCCACGTTTTTCCTTAAACAGTTTGTTTTGCAGAAAAGAATTCTAAAGCACTTTCTGCAGCTGCAGTTCCGCTGTGCTGCTAACAAGCTGAGTTTTGCGAAAATCAAGTGGAATCTTTGACAATCAATACCCGTAGCTGTTAGTATTCAAAACATTTTAGCAACATTTTGATATCTAATATCTCGTCGGATATGTTTCACTCAAATAATTTTTACCCTTTTTTGGGCCAACTTTATTGTTCAATTTTTTTTGCATATCTTGTTCAATCTTTTCCGGCTTTTTCGGCGATTTATAAGTCAGACTTCAAAAAGAAAAAGTTTAGGCATTAGTTTGTTTCACTACAGCACGACAAAAAAACGCGAATTTTTGTATAAAGTTTTTCAAAAAAATGCCTAAAAACGCCTGTTTTTGTCTGGTTTTTCAGAATTTGCTTGCGGTGCATAAAATTTGGTCAAAATACAGTGTTTATAGTGATTTGGGGCAGCTCAGATAATCAGTTTGGTCGTTCTAAAAAAGATCGACAGAATTTTGAAAATCCGCCCAAGAAAGTCCTAGATCAGCCCCTGGTTGTTGGTGGTCAGTGTGCTTAAACTTTTTTACCTCAAAAAAACGTAGGCACAACATATGTTCATTTGAAATCATTCAAAAAAGTAATGGTGTTTGACAAAAGGCATTTAGGTCACAGAAGGATAAATTAATGCGCGTAAAATAAGGGTGTTTTTGAGCCAATATGGTAAATGGTCAAATTATTAGTCTCAGAAATTTTTGTAAATTGAATTCAGGTAAGTTAACTAACCCAAATAATACCTTACCGGACGCAAAATGTAACGTTGCGAATTTGAAATATCGCTCGGGGGAATTTTTTTGTTTTTAAATTTTTCAGTTTTAAATTTTCAATAAATTTTAAACCAAAAACAATTTCAGACATTCAAAAAGCAGTAACGTTCCTTCAAGTCTTTGTCTTGATAATAGCAGTTTTTTTTGTTATAACTTATGGCTTTAAGTATATTGTTCAATAATTTTCAAAATTTTTGCTCGGAAGGCTTCAAGGTTTACAAACACGCTATATCCGTCACAGCCATTGCCGACGTTTGTTACATAACTAGCTAAGCCGATTACACATTTGGGTTGAATGGTCGACAAGTCAAAAGCGTAGAGGGGACCCCCGTCATCAAGGTAGCAGATATTTGATCCTTCGAACCCTGGTTCTGTGCATATTTGGTCGTATTTGCAATTATCCGGACTAAACTCGCGCTGAGAAGTTGTATAATTTTGATCATAGAAATAAGTTTCCAACAAGATGTCTGGATAAACTGGGTTCCTTCTGTCGCCGGATACTGAACCCAGACCGCATGCGCCCAGAAGTTCGCCCAGGTACGTGTGGTGTTCCTCTTGACACATTGGAAGTACATAAATATCGGAGACTTCCCATTTCATTTTGATAAGAGCCAGGTCTTTGTAGGGCTTACGAGGATCGGATTTGTAACTGAAATCAAGAAAATTCAATAACTAAATTTTACAATATGAACTTTAAAAAATTAAATTTGAAAAAATATATCATAGGGAACCATTGCAAGCCATAGAGTGACGTTCGGGTCATAATTTTTTTTACAGTTGATTTTCAAAAATTACAATACATACCCCGAACGCCCAAAAACCAACCATTAATGCTTATCAAAGCATGAAGAGCTCAGACAAATTGTGTGAAAAAATGGATCTCTGTAACGATCCCCCCTACGGTACCCAGTAACAAACTCCTAGCTATAAAAAACTCAACGTTTAAGAATATGTAACTTTTGTACCTGTTTACGAACCCCCCCCCCCCCATCGTGAAAACGTGGGGGATATTCAAAGATTCCAACAGTTTTTTCTTGTTTTTAAATGCACTACGACTTGTTTTCAAGTAATAACGGAAGAATGTTAATTGAATCACCGCAATTCATACAAGTCCGATTACTGTGAATTATATTGCGACTCACTCTTTGGCTAGTACTATGGCTTGGGTTCCTATAAATGTACTCAGTCTCTTTGACGCATCAACGCGGAAGTCGGCAAACTCTAGCGACACTTTCTCATCTGAAACAACCAGACAGTCATAGCTAGTCAGGGACCAAAAATAGTTTCATAAGAGAAAATTTTCATTTTTATCTACTTTGATTTATCATTACCCGCTCGCACAGAATATATCTGCTAAAAATGGGCGGTCTTAGCGTGGGGGGGGGGGGGGGGGGGGGACTTCCTCTGGGAATCGATCCTCTCTGGCGGTCCAAGTAAGTATACCCATTTTGCTACGCCTTTACAGCATCCATTTTTGGTCCAAAAACCATCAAAAAAGTTTCTTAAGGCACCGGGTGGCCAATAAACGCAAGGTGTGAGGTGGGGGTGGGGGGTGATGGCGTACGCCAAAAAAAATCTTTGGTAAAAAATGATCCAAATAGATCTCAAAAGCGGCACTTAAAAAAACTTTTAAATGCCCCCTGAAACTTATTTGTGGCTTCATTTATTTAAGAGCTTATCACATCAGTTTGAGCATGTAACCCCCCCCCCCACCGAAAACTAAAAATCATCACGTTTTCGTGCTATAATACTTATTAGTATATAAATTCATGTTAAGAAATTGGTACTTTTGACTCTGATTTGTGATGGATTTCGATGTTTCTGAGGCTCTCACGAAGCAACAAAAACTTAGTCATATCAATATAATTTTCTTTTTAAGCCAAAACTTATAAGCATACATTCTATAAAAATGTTTTTTTTTTAGATTAAATTCGGCTTGGTAAAAATAAGAAAAAGGCATCAGCCTCTCGGGTGGCATCTCGATGAGCCAAACCTATTCGTCTACCTAAGTTAGATCATATAGACAAAAGGACCGCAATTTTTTTTTATTATCACAAAAAATTAAAAAGAGAAAAAGAGATCTTGACAAATAAAAAAACGAGTCCACAGATTCATTGGTAGTTGTTAACGCTTCAAGAAGAAAGTTTTTATCCAGCTGTAAAAACTTATTATTCAAAATATGAGCCCTAATTTTGATCTTCTTTTTCGCTCTTATAGCAGGCTTATTTCGGCTGCAAAGTTTTTGTTTTGCCTGTTTTGTTAGAATCTGTTATCTCATGTTCATTTATGTATCCAAGAAGTTGTTTATTGCCACAAGAGCCATGAGTCAATTATTAGAACTGAGTATTTATGGAATCTAATGTTAGAAATATTCTTCCTGTTGAACTCTAAGGTGGCTGTTTCATTTTGTTTTTGGTAAGCTAACTCCAAAAACCAATCTCCAACATTGCTTGTATCAGAGTTCACCAGCCATTGATTTTCTGATTTTCTGTTGTAGTTTTGTTTCTTGTATACTGTGCGCAATCATCAGCAAAAATTACATTCTTATTATGCATACAGACGTGTGGCAAACCATTTATATACAGCAAAAACAACAAAGGACCCAGGACTGAATCTTGTGGTACACCATATCAGACTGTTCTAGTGTCTGATAATGAATTGTTATAACAAACGTACTGCTTACGATTTTCAAGGTTTGACCTCAAAAGGCTACCTCGTAAGCCGTATAGTTCGCATTTTTCCAATAAGATAATGTGATCAACTGCGTAACGAACACCCGGAGCCAACATCATCTTCTAAGTTCTCCACTATTCGTTCAGTGAGTAATACGACAGCATCAACAGTGCTTTTTTATTTCGGAATTCGTACTGACATGCTGTTAATTATTCAGATTTATTCAAAAAATTTCTCTAGCGTTTATTAATCAACTTTTCGAAAAAGACAATGTGCCATTTTCATGAATTGGTTGAATTTAAGCAATCTTAAAAACTGAAAAAAGGATAATATGACAACTCTATACATTTAAGAAAAAGGCAACTGAGTAGCTCAGATATAACTGAATTAATGTTTTTGATCAGGTTGTTACTTTCTTTGTAATTATCAAGGCTGTTTTTTCCTTCTTAAACTTCCTGGGGTGAAATTTTTTCAAAAAATTTTGCATTTTCCTTTTCTACAAAATATTTAGATTCTGTGGTGTTGCCATACTTTCGATGAGCTTTTGATCAATTTCATTAAATAATCGTGAAAATTTTGAGCACTCGGAATGCTGTGTTTTGGACTCACTTATTCTTCATTTTTTTCTGATATCATCTACGATTTTATAAAAAAAAAAAACTTTCAAACTTTTATAGCTGTTGCTTTCAAGTCTTCTCTCAAAGAAAATAATTTTTGATTTTCGACACAAGTTTTTCACTTTTTTTGATGTTTCTAGAATTGATTAAGATTACAATTACTCCTATTGTTCAGGTATTTTTTTTACTCTCATTTTTGATTTTAGCTGTTAACCAATTTTGATTACTTTTATTGTTTGGGAGCTTAGGAATTTTTCACAAGTACATAGGATAGCTAAGAGGAGCTGTAAAAAGCAATCATTCACATCTTCAGTATCAGTTTTCAATTTAATTTTTCAGTGGTCTGCCACAGCGCAAAATTGAACTTCAGCAAAGTCTCATGGTTATCCAAAACGTTCCAATTATGCCAAAAATCGAAATTATGCTTTTTAAGCAAAGTTTTGTCCTCAGAGAGAAATTTTGTCTCAAATTCTACTGCCTCATGATCCGATATAGAGTTGTGTTGGACCCTTACTAGCGAATAAAAATTGGTAAACAAAAAAATCTATTGTTGACTGGCTGCTTTTCGTTATTCTAGTACTTTCACTTTTCACTTGTCGACTTAGACACATCAACATTCCTGTCTCCACATATAGTGTGCATTTTTTCAGGCTGTATTTTCAACTCGGAACAGATAAGCTTGTAATTGATCAAGAGAATTTCAATTGTTTATTTGAGGTACTTTATAGACAACAAATGGAAATTTTTTCTCTCTGCTGTTTTCGCATAAAATAGTCAAGATTTGCACTTTGTCTGAAGTCAGTCCTTTAACTTTTTTAAATGAGATACCTTCGCTTTCGTAGAAAGCAACACCTACACCGCGTCTGTTTTCATTCACTGTTTCAATATGTAGACAACGTGCCGATTTGAAAATATCAAACTCCATATAATCTTTTTAAATTTTGGCAATGGTTCAGTAAGAGCTAAGAGCTAAAGTTTGCGGCTTATTAGTTTTAGTTTCAAAAAAAGCTCTAAAGATTCATGATTTTGCGGTAATGAGCGAACGTTTTGCAAAAAAATGGAGATTCAGTTTTAGGTATTACTCCTTTTTCTAGCCTTTTTCTGTTGTTTATATCGCCAATATACTTCTACATTTTGATTTTTGATATTATCTGCTCATATTTTCAGAAACACTTTCTTTGTTTTTTAACCAGCTCGATTTTACTTCAGAGTGATTTGATCAACAGACTGCTGGGCTTGCAGTCTGATTCAAGTAATAACTTACTTTGCTAGTACTTTGAAAATTCGTTCAATTTGTTCTTTATTTTGTTCAACCGAAATTGCTGAAAATCGCAATTCTGGGGTTTTTTCTAGTTTAGACACATCTCAACCCAGTTGCCGAAAGCAACTCGGTAAAGATATTACTTTCGAACGAAATAAGTTGCTGAAAATCACCACTACAGTCGAAAATGCTGATTGAAAAAATTAACAGAAAAAAAACTAAGAAATAAGGTAAACATCTTTTAAAAACGTTTTTTTAAAAGTTTTTTTCAGTAAAACAAAAAAAAGAGAAAAGTTTTAACAAAATTAAAAGAAAAAATAAAATAACGGATTAATGCGTCTTAAAGATCATTGAATTGCTATAAAACTGAGCTTTAGTACCGTGTTTATTGCACCGTGTTTTTGTACCGTTTTTTATAAAGTTTGTTACTTCAAACCATATAACACAAAAAAACAAAGGAAACAAAAAAATAGAACTCGTTTGCTTCTATGAGAACTGTTGAATTTGAATTTGTCTATGTTTGAAAAACCTGGAAAAAACAAACAAGATAAGGAAACAACAACAATTTTCCGAAAATATATAGCCAGCTTTTTTGTGCTCAATCCTTTCCCTTCAGGTGTATTTGGGGTAAAGGTGTCAAAATTGTTCTAACTTGGCAAACTCAAGCCAATCAAAATTGAGTGTTTATGCAGAGGTAGGCGATTCAACTCTAAATAAAAAAAGAATAGCCGGTTAATGTAGCACAGAATGATCCGACCATAGTCTTCACAAAACTACGGTTTAGAAAGTTTTTTTTCCAAATAAGTGTAGTTTTTTTCTGTTTGGTGGGATAAAAGGTTCTGACGTGAAAGCGTAATTCAAGCTTATTAGACATTCATAGTAATATAAGCAAGTTGGACAAAAAATTTTGTAGAAAATGACAAGAAAAACTGAAAAAAAAAAGAAAAAGTTTTTGAAATTTTTGGTTCCCAAAATGAAACTAAAAAGTTCCATAAACTGGTTTACTTGCTTGAAATTAAAATTTAAGGTCTTAAATTAGGCTTAATTCAGTTTTTAAGCCTGCTCGCTTGCTTTATTTGCTCGAGTTAAGACAAAAATAAAAAATTTCAAACCGATTTTTCTCGACACTTTGAAAACGTTTTGAAAATTTTTAATGTGGTTCAAGTTATGACTGAAAATGCTTCAATATGATATTTTACTCAACCCAGTGCGATCATTGTTTGTGGTACCTCTTTTTGCGTTAAAAACTAAAAGACACCCGAATACAAAGTTCCTCCCCATTTTCAATGATTGGAACAACAATTGGGTGACGGATCTCAAATCGAATCATTTAGGGGGAGGATGTTAAATTGATCCACCTACCAAAAAATAAACTTCATGGAGGGTTTTCATGTTTAGACCCTCACATCGAATATTGGTCCGGCTACTATATTATTGTGCGACCACAGATTTTTGGTCAACTATGATACCGACGTGGTTCGGCCTATTTAGTCACAACATGAAGTCGAAACACTAAAAATCTCTGGTATTTTCTGTTATGCGGCCCAAAATTGCCAAACTGTTGAATAAGCTTCTCATTATAATGTGACTCAAGATTTGGCTTGAGCTAATTTCTGACAAAATCAGATTCGAGGATAAAGATTCATTTTTCAAAATAACAATAAACAAGAATTTCGGGCTTAGAAACAGAAAAGACTCGAAATGTGAATTCAACTCACTGTTTTTGAGGTCAACGCAATGAGCAGCTGTCAACACCCATCTGGGGTGAATCACAACTCCCCACAAAACTCATAATTTCTGCGATTGGCGCCAAATTCAGCATGAAGTTTGACAAAAAAAGGTCTGGCACTACTTCTGAAACCACCGATCAGTTTGGACTGAATTGGCCCCGACAAACTGAACAGAGTTTTGGTATTGTTTCTTCCCATAATATTTTTTGTCTAGGAATCTGCAAACCAGCACAAAATGATAATGCACTGGATGCAAAACGAAACTGAGATGGCTGACATAGTTGAAGTTAGAGTACGAGTAAAAAAATTGGTCGCTAGTTTTAACAAAAATCTTTTACAATCAAATGGATTGTTGAGTAAACTGATGTTGTTTTGATATATTCACTGTGTGCATATAAAGTGTCTCCACATATAGAGTCTCCACATATAGTGTGCATGTTTCCAGGTTGTATTTTCAACTCGGAACAGATAAGCTTGTAACTGATCAAGAGACTTTCAATTGTTTATTTGAGTTACTTTAAAGACAACAAAAGGAAATTTTTTCTCTCTGCTGTTTTAGCACAAAATAGTCAAAATTTGCATTTTGTCTGAAGTCAGTCCTTTAACTTTTTTAAATGAGATACTTTTGCTTTCGTAGAAAGCAACACCTACACCGCGTCTGTTTTCATTCACTGTTTCTATATGTTGACAACGTGCCGATTTGAAAATATCAAACCCCATATAATCTTTTTAAATTTTGGCAGGGTTCAGTAAGAGCTAAGAGCTAAAGTTTGTGGCTTATTAATTTTAGTTTTAACAAAAGCTCTAAGAATTCATGATTTTGCGGTGATGAGCAACGTTTTGCAAAAAAATGGAGATTCAGTTTTAGGTATTACTCCTTTTTCTAGCCTTTTTCTGTTGTTTATATCGCTAATATATTTCTACATTTTAATTTTTGATATTATCTGCTCATATTTTCAGAAACATTTTCTTCGTTTTTCAACCAGCTCGATTTTACTTTAGAGTGATTTGATCAACAGACTGCTGGGACTTGCAATCTGATTCAAGTAATAACTTACTTTGCTAATACTTTAAAAATTCGTTCAATTTGTTCTTTAATTTGTTCAACCAAAATTGCTGAAAATCGCAATTATAGGACTTTGTCTAGTTTAGAAACATCTCAACCCGGTTGCCGAAAGCAACTCGGTAAGAAGTTGCTAAAAATCACAACTACAGTCGAAAATGCTGATTGAAAAAAAATCAGAAAAAAAACTAAGAAATAAGGTAAACATCTTTTAAAAACGGTTTTTTAAAAGTTTTTTTTCAGTAAAACATAAGAGAACATAAAAGTTTTAACAAATTTAAAAAATAAAATAAACTAACGGATTAATGCGTCTTAAAGATTAATTGTTATAAAACTGAGCTTTAGTACCGCGTTTATTGCAACGTGTTTTTGTACCGTTTTTTTAATAAAGTTTGTTATTTCAAACCATATTACACAAAAAAAACAGAGTAAACAAAAAATAGAACTCATTCGCTTCTATGAGAACTGTTGAATTTGAATTTGTCTATGGTTGAAAAACCTGGAAAAAACAAAACAGATAATGAAAAAACAACAATTTTCCGAAAATATATAGCCAACTTTTTTGTGCTCAATCCTTTCCCTTCAGGTGTATTTGGGGTAAAGGTGTCAAAATTGTTCTAACTTGGCAACCTCAAGCCAATCAAAATTGAGTATTTATGCAGAGCTAGGCGATTCAAATCTAAATAAAAAAAGTATAGCCGGTTAATGTAGCACAGAATGATCCGACCATAGTCTTCACAAAACTACGGTTTAGAAAGTTTTTTTTCCAAATAAGTGTAGTTTTTTTCTGTTTGGTGGGATAAAAGGTTCTGACGTGAAATCGTACTTCAAGCTTATTAGACATTCATAGTAATATAAGCAAGTTGGACACAAAAATTTGTAGAAAATGACAAGAAAAACTGAAAAAAAAAGTTTTTGAAATTTTTGGTTCCCAAAATGAAGCTAAAAAATTTCATAAACTGGTTTACTTGCGTAAAATTAAAGTTTAAGGTCTTAAATTAGGCATAATTCAGTTTTTAAGCCTGCTCGCTTCCTTTATTCTTTCGAGTTAAGACAAAAATAAAAAATTTCAAACCGATTTTTCTCGACACTTTGAAAACGTTTTGAAAAATTTTAATGTGGTTCAAGTTATGACTGAAAAGGCTTTAATATGATATATTACTCAACCCAGTGCAATCATTGTTTGTGGTACCTCTTTTTGCGTTGAAAACTAAAACACACCCGAATACAAAGTTCCTCCCCATTTTCAATGGTCGGAACAACACTTGGGTGACGGAGCTCAAATCGGATCATTTAGGGGGAGGATGTTAAATTGATCCACCTACCAAAAAATAAATTTCATGGTCGGTTTTCATGATTGGACCCTCAGATCGAGTTTTGGTCCGGCTACTACATTATTGTGCGACCACAGATTTTTGGTCAACTATGATACCGACGTGGTTCGGCCTATTTAGTCACAACATGAAGTCGAAACACTAAAAATTTCTCGTATTTTCTGTTATACAATATTTTGTAGAAAATGACAAGAAAAACTGAAAAAAAAGAAAAAGTTTTTGAAATTTTTGGTTCCCAAAAAGTTCTAGGTATTACTCTTTTTTCTAGCCTTTTTCTGTTGTTTATATCGCCAATATATTTCTACATTTTGATTTTTGATATTATCTGCTCATATTTTCAGAAACACTTTCTTTGTTTTTTAACCAGCTCGATTTTACTTCAGAGTGATTTGATCAACAGACTGCTGGGCTTGCAGTCTGATTCAAGTAATAACTTACTTTGCTAGTACTTTGAAAATTCGTTCAATTTGTTCTTTATTTTGTTCAACCGAAGTTGCTGAAAATCGCAATTATGGGGTTTTTTCTAGTTTAGACACATCTCAACCCGGTTGCCGAAAGCAACTCGGTAAAGATATTACTTTCGAACGAAATAAGTTGCTGAAAAGCACCACTACAGTCGAAAATGCTGATTGAAAAAATTAACAGAAAAAAAACTAAGAAATAAGGTAAACATCTTTTAAAAACGTTTTTTTTAAAAGTTTTTTTCAGTAAAACAAAAAAGAACACAAAAGTTTTAACAAAATTAAAAGGAAAAATAAACTAACGGTTTAGTGCGTCTTAAAGATCATTGAATTGTTATAAAACTGAGCTTTAGTACCGTGTTTATTGCACCGTGTTTTTGTACCGTTTTTTATAAAGTTTGTTATTTCAAACCATAATACACAAAAAAAAACAAAGGAAACAAAAAAATAGAACTCGTTCGCTTCTATGAGAACTGTTGAATTTGAATTTGTCTATGTTTAAAAAACCTGGAAAATACAAACAAGATAAGGAAACAACAACATTTTTCCGAAAATATATAGCCAGCTTTTTTGTGCTCAATCCTTTACCTTCAGGTGTATTTGGGGTAAAGGTGTCAAAATTGTTCTAACTTGGCAACCTCAAGCCAATCAAAATTGAGTGCAGAGCTAGGCGATTCAAATCTAAATAAAAAAAGTATAGCCGGTTAATGTAGCACAGAATGATCCGACCATAGTCTTCACAAAACTACGGTTTAGAAAGTTTTTTTTTCCAAATAAGTGTAGTTTTTTTCTGTTTGGTGGGATAAAAGGTTCTGACGTGAAAGCGTACTTCAAGCTTATTAGACATTCATAGTAATATAAGCAAGTTGGACACAAAATTTTGTAGAAAATGACAAGGAAAACTGAAAAAAAAAAGTTTTTGAAATTTTTGGTTCCCAAAATGAAGCTAAAAAATTTCATAAACTGGTTTACTTGCGTAAAATTAAAGTTTAAGGTCTTAAATTAGGCATAATTCAGTTTTTAAGCCTGCTCGCTTCCTTTATTTTTTCGAGTTAAGACAAAAATAAAAAATTTCAAACCGATTTTTCTCGACACTTTGAAAACGTTTTGAAAAATTTTAATGTGGTTCAAGTTATGACTGAAAAGGCTTTAATATGATATATTACTCAACCCAGTGCGATCATTGTTTGTGGTACCTCTTTTTGCGTTGAAAACTAAAACACACCCGAATACAAAGTTCCTCCCCATTTTCAATGGTCGGAACAACACTTGGGTGACGGAGCTCAAATCGGATCATTTAGGGGGAGGATGTTAAATTGATCCACCTACCAAAAAATAAATTTCATGGTCGGTTTTCATGGTTGGACCCTCAGATCGAGTTTTGGTCCGGCTACTACATTATTGTGCGACCACAGATTTTTGGTCAATTATGATACCGACGTGGTTCGGCCTATTTAGTCACAACATGAAGTCGAAACACTAAAAATTTCTCGTATTTTCTGTTATACAATATTTTGTAGAAAATGACACGAAAAACTGAAAAAAAAGAAAAAGTTTTTGAAATTTTTGGTTCCCAAAAAGTTCTAGGTATTACTCTTTTTTCTAGCCTTTTTCTGTTGTTTATATCGCCAATATATTTCTACATTTTGGTTTTTGATATTATCTGCTCATATTTTCAGAAACACTTTCTTTGTTTTTTAACCAGCTCGATTTTACTTCAGAGTGATTTGATCAACAGACTGCTGGGCTTGCAGTCTGATTCAAGTAATAACTTACTTTGCTGGTACTTTGAAAATTCGTTCAATTTGTTCTTTATTTTGTTCAACCGAAATTGCTGAAAATCGCAATTATGGGGTTTTTTCTAGTTTAGACACATCTCAACCCGGTTGCCGAAAGCAACTCGGTAAAGATATTACTTTCGAACGAAATAAGTTGCTGAAAATCACCACTACAGTCGAAAATGCTGATTGAAAAAATTAACAGAAAACAAACTAAGAAATAAGGTAAACATCTTTTAAAAACGTTTTTTTTTAAAGTTTTTTTCAGTAAAAAAAAAAAGAACAGAAAAGTTTTAACAAAATTAAAAGGAAAAATAAACTAACGGATTAGTGCGTCTTAAAGATCATTGAATTGTTATAAAACTGAGCTTTAGTACCGTGTTTATTGCACCGTGTTTTTGTACCGTTTTTTATAAAGTTTGTTATTTCAAACCATAATACACAAAAAAAAACAAAGGAAACAAAAAAATAGAACTCGTTCACTTCTATGAGAACTGTTTAATTTGAATTTGTCTATGTTTAAAAAACCTGGAAAATACAAACAAGATAAGGAAACAACAACATTTTTCCGAAAATATATAGCCAGCTTTTTTGTGCTCAATCCTTTAGCTTCAGGTGTATTTGGGGTAAAGGTGTCAAAATTGTTCTAACTTGGCAAACTCAAGCCAATCAAAATTGAGTACTTATGCAGAGCTAGGCGATTCAAATCTAAATAAAAAAAGGATAGCCGGTTAATGTAGCACAGAATGATCCGACCATAGTCTTCACAAAACTACGGTTTAGAAAGTTTTTTTTTTCAAAATAAGTGTAGTTTTTTTTCTGTTTGGTGGGATAAAAGGTTCTGACGTGAAAGCGTGCTTCAAGCCTATTAGACATTCAGAATAATATAAGCAAGTTGGACACAAAATTTTGTAGAAAATGACAAGGAAAACTGAAAAAAAAAAGTTTTTGAAATTTTTGGTTCCCAAAATGAAGCTAAAAAATTTCATAAACTGGTTTACTTGCGTAAAATTAAAATTTAAGGTCTTAAATTAGGCATAAGTCAGTTTTTAAGCCTGTTCGCTTCCTTTATTCCTTCGAGTTAAGACAAAAATAAAAAATTTCAAACCGATTTTTCTCGACACTTTGAAAACGTTTTGAAAATTTTTAATGTGGTTCAAGTTATGACTGAAAATGCTTTAATATGATATATTACTCAACCCAGTGCGATCATTGTTTGTGGTACCTCTTTTTGCGTTGAAAACTAAAACACACCCGAATACAAAGTTCCTCCCCATTTTCAATGGTCGGAACAACACTTGGGTGACGGAGCTCAAATCGGATCATTTAGGGGGAGGATGTTAAATTGATCCACCTACCAAAAAATAAATTTCGTGGTCGGTTTTCATGTTTGGACCCTCAGATCGAGTATTGGTCCGGCTACTACATTATTGTGCGACCACAGATTTTTGGTCAACTATGATACCGACGTGGTTCGGCCTATTTAGTCACAACATGAAGTCGAAACACTAAAAATCTCTCGTAATTTCTGTTATACAATATTTTGTAGAAAATGACAAGAAAAACTGAAAAAAAAGAAAAAGTTTTTGAAATTTTTGGTTCCCAAAAAGTTTTAGGTATTACTCTTTTTTCTAGCCTTTTTCTGTTGTTTATATCGCCAATATATTTCTACATTTTGATTTTTGATATTATCTGCTCATATTTTCAGAAACACTTTCTTTGTTTTTTAACCAGCTCGATTTTACTTCAGAGTGATTTGATCAACAGACTGCTGAGCTTGCAGTCTGATTCAAGTAATAACTTACTTTGCTAGTACTTTGAAAATTCGTTCAATTTGTTCTTTATTTTGTTCAACCGAAATTGCTGAAAATCGCAATTATGGGGTTTTTTCTAGTTTAGACACATCTGAACCCGGTTGCCGAAAGCAACTCAGTAAAGATATTACTCTCGAACGAAATAAGTTGCTGAAAGTCACCAATACAGTCGAAAATGCTGATTGAAAAAATTAACAGAAAAAAACTAAGAAATAAGGTAAACATCTTTTAAAAACGTTTTTTTAAAAGATTCTTTTTCAGTAAAACAAAAAAGAACAGAAAAATTTTAACAAAATTAATAGAAAAAATAAACTAACGGATTAGTGCGTCTTAAAGATCATTGAATTGTTATAAAACTGAGCTTTAGTACCGTGTTTATTGCACCGTGTTTTTGTACCGTTTTTTTTAAAGTTTGTTATTTCAAACCATATTACACAAAAAAACAAAGGAAACAAAAAAAAGAACTTGTTCGCTTCTATGAGAACTGTTGAATTTGAATTTTTCTATGTTTGAAAAACCTGGAAACAACAAACAAGATAAGGAAACAACAACATTATTCCGAAAATATATAGCCAGCTTTTTTGTGCTCAATCCTTTCCCTTCAGGTGTATTTGGAGTAAAAGTGTCAAAATTGTTCTAACTTGACAAACTCAAGCCAATCAAAATTGAGTATTTATGCAGAGCTAGACGATTTAAATCTAAATAAAAAAAAGGATAGCCGGTTAATGTAGCAAAGAATGATCCGACCATAGTCTTCACAAAACTACGGTTTAGAAAGTTTTTTTTTTCCAAATAAGTGTAGTTTTTTTCTGTTTGGTGGGATAAAAGGTTCTGACGTGAAAGCTTACCTCAAGCTTATTAGACATTCATAGTAATATAAGCAAGTTGGACACAAAATTTTGCAGAAAATGACAAGAAAAACTGAAAAGAAAAAAAAAAGTTTTTGAAATTTTTGGTTCCCAAAATGAAGCTAAAAAATGTCATAAACTGGTTTACTTGCGTAAAATTAAAATTTAAGGTCTTAAACTAGGCATAATTCAGTTTTTAAGCCTGTTCGCTTCCTTTATTCCTTCGAGTTAAGACAAAAATAAAAAATTTCAAACCGATTTTTCTCGACACTTTGAAAACGTTTTGAAAATTTTTAATGTGGTTCAAGTTATGACTGAAAATGCTTTAATATGATATATTACTCAACCCAGTGCGATCATTGTTTGTGGTACCTCTTTTTGCGTTGAAAACTAAAACACACCCGAATACAAAGTTCCTCCCCATTTTCAATGGTCGGAACAACACTTGGGTGACGGAGCTCAAATCGGATCATTTAGGGGGAGGATGTTAAATTGATCCACCTACCAAAAAATAAATTTCGTGGTCGGTTTTCATGTTTGGACCCTCAGATCGAGTATTGGTCCGGCTACTACATTATTGTGCGACCACAGATTTTTGGTCAACTATGATACCGACGTGGTTCGGCCTATTTAGTCACAACATGAAGTCGAAACACTAAAAATCTCTCGTATTTTCTGTTATACGGCTCAAAAATGCCCAACTGTTGAATAAGCTTCTCATTATAATGTGACTCAAGATTTGGCTAGAGCTAATTTCTAACAAAATCAGATTCGAGGATATGATTCATTTTTCAAAATAACAATAAACAGGAATTTCGGGCTTAGAAACAGAAAAGACTCGAAATGTGAATTCAACTCACTGTTTTTGAGGTCAACGCAATGAGCAGCTGACAACACCCATCTGGGGTGAATCACAACTCCCCCACAAAACTCATAATCTCTGCGATTGGCGCCAAATTCAGCATGAAGTTTGACAAAAAAAGGTCTGGCACTACTTCTGAAACCACCGATCAGTTTGGACTGAATTGGCCCCGAAAAACTGAACAGAGTTTTGGTATTGTTTCTTTCATTAACATTTTTTGTCAAGGAATCTGCAAACGAGCACAAAATGATAATGCACTGGATGCGAAACGAAACTGAGATGATTGACATGATTGTAGTTACGAGTTAAAGTATTGGTGGCTAGTTTTAACAAAAATCTTGTACAATCAAATGGATGGTTGAGTAAACTGATGTTGTTTTGATATATTCACTGAATGTTTTAATGTTGTCCAGCTGATCAAGTTCAAACTTCAACTAAATCATTTGAATGATCAAGTGAAGCTGAACAAAATAAATAAAACTTATGAAATCTAAACAGAAAACCCAAACTATTTTTGCTCGGACCATCTTAGTGAGGCATCTTCAAGTTCAGCCGTTTTTTTTCTGCGCAAAATCAGGTACCACATACAAAATCCAGATGAGTTCGTTTGACATATAATTGAGATGAAAAATTCCAGAGATTAGTGGTGTGGATTTTTGTTTTATGACCAAAAATTGATAGAGCAATTTTTTTGCAAATGTAATTTATTCTACGCCAAAAATGTACAAAACATTTTTTCTGAAATGTTATATTAGATAGACCCATGCCAGTTGGCTTACGGAAATTTGTCTTGGAAATCATTAAAATTGTCTTAAATCATTTCTTTTACAAGTTGTGCAGTAATTATTATTATTGTCTTTGTTCAAAAAATGTTGAGTTTCTCCACTGTTTGTAAAATTTTGAATAATTTGCGTTAATAAATATTAAATTTCAGGAAATTTAAAGATCTTTTTTTAGCTTACAAGCTCATTGCATGCAAAAAATTAGCTGAAATTTCCGCCAACGCGCTTCAATAGACCAAGTACACAATCCAACGCCCAATTCAAGCAATCGAAATTCAAACTCAAGGCTTGCATTTACAATGCACAAACCTGATTGGCTGAAAATTTTTTTAGCCAATGTGAACAATCTCCGCCAAATTGTTTCAGTGTGAGATTATTCACATAGTCCATTTATAGATGAAATACGACGTGAATAGATAAAAGTTACATCAGTTCAATGACGAATTTGAAAGCAAGCAAATTTTAGTTAATCCAATTTTTGAAAAAAATAGTGGAACACTTTTAATCAGGTGTGGCTTTTTCTCGAACTTTTTTTTTGACAATTCAACGGTATTTGCTGAGTTTTTATGCCACCTGAAAGCAGATGACACAACTCTTAACAGTTTACTCGGCATAACTTTTTGTGAAACTATCGGGGACTGAAAAAAGCTAATTCTTTCAGTTTTGGTAGTTTATGCCTGCTTAATACCTAGTTTTCTATTAGTTTCTACCACTGTTCCAATAGCAAATGCCACGAATGAATCTGACTGACAAAAATTATTCAAAATTTGAATTGAGGCATGATATTCTAACCAATTCATGACCAGTACATGCCTATAAAAACTTTTAAATTGAGTTTCTTAAAGAGAGTTTTTTTTTGAAAAAAAAAACAGATTTTTCAAATTTTTCTGAACGTTCTAGCTAAATTGTTAACCAATTTTTTGTCAGGCAGGCAGAATCACTGTTGGAACAAACGGGGCTTCGCCCCCATACGAGCAGTTTTCTGAAGTGCTACTGAGAATTTTATTGCGATTGCTTAAAACTAATATGATTTGACCTATTATGATTTGACCTACTATTATGTCCCTATTTCTTCAAAAATCAAAACAAAAATTCAAATCAATGTTTTTGAATTGAAAAAACTGCCTTGGAGTTTTTCATATCGAATATAAATCAAATGAAACTATCTGAATTTTGGTAGTGGTGCCTGGTTTTGTGCAGAAAAAAAAACAGCTGAATTCAAAGATGCCTCACTTAGATGGTCCAAGATTGTTTTTTGGAAATGTATTCTTTTTTGCATAATGATCACCAATTGATTGAGCATTTTTTTGAGTTTATACAAATGGAGCGGAATTTTTAGCAATTTAGTCAGTGTTTAATGTTTATCTATAGTCAAGCAAAAACAAACAGGTAGAAATTTATATTTAAGTTTTAACTTTGGCTAAGGTTGAAATCTAGTATAGCAATTACTTTTTTTGATTTTGTACCCAAAATAACAGCAAAAAGTTTTAAATTTTTTTATTCTAGACAAGTAATAAGCGTTGGTTTTAAATTAGTAAGTGCAATTTCTAGGAGTGTAAAATTGGTTTTGATACCCTGTGCCATTGTTATTAAAACGCTTTTAACATGATTTTGTTATGTAAGTAAGATGTCAATAGGGATGCCTAAGTCTTTATCTTTTTCAATCATGTTTGTAATATGATCGCCAACTTGAATTTCTTCTTGTTTTGAATAGTTCCAAAACAAAAAATAACATCGGTTTATTTTCATTGACTTTCAATGGGTATTGATTAAATGGTTCAACAATTTTGCGATGTTTTTTCCAAATTCTTTTTGCACTGGTGTTTTTCACTATTGTTTATTAGTTGTGTATCAACTGCACACTGCATGATAACACAGTTCATCGTTTTTTTTTCATATCATTATCATACAGATTAGATAAAAGAAGTCCTAGGACTGTACTTTGAGGAGCTCCTGCTAAGGCTGTGAGTCAACTCGATTCTCTTCCGTTTAGGACAACTTTATGATTTATGTTTGTCGGATAAGTTTTAAAGAGATTTATTGAGAATTGAGCCAAAGCCTATGTATTCCGATTTCTCTAACAGAAAAAAAAATTAACTGATTCGAATACTTTAGACGGTCTTTTATCGAATAGTGATCTGATTATTACTGTTCATAAAAATGAAACATCTGTTGTGGAAACATGCTTCCGAAATAGAAATTGTTGTTTACTTATCATTTGCAAGCTCATCTAGGTTTTAGATATGTTTTTGAATAAGCAATTTTTTGAAAGTTTTTGCCACTGCAGCAGTAATAGAGCCTGGTCTGCGGTTTCTTTTAGCTTCGTATCCTCTGTATTGAAGAAAAGTGTTATGTTATTCAATTAAAGTATATCCGGAAAAAAGTTTATAAACTAATTACTTCACAGGAGATGGTATCTCACAGGCAACTTTATATAAGGCCTCAGCTGAATTCCATGGGTTCATTTTTTCTCAAAGCAAGCAGAAGTCTATCCAAAAACATTGCCAAACTATTTTTTCATTCAAGGATTATCATAAACAGTCCTTTGCTAATCTTCTTTTTACCTAATTTAATTGTTTCAATTCAATCTATTGAGGACGCTGATTCATTAATTTGGGTGTAAAATGTATCATAATCTTTCACTTCTTGGACATTAGAAAATTTAGTTCTGTGAACTTCCTGAAATTTTTGTCATCGAGATTTATCACGTTTCATCTTTGAACTGCCGGTGATTTTAATACATTTTGTTTAGCCAGTGAAAAGACCGTTTTTTCTTTCTATCCATCTGAGCAAAACAATATCATGGAAAATCTCCTGAAAAACTTTCTGTCAAAATCGATTTGCAGAGAAAACTTCGACCAATCTGATGTTTTTAATGTTTTTCTGGTTTCACCAGTTAAATAATTGTTTTTGTCAAAAATGTGTTGAAATTTCACAAGATTATTTTTGCTTAAGCTTAACATGAAGGTAATTGCTGTTTTCAAACTGACGTCATAAACGATACAATCATTGGGTGAATCATGATTGTTGAAACCAGGATGTAATTAATAAAATAGCTATCCACCAATTTTTTCTGGATTGTTCGAGGCTCATCACAACGGAAACTCAGAAACCGTAATTTTTTAAAAATTTATGTTTGATAGTGGTCTTAAGATGATTGCCAGGTTCCACAGAGCCAGAAATTGCAGTTGTTGTTTCTGCCAGTTTTCAGTCAATACATCTGGAGATGTTTCAAAATAATTTGGTATTTTTAATAAAAAAATAAAACTTGATTAGAAAAATAGGCATTTCTGAAAAATATAGTCAGATAAAATCAATGGACCGGGATTTATTCCGATATCCTCGAGGGGTATAAATACTTTTTTATTTGATTGGTTATCAAAGAGAAGCAAAAAAAGACAATTTTTCAATTGAAAATTTATGATCCTTTTTAACTTTATTCTTGATTTGAGAAAACGTTTTTTAAAAATCATTAAGAATCAGGGTAAAACTGGTGCTCATTAGATAAAACCGCTGAATACCCAAGCAATAAATAAAGTTTATCTCGATTTAACTGATTTTGCCATTAGTTTACTTAAGAGGTTTGATTGAAATTAAGACCGTTTACAGCATTAAAGCAACAAAAAATTTCATATGAAAAACTAATACGAATTTGAATTTTTGTATGACAGTAAATTAAGCGTTGAAGATAGCGATGATGATAACTCTTCTGTATCAACTGCTCTCTAAGTTGGATCGCGGTGTTGTCACTAGCATCAGATTAGGTGATACCACTAGAAGTAATCAACAAAATGTCCGAGGTTATTGAGTGTCTATTTTGTAATTCAAATGCAATTTACTTTAGACGACTTCATAACATTGCGCAAGTTTTATGCAAAACTTGAATGTTTTTGAGCAGCATATTTGCTTCAACATCTGTCAGTTATCATAGTTCTTGACTATCTCAATCAGTAAATTATTAACTATTATCAGTTATTTTTTTAAAGTTTTTTTCTCGGGTGCAATCACTATCTCAATCAGTTAATTATTAATTTTGATCAATTATTTATTTTATAGATTTTTCTTGGGTGCATTTGGAATTTTAATATGTTACCACCTACAAGGACAACATGTTCAGATTGATCTAAACATTTATCAATAAGCTTACTAAGCTCAACAGAAACGTACTCTACAGACATATTATGTTGGACTAAACTATTTGTACCATCTTGTATTTTCTATTTAAGTTTTTTATTGGTTTTTTCAAAACCGTCAACTTTTCCTGGTTTGTAGAACTGCGGTAAACATGAATTAGGCAGTCCTGAGGAATAGTTCTTTTTGTTGTTAATTTAGCAAAAACAACTAGATCCTAAAACCAGTTTACACATGTCAGCACTAAACAGGATAATGTCGAGTTTTTTTATCATTTCAACAAATGATCAGTGGTTTTTTTTTCCATTCTACGGAAAAGTAAAAGACCGGTGATCAATTTACTTACAAGTTTTTAAAAAAATTGTAAAACTAAAACTAAATCTATTATTGCTTTCTTGCTTTTTTTGCGAGTACGACAATCACAGATTTGTACAAAACTTAGACGTCCACATCTCCCTAACAAGCCTAAGTTTTTCACCATATAATTGAATTTTACAATATTCAAGTAAAAGCAAAAGTTTAGAAGTCAACAAGCTTTTGTTTTGATCTTTTCTGGTAAAAACAAATTAAAACATACTTTTTCCAGAACATATCAACAAGCTTTTTGCCATTCATTTTGTAAAAACCTAAAGTTCAAAATAGCAGAAGCAAATAATTTTATTCTATGAAAATTTTCGAAAAGTGTTTATCTCATACAAAGAAATGGTATGAAAAATAGTTTTTGATAAAAAATGTTTTTTTTGCAAAAACGCTCCGTTATGAAATTTAGTGTTTTGGCCAAACATGAAAACACGGAGCTTACGTGACAATTCCACCCAGATACATGTAACATTTTTCCCGTAAAAATTATTTGCGCTCAGACGCGAGTTTGCAATCAATTAAAAAAGAGATACATACCTCAAAATTATGTTTCTCTTATCAAAAAATGCATGTCATACACTGTTCATACCCGAACTGTGAGTCTTTTTTTTCAAGTACAAATTTTTTGATACCAATGTTAACATCATGAAAGAAAAGTGTTCTAAGATTTTTTTGTTCTTGCAGCAAAAGTTTCAATAGAAACCGTTTTTTATGCTAGAGTTGATATCATTTTTGTCGCTTAAAATAACAAAAACGAAATGTAAATCAAACTAAACGAACGTGAAATTGATATCAACTTTAGCAGAAAAAACGTTTTCTATCAAAACTTTTGCTGCAAGAAATGATATCAACTTTAGCATAAAAAACGTTTTCTATCAAAACTTTTGCGGCAACAAAAAAACAATCTTAGAACACCTTTTTTTCATGATGTTAATATTGGTATCAAAAAACTTGTGTTTGAAAAAAAAAGACTCACAGTTCGGGTATGAACAGTGTATGACATGCATTTTTTGATAAAAAAAACATAATTTTGAGGTATGTATCTCTTTTTTTTATTGATTGCAAACTCGCGTATGGGGAAAATGTTACATGTATCTGGGTGGAACTGTCACGTAAGCTCCGTGTTTTCATGTTTGGTCAAAACACTAAATTTCATAACGGAACGTTTTTGCAAAAAAAAACTTTTTATCAAAAACTATTTTTTATACCATTTCTTAGTATGGGATAAACACTTTTCGAACATTTTCATTGATTAAAATTATTTGCTTCTGCTATTTTGAACTATTGTTTTTTACAAAATGAATGGCAAAAAGCTTGTTGATATGTTCTGGAAAAAGTATGTTTCAATTTGTTTTTGCCAGAAAAGATCAAAACAAAAGCTTGTTGACTTCTAAACTTTTGCTTTTACTTGAAAATTTTAAAATTCATTTATATGGTGAAAAACTTAGGCTTGTTAGGGAGATGTGGACGTCTAAGTTTCGTACAAATCTTTGATTGTCGTACTCGCAAAAAAAGCAAGAAAGAAATAATAGATTTAGTTTTAGTTTTACAATTTTTTTTAAAACTTGTAAGTAAATTGATCACCGGTCTTTTACTTTTCCGTAGAATGGGAAAAAACCACTGATCATTTGTTGAAATGATAAAAGATTTCGACATTACCCTGTTTAGTGCTGACATGTGTAAACTGGTTTTAGGATCTAGTTATTTTTGCTAAATTAACAACAGACAGAACTATTCCCCAGGACTGCCTAATTCATGTTTACCGCGGTTCTACAAACCAGGAAAAGTTGACGGTTTTGAAAAAACCAATAAAAAACTTAAGTTAGAAAATACAAGATGGTACAAATAGTTTAGTCCAACATAATATGTCTGTAGAGTACGTTTCTGTTGAGCTTAGTAAGCTTATTGATAAATGTTTAGATCAATCTGAACATGCTGTCCTTGTAGATGGTAACATATTAAAATTCCAAATGCACCCGAGAAAAATCTATAAAATAAATAATTGATCAAAATTAATAATTAACTGATTGAGATAGTGATTGCACGCGAGAAAAAATTTTAAAAAAAATAATTGATAATAGTTAATAATTTACTGATTGAGATAGTCAAGAACTATGATAACTGACAGACATTAAAGCAAATATGCTGGTCAAAAACATGAATTTTGACAAAAAAAATCTTTTGTGAAAAAAAAAATTATATTTGCATTTAAATGGTTTTCTTTAACAACTGCAAAAAACGCCAATTTTTGAAAGAATATAAAACTGTTGAATTTGAAAAAATTTAGAGCGTAGGCTAACTATTTTTTGTTTAAGTTCAGGTTGTAGAAATAAAATCTCTCCCGAGACATTGAGAAATGATGCCGTTTTTTTGTTACTGTCAAATCATGATTTGAGTATAACTCAAACGGCAAAAATTCGTTTAATAACAATTAAGTGAGTCAAAAAACAAAAATGAAACAAAATTTCAGTGACGTTGCCCGCCCCTCAGATGAAGGACAACGCAAATCAAAATTACTAATACTTGGCAGGATGAAACAAGGTAAAAGATAGATCTTGGATTATGAAGTACACTTAAGGGATTATGATGATTTCATTCATAGCAGGCTAAAATCATCCAAATTCAGAAAATCGATTCAGAAGGTAGGAATAACTCATCACGAAAGGGGGCAACGCTGATCTATTTTGTCAATTATCATAATCTTTTCTAGTGTTTGAAAGGTTTCAAATTGGGTAATTTTTATCAGCATTAAATTAACTTTCCGGTAATTCTTTCAATTTTTGTTATACCAATTGCAACCGCAGTTCAACTGAAGTTTTGGTATCAACTTTGCATTCGTATATTTTTTTATCTCTTTTGCTAGAGACCACCAACCAGGAGGAATAAAATCTTCGAGTACCTCAAATAAATCCTTGACTATATCATTTTTTGGAGAGGCGCGATTCCATTTTGTGGGTAATTGCTGTTGCGAATTTTTTTTTTGGATTCAATTCCAGAATTGCTGCAAAAATTGTTCGGCACTACGGCAAAAATTTAAAATGACTCTTTCAAAAATAAGAACAAACCTGAGAGAAATTTATTCGATGGCCTGCCGGGCATACAGTGGGTTGGAACCAGTGATAGCGGATCTTTTTATCTGAAAGAACGTTAGCTAGGGGTCTACAGTTAATAGAGGCTTCTTTATTTCAGAAAAATGTGTGACGTGTTTCATTTTTTGTTTTTGAAATTCAGGGATCGGGTAACAAGTAGAAAGCAGAAATCTGTTTTTTTTTTCGAGCAAAAAATCAACACTTTAAAAACGGAAAATTATCACAAAAAATTAGAACTTTTACTTATACCAATTTTTCAGAAAAACTTAAAATGAGCTTTTCCGGCGCTAGCAAAAAATCAAATGCAATTGTATCGTGAAATACTGTCAGTTGAACAACCAGGAATGAATTCAAAGTAAAACGCTCTAACGAAACTACAAAAGAAAAGTGAAACAGCTCGAAATTCGAGCGTATTGTTGCGAATTACCGAAAAAAACTGATGAAATCAGTTCCTGGCAAATTATATGTTTGACATGAATGATCAAATTTATTGATAATTGAATGCTGAAACAAAATTAATTTTCGTTTCGCAAATGTTCTACTGGAATTTCTGAAAATAAAGTTGGTTTTATTTCCTGCACCTTACGTAGACACGTCAAACACTATCAAACAACATGCTTGACAATAGCTCCAGATAGAAGTATCCAGTTGTACTCTGAGAGAAACTATGAAATCTTTTCTCGTCGTACATGAGATATAGAAAAGAACTACATGATGAAAACTGTCATGATATCATTAAACTCAATCAAACTGGTCGCATAGAGCACATGACCAAACATAGCACAAAAAACAAAAATTTTCGATCCAAGGATGCGGGAAATACTCAGATATGGACATATAGTTAGCAAGTTGCTGGAAGCGGAGGTTTGACAATTGCTTTTCAGATAGTTCAGTAGTTCTTCACAGTCCTGTAATTGAGATTTTTCAATTAGATCTAGCTAAACCTCAGTGCAGTGAATCATGTCTCAAAAATTCTGACCTTTTTAAGGGCGTCAATGAATAGAAGGACAGAATCTGACAATCATACTAACCTTTTCCAGTTGCTGAGGCGACCAATTTTAACCATGGTTTCTGTCAAAGACAGTTTTACTGATACACGTATCGTTTGAATTGACCAGAGGAATTGAAGATTAGTTGATCTTCTTGTGAACCGATTTTTTAAATGTTTGAAACTTGCACCTAAAAAGCAACGGGTGGACACCAATTTTACCTCTTGTTCCGTCGTTTGTCATGTTCAATGAAACCGGGACGTGTAGCCAGTTATGATGAATGAAGATCCAACAAATTTTGCAGGTCAGGTTGCAACAAAAATTTTGCGACGGAGCTAAGGATTTTTTTGCTTTATAAAATTATTGTAGTACCTGACCAAAAAAGTACTCGGGAAAGTCTTTTGTGTGATTCCTCGCGAATGAATTGAACTAAGTGCGAGCCAAATTGGCTCAAGTTCTAAATTTCGAATGATCAACCGCATAGCTGGCGCAATTCTAGCCTTTTGCAGACACATGAGCATTGAAAGAAACTGTCATTTGTCGTTCTGGCAGAAAGGTTTTGTTATTACAATCTCTGCTGCTGAATTTCAAACTTCAGTTCCTGAAAACTTGTTTCTCGAGGCAATTGAAGCACAGTTCAAGCTTACGAACATGCTTTTTGTCCTGAAGACTTTCCGGATGCTTAAAAAGCCCGCAGTTTTTTAGTGATATGCAATTTCCTTGGAAGGAGGAAATTTTATTTGACTATGAGCGTTTAGCGGAAATTTGTTCCAATTCCCATTGAAGTCACGCTGGGACAGATTGACGCTCCAATACTAGATTGGAATTTTGACGTGTATGATAATCCTTACTGCCAAAATATCTATTTGCAGAATTTTTATCGTTTTGAGATAAGTTTCTGTTTTATGATAAGTGCACACAATCATAAGCGTAATCAAAAAGACCCAGTTGGCTATATCAACCACACGCTACTGGTTCAACGAGATGACAACATTTAGGCGATGCCATTTTATACAAACGTGATTTCTTATTTTATTTACAGCCAAATTTAAACTGGTAGTAGTATGAATATCATCTTGAAAACACAATTGTGCAAATGTATCAATAAATTTAGTTCGAATTGTTGCAAGAAGGGCAATTGTGTGAAATTGTTACCTTGATGGAAAGCAAAAAAGTTCGAGTTCTGCATGAAGTAAATTGAAAATTCGTGGAGGATTACCAAAGCGTTCCTTGAGACGTTGTAGGTCCCAGTGGTTTGTACCGCCATAGCAACCATACCTGCTTACAAGTTCAAACTTTTCCCCTTTGAGCAAAGATTGCGATGAATCATTTTTTCGGTGTAATATTATGATGAATACTAAATTAGCGATATTAGACACCACACTAATTAAGCTATTTTTGATAGTCATCGTCATAATGGGTCGATTTTAGTTTTAGAAGTGACTTGCAAAGAAAAGAGGCACTGAACATAAATCAGTTATGTAATTACCGTTTTGAGATTTCATTGAGGTAGACCTTTGAAAGCAATGGGCGGGTTGAGAACTAAAAGAGTGTCAATTGGTTTGAGCAATCTCGCTGATTAGCAAAGAATAATTTTGACTCTCATTCGGTCGCAAACGCGAAGTTGGGAGCAGGCAATCAAAACTTTACGCACTTGAGAGTCAATTGTTTTGAAACTTACGTGTTCATGCAGGTAATTGAGAACAATCATTGGTTGTAAAATCTACGGCAGTGTTATTGTATGCGACAGCAGCTGGGCTGTTCTGTGCTTTGACCAATACTCAGGGTTCCAGTGAAACTAGATTAGTTACCTAAACAACAAACAATGGGCCAGTGGTCCTCGCATAATTGAAACAGCTCCACCAAATCCCGTGAGATGAGTTTTTTCTATCAGTTATAAGCAGAGCTAAGAAAATTGAAAGTATTTTATTCATCTGCGAGAAACAATTTAATCAATAGTTTCAGAGTATTCGTAAATTTGCGGATTTGTTTTAAAATCTATCGAAGTTGACAAGCTGTAAAATTGCAAAACCAAACCTATGTTCTTTGCTGTTAAAGGATTATCACTTGTTCAAGTAAAAAAGTTACTTTCATGGCTAGGACGGGGCAAAACAAAAGAAACAAGACCGATTTTTACAGAAATCCTGAACTGGTTTTGTACTCTGATCTTATTTTTATAGTTGTAATAGTTAGATTGTCAAGTTTTTCGTTTATCTGATGTATCACCCGTTCTTTGTTGTTTTGCTTATTTCTATTTTTTCAGTGTTGAGTATCAATCAGATTCATCCGAGCAGAAAAAAAAGAGATCGGGTTTGCAGAGACGTGAAAGTTGAACACAAATGCGGTTTCCCTTTAAACTGAATAATTTTCCCTTACAATTGTCACAAACTAAAAATTTATAAAAACGTTTTGATTTCAGTGAATGATTATACTGAATGGAAGTGAATGTGAAAGCGAAATATTGATCGTAATTGAAGACAAGGTAATAAAAAACAAATTCTCCCCAAAAATAAAAAGAAAAATGAAAAAAAAAGCGAACACTAAAAATGAATATGAAAAGAAAGCTAAATGACTTTCCATCACAAAGATTTTAAACTAAAAACTTCAAGAAGGGCTGTGAAAAGGGTATTTACGAATTAAATTTAGTTTGAAACTGAATTATTTTTTTAAAACTTAAGCTGTGCTCTCAAGTAATCAAGAATCGTAGTCGCTTGACTCTTCCTGTCGATTCATGCGTTAAACAGTAAGCAAAAAATTAATTCAGATCAGGTATGACAAAATATTAGAAATATATCAAAGTTTTAGTTACCCTCCCTTAATTTGTTACCCTCCCCAGATTGAAAGTATCCAATTTAGAAAGATGATTGGGATGCTAACACAAAGTTATCAGTTATTTGAGCTAACCCTCGTCCCCTTGTCATTTCTCATCATCTTCGGTAATGGAGAGGTTTTTAATTGGGTGACTCGATAACATCACTCAATTATCTTTCGAGAAATGGACCTACCTTTTGTTATGCCAAGCGTCAACCGCAATTTAACCGAACGTATGTTATCAAATTCGCCTTTGTTAAATTTTCTACGTCTTTTGCTAGGGGCCACCAACCAGGAGGAGTAAAATCTTCATTTTCCAAAGTTATATCATTGTTTGGAAGGGTGCGGTTCCATTTTGGTTTTATTAGCTATTGAGGTAAATATTTTTGACGATTTTGTTCCTGAATTGCTGCAATAAGTGTTGATCACTACCTCAAGATTTTGAAAATTCTTCTTCTGAATCCAAAAATGATCATGGGTGATTACTGTTTGATGGCCTGCCGATCAAAAAAGGAATTGGAGTCTGGTAGCGGACCTTTTTATCTGAAGGAACATCAATTAGGGGTCTAGATTGAATAAAGGCTTCTATAACATAGATAAGCGTGTGGAGTGATTCCTCGCTGAAACGTTGCGATCCAAATTTTTTTAAGGTAGAGAAAAAAATCAACATAGAACAAATCAAAAAAGGAAGAAAACACTCGAGGTTTTTTTGCCCAAATGAAGAAAACTGAGACTGAAAAATTTTATAACAGTATTGAAGTAACTTTAACAATTATTGAAAACGAAGCATTTTTGCTTACTTTTTCTTTTATTTTTAGCTGGATATATTGCTCGGGATATCAGGCCAGCAGTTTTAAGTAACACCGGGTCAATTTTTATTCAACAATTTCATCTCTATTTTTCTACCATTTGGGGGTTAAGAATCAAAAAAACCAAAACAGGCTAAGTTTATTTAATAATTTTTAAAGTTAATCTTATCCATAACTATTTAAAACCATTAGCACTGCAGCCAAAACAATGAAATCTTTGCTTTGATGCGAGCAACCTTGTTGCTATAAAAATTTCAAATTTGTTTAGTTGTACTCAAAAATCCTTGTCAAAAAAGCAAAAGCGCTCCGAAGTTGATGCCAAAAATTGAGATAACTTATCTGAATTAGTTTTAAACCTAGTTTTGAAGTTTCAAGTAAAACATGAATAAAAAATTTAAAACTCTAAATGCGAAGTTTTTTTCATGAGTGATTTTGTTAAAAAAAATGATAGAGTTGGTTATTTTTATTCAAATTTCTACATTTTTCAAATTTCTTAAATTCTTTCATAGTTTAGTTAAAATATCGAAATACGTTTTAACATTGACGAAAAAAATACAGCAAGCAAACAACTGACATTCACCGTTCCTGGAAGTCTATCGGTCCCACAATAAAACTTAACTTTTTTTAAAATCACTCGGGGGGAGACTGTATTGGCATATAAGAGAATGCAGTCAACTCACTCGCTTTTTCAAGATTTGTGGACTTTCATCAAATTTTGCTCAGTTGAACAGCGTGAACTTTGCCGAAAGTCTAATTAGTCGAAAATGACTTTTAAATCTCATTAGTAACTAAGTGATGAAATAAATGAAAAATAGGTTGGTTTGTTTTAAGCCTGAACGAAAATCTATTTGACGCAAATAAACGCCAGCTAATAAGCCTACACAGTGGAGGATCTAGTATTATTATCGAAGGGGGAGAGATTTTCAGGGAATATATATTAAAATTTTGTCGACCTTTGTTAGGTCCACCCAATTCCGAGCGCTTCCAGAACACTATAAAGACCTTATTTGGACAAACTTTCAAACTTTTCAACTGTAACTTTTTAGAAATAAATGTTAACAAGATCGTTCATAGGCTTTTTTGGAAAGTTTCGACAAAAAAATGCGTTTTTTTTAAGCAGGCTCCCCTAAAAATTAGAAGAACTTGGCACCAAAAGCGTATTTAGAAAACTTTTCTGGGGTAATCTGCCACATACATGCTTGTCACTACACCCCCTTTATCATGTGAAATGCAACATCATCCGCCTACTTGTTTTTTTTACGAAACAAAAACTATAAAAAATAAAATTTGACGTCAAACTACGAAACGGTATATTTAGGTTAGCGCGTTAACAGAGTGATTAAATAGCTTTGTAACTTCAAATGCTATTGACCGACACAAGATTTCAATCTAGTTGTCCTTTTAAAGGTGCGATGAGTGGAAACTGTTTATATCAAAGGGTGTCGTTTTTGTAAATATTTTGAAGGCTGTCTTAAAACAATTCGCCGACTAGAAACTTCAATCATCCTTTGAATTATAACGATGGAGCGGCTTATGTTTAAATGGTATTATCCACTAGGGCCATTTGTAGTTTTTGGCCTGTTCTTGGGTTTTATTGGATTTTTCTGGGCTCTGAATGTAATTATTAGTTTGCGGCAAGCAGCCAAAGGCCACAAAAGTGACAAAAATTCTAAAAGTTCTATCAACTCATCCAGGAAGTCTTCGAAGAACTCCGGAAATCAGAGTCAGTCGAACCTGGACTTGCGGAAGGTTCAAGGAGGTCAGATCTGCAGTTGTGGAGGAGCAAAAAAGGTCGAAAGAGTCAGAGAAGTGCAATTTCAAAAAACAGGTTAAAAAGAAAAAAAATAATCAGATACAGGGGTAGATCTAGGATTTTCTCGAGGAATTGGGGTTTATTTTCAAAAATTGCCCCCTCTACCTGAATCAGCTACTAATCAGACACCTTCCCGTACTCAACATAGCCTACTTAACTGGATAGAAAATCTATATGGAATTTGTTTTGAGTTTTTTGTATTCAAATGGTCCATTTTTTTGTCATCTAGCGTTAGGAATAAACAAACTCTAGAAAATTCAGAAGTGATTTGCAATTGCATTCATTCATTCATTAAAATCACTTTTGGGTTTGAATCAGTTTATTAACACATCATCGGCCTTGATATTGTTGGTCCGATTACTTTTCAAGATAAAAAGGAGTGTTTTGAATTTGTGCAGTTTTGACAACATTTTCTTTTTCTCAACAAACTCTGTACTTTTCAATTTACTTCCCATTTTTCTACCTTAGCTTCCAGTTTACCATTTTCTATTTTTACTGCAATTTTTATTCGATAGTTTTTAGTTTCTTATAAAATTTGAGAACAAACTTTTTGACATAAACCATTGTGCCAAAAAGCAAAAAATTATTTGAAAAGCTAGAGAAAATTGAGTTTTTGGGTTTTTTAAAATTAAAACTAATTAAATTCAATATTAACCAAAACATATAACATACTATTTACCCTTGCGATAAGCAAGGGTATGCAGCCAAGTACTCGACTTTTTTTCCCGGTAACAACTTTGTCCAAAGAATCCACACGTGAATTGAATTCGCACGTGTTTTACTGCAGAAGTTAATGCAGTATGTAGGTATATGCCTTGTGTGCCTGTCATGGGTTCATTTGAAAGTATTTTTGCGCCAAAAAATTTTGGTGTTTTTTTGGCACCTGAGGATCGATTTTACTTCCGTCGGCTCATTTTCTCAATAATTTTTTTTTCAATTACTTTTTGAAGTCTTACAAAATGTTTGACCCTTCGTACAAAAAGTGAAAACTTTAAAAATGAAAAAATATTTGAATTTTTTTTTGAAATTTACAAAAGTATCTATTTTTTGTTTTCAGTTTACACAATAACCTTGGTTTCGATTTTTTTGCTTCTCATTGTTCAAATTCAATCAGCTATTTTATCGTTTTTTTGGTTTAGGTAATTAAGTGTAAGTGTTTTCGCAATTTTTTGTTTATTCCTCTGTTTGAAAAAACCACAATTGAAAATATATTCTCATTGCTTTTTAGCCCATAATGTTTTGAAAGTTACTGTTCAGATCTTTTTTTTTGATCAGAATATTCGGACTATTTTTCAAAAAAACTCTTCAGAATATCGTGCAGATCACATTTGTTGTGTTTTTAATCTAATTTGTCGAGTCTTCTGAAAACTTGAATAATTTTGTTCGGTGTTTATGTCTTTCATTTATTTATTGAAAAATTATATCAAAATTAGTGGTTTTTGGTTCTTTCATCAATACAGTTTACCAATGGTTTGATTGCGTGTCTTTGGAAGACTTCGATGATTAGCAGGCAGATTTTTAAAAGTAAGTTGGAGGTAGGCCGACTTTGTTGCTTATATAATTTCTTAAATGTTTTTGCAACAATTTTGTAATTTGATTTTTCAATAATTGTTTTCTTGACTTAAATTTTTTGCATTGCAAGTGGTGCAAAGCTCTGCTTCGCTTCTGTATAAAAATTTAGGCTCATCCAAAATTAAAACAAAAAAATTCCACAAATTTTTTTTTAATTTTGAAGAAAACAAATAAAAACTAAGTATATGTGATCGGAACAAGCTGGGTTTTGTGAAAAATTCGTCGGATCCGATAAAGTAAACTAGGAAAATTTCCAAAAATATAATTGGCTGTAATTTGTTGAGCTTTTGCATCGAATTTTTGAGTTGCATCACAAATTAGTCCCTAGTTTTGAACTTTTGTGTAGGCCAAGAGATGATGACGCTGAGACGGGGGTCAGAAGCTGGTCGCAGCTTCCCCTCCAACCAACCTGATGACATCATCAGAAGCCGCACCCTGGAAGAACATTCACCCACCGCAGACACCGTCTGTTCAACATTCAAATCCGACACTCAATAAAGACTCAAAAACATTAGATTAAATAGAATAAAAAACCAAAATAAATTATTCTAGAATTCTTTTTATAAATCAAAATTGTAAAATCAATTTCAAATGATATTAGTAGCATGTTCTTGAAAGCTTTGATAGAAAAGAAAATCGTAGCCAAAAACAATAATATCAAAATTTTATAATGTCAATGAACGAACTCTTCATTGGTTTTTAAAAATAGGAGATCAAAATTGTCGCAATACTTGCCTGGACTTTCTAGACAGATATGCAAATGAATCATTACTAGCTCCAAAAAAAACAATTCTGTAAATTAAGACCCTGGCAAACATTAAGTGCCCAATGAATCCTAAAGAAAATTTTAGACTAACTCCTAACTAATATGGGAGTTCTTTTCTGGCAAATCACTTGTATCATCAATATTTTGTGGTTAAATTTACTTCATTGTTTTTTGTATGAAGCTTCATTATCGCCGCTAATATGAGTTATCAGTTATTTCATGAGTAAATAGATTAAAAAGAAGACGTTGTGAGCCATTGGCTTATACAGTCGTTATAAGGGAATAGGTGTTTCCGTAAAATGGATTTAGTGGTTTCGCTCCATCCCTCCTAGTTTGGAATTTTGACGGCCCCACACACTGAAGGTTTCCATATATGATACTCTTATGGCATCAATTTCTTATGACGTCAAATTTTTATGACATCAAACTCTGATGACATCAAATAAACCTTTGCAGCGCTGAGCTGAGGAAAATGCCATATCAATTTAAACACGACATAGTTTTATGCTACAGCATTTGTACGTTGTTAATATTTAGAATGGTAACAAAATCCGCAATTTTTTGTTCCGACCATTTGAAAGAAGGGGAAGAACTTTGTATTCGGGTGTGTTTAAGTTTTTTTTTGCTTTCCACGCAAAACCAGGTTACACAAATAATTATAGGAATGGTTCGAGTGATATATCATATTAAAACCCTTTCAATCATAATTGGAAGAACATTTTAAAAAATGAAAATTTTTTCACAGTGACGAAAAAAACCGGTTTGAATTTTTTATTTTTTGCTCTAATTTCGAACAATTATGGTGTGATCGTGTAGGCTTACAATAGCTTATTTGAGTTTACTTTAAACCGTGAAAATGCAGTTGTCCTATATAAAAGTGAAAATAAAAGTAATTTTTGGAATTTTTTAGAGCCATTTTGTATACAAAGGTTAAAAATTCCAAAAATTTCTACAAAAAATGTTGAAAAATTTTAAATTTTTATTTTAATTTTTTATACAATTTTTTTGTTTTTCTATTCAATTTTCTTCAAAAACTGTTTCCCGAAATGCCTTTTTTTACAATGATTGGCAGATATGCCTAAGTTTTTTTTTTCGTTTAGATCTTTTTATCTCAACATGCAGAAAAAATGACACTAATTTGAAAAAAAAAATGTTTTTGTATTTTTCTAAGACTGTGGTCCGAACACTATGTGCTACTTGCACAGTAAACGGTTATTTTTGCTTATTGCTTATAATTGTACATCTTTTAAGACTTGGCTGTAGAAATGATGGGCATAAATCGATTTGTTTCGTCTTTATATTTCTGAGACCATATCCAAGTATTGCTAATTGGTTCACCTTAGATGTGACTTTTTTCAAATTTTTTAGAAAAAAAAACAATAACTTTTTTGTATATTTCGAGACAAAGCGTAGACCACGTATCAATCAATGATCAAGATCATTTAAGCTCAGATCGAATAATTGTACACTTTTACTCTTATTGTTTCGACTTTGGTTCGACTAATGGTTTTAACAAAAAGTTTTATACCCCATTGAAAATATCAACTCTTGAATCAAAAAATGAAAAGATATTTGATTGCTTTTTGCAAAGTTCTGGGAGCTTAAAAAGCTAATTTGGCCATGCTCCGGAGTAATTTATGTGCGCTTTACGTTTAATGCTGAAAACGTAATCAGAATTATTTATGCGTGGCGAACTATCCCGCACAACAAAATTGTTCCAAATTGAATTGAAAGTAGCTAATCGGTCGTATTGATTTCGTACGACCAAATAGTTTTGCACTTGATTGTCGATTTTTGTCCGAAACTTATAGTTTTTCATTATTGTACTGACTTTCGTAACGAAAGTAACGGATTTTTTGTGCTCGGGGTGATTTTTTTTGTCTTCAGACAAGTTTCGACTGTTTAACTAGCCATTTTTCAGTAATTTCTTTGAATCATTCAGAAGGTATTGTTGTCTTGAGCCTAAATTTAAAGAGACATTTCACCTGTTATCATTTTTCGTAAAGTTATGGGGGCTAAAAGATTTAATCTGTCATAGAAATCCAAATTGGTTGAAGGAAGCGTGTTTGCCATAACTGATTTGTTACTAGAATGAAAATCTATCGCTTCGTTTTTGATATGGCGTGTGGGGGTTAGGTATTTTTGGCGTAATTTTTGATTAACTAAGAAAAGCCAAAATAACCCATTTTTGGGGTAAAATTTCGGGCCCGAATTTCGCAAAACAATTTACACCATATTAATTCTGCTAAAATTTTAAGCAAGTTTTGTCTTCTTAAGTTTTCACCTAAACTCAACCCAATTTGAGAAAAACGGGTTTAAAATTTCAAGTTTAACGCGTTTTGCCCGGTTAATTTAAATCAGCACTGTACATACAAGGCTCAAATGACATTTTTGAATTATTTAATCCCAAATTAGGACATGTATTGGATTCTTAAGTTATTATTCTGAAAAACAGCTTATGTAAATTTAATTATCATTAATATGTTGTTTTTTTAAAGTAAAATTGTCTATTTCCTTTTAGACCACGCTTAGACAGTTTTTAATAAATCATCGTTCATGTCAATTTCAATTTAGATCATTTAACTGCACACCTTTGTTTTTTTAAAACTGTATTGAAGAAAAGTCACAGACGAAACCGTGTAATCAACCTAACGTGTTCTGTCTAACTAGGAGGAAAATTAGGTATAGAAAGTAAATTTTAAAAAAATTGGAGGAAAATAAAGTATTTTTGAAAAACAAAAGAGCTCAACAACTTCAACAGACAAAAAAAAACCTAAAACCTAAATTAATTCTCTTAACTACACATAAGGTTTCAGGTTAAAACTTGAACGTTTGTATCTCCAAAAATCTATGTTTGTGATTTCGGGCGTTGAAGTTATGATGTATTCCTATAGAAAAAATTGACTGCTTAAGTTTACTGGATTTTCTTAACAATTTCCCCCACAATGGCACCTACTTAAGAATCTCCCCCCTATAATTTACGTGCTCATTTGCTAAGTTCAATTTACGTACTTATTTGCTAAGTGTAACAGCTGTTGCCAGTTAGAATTTTCTCGGTTTCAGAATTTGCTGCATTCTGATTGGCTGAAAGATCGACTAATTTGCTAGTAATTTGCTAGCTCAACCTACTTAACAATTTCCCCCTTTTGTAATAGGGGGGATTGTTAAGCAGATTCAGTTTACTAACTGTTATATTACTGCCTGGCTTTTTTCTTTACTATTTAGCTTAACTTACATTTCAAGACAATGCCCTGGCTGCTTTGATCTCCCTTAAAATTGTCGCTGTTTCATAAAAAAACTTAATAAAAATTACCAAAAAACTCAAAACTTCGATTAAAAACGTTCCTCCCTCACCCAATGGTATTGAACTATTATTCGAGATAAATAACGCATTCTTTGTTGGCCCGTACCGAGAAAATCTTTTATTTCTGACCTAGAATACTTTATATCTAAACTATTTTTTTGGTCAGAAATTTTTTGTGAAATGTTTATATAAGCAGGGATTTTCTTAAAACTCTTTATTTCTGATTTTTTTTTCAATTGAAGTCGGATCAGTTTCAGACTGATCTTAATTACTGCTAAGAGTGCATCCCGGGTCGAGTTCGTTGTTTTATCGATCCGCGTGGGGCCGAAAATTCATAGTCGCCACGCAGGTCAACGTCTGCAAAGTCTGAACATAGGTCTGCAAAGTCTGAACCCGGATTATGTTGGTCCACACGGCCTGAAGCCGGACTTCGTTGGTCCACACGGTCTGAATCCGGGTTCCTGGGGTCCACATGATCTGAATTCGGATTCTGTCGGTCCACATGGTCTGTATCAGGATTTCGTTGGTCCACACGGTCTGAATCCGGATTCCTGCGGTCCACACGGTTTGAAGCCGGATTTCGTTGGTCCACACGGTCTGAATCCGGGTTCCTGTGGTCCACGCGGTCTGAAGCCGGATTTCGCTGGTCCACACGGTCTGAATCCGGATTCCTGCGGTCCACACGGTCTGAAGCCGGATTTCGTTGTTCCGTTCTGAGCTTAAATGAGTCTTATAGTTTGACGAAATAAGCTAAAATGAAAAGTCAATCTGTGTCTAGGAAAAAATAACTCAATCATCTCCATTGAAACTGGTGTAATAATTTTTTAGAAGTTTTTTCACACATTTATTCAAGTGTTCTTCATATTTATAAATTTTTTAAAAAGTTTGGTCCAAAATATAATCTCAAAGTTGACATCTGTTGTCTGGCTTTCGTTGAGCAAAACGTTCGCAAATTACCCAATCAAAACAAGTCATTTATTTAGCACTGTTAATTAGGGAGCGCAAATTTTTTGAAATTTTGCAAAAAAAAAGTTGCTAGTTGCCTTTAAATAAAAAATATGATATTTTGTTAAAATCGTTTTTCCGTCATTCTTTGGCATATTCCTTGATTATTTTTGTTGAATTGTGTTGACAATTGTGATCCTTCTATAAAACCTACTTCCTCTAGGCAAAGTAATTTGCTGGTCTCAGCGTTTCTGTTTGGTGTTTGGACCCCAAGCACAGCCCAGTTTCCATTTTGTTTCACTGTTGGTCACTTGTTTTATAGCAAACAATGTTTACTCGTGCAAATCCACTTCTGAAAACTTGACTCCAAAGCCAACGCTTAAAGATTAGCCCTGGCCGTCAAAAACCATAAGGGAATTAAACTTCATTTGAAACGGTTGTTTTTGGTGGCATATACTGCTTACGTCACAAAACGCTATCAAAGAACACTTCCTGTGCTGAGGAAAGATTGGGCACGAATAACCCAGAGGGTAAGTTGTCGGTCGGGATTACAAGCCAGATATGGAGAAAACCCGCACCCGGGTTGTAGCTGGGTTGCAAATTTGCATCAAAGAATGATCTCAAACTAGTTCAAACCACCGAAAAATCAATGGTTCGAAAAAAGGTCATAAACAATTTTTGTTTGCGGCAAATATAGTTAAAATTAGACTCACTTAGTAGCTATTCCTTTAAAATTTATGAAGGCTATAAACACTTTGAAAGCAAAATGACAAATTAGCGGCAAAACGCCGATTTTTTTTTCAAATATAGGCGAACTATTAGAAAAACAGTTGTTTTGCACATTAAAACGGGTATTGCACCGGAATCGAATAAAACTCCTGGCACCTGCGATCTTTATTAAGGCATAAGTAATCAGAACTTTGACAGATTCGAAAAGCGCTTAGTGTTTAACTTAGGGCAAAGAATTTTGCGATATATTTTCAAACTCACTGAATAATCCCAAATTTGAACTAAACGCAGATCTGATACTTCCAAGAAAGTCCAGGTAAAAAGCTTCAACGTTGAGTTTATTTAGCGCGATCTCCAAAAGTTTAATAGTGCCAATTCGCGTTAAACTGTTTTGCCCCGAATATTCTCACGCGATTTTCCACAGGCGCGGAAACGTACCGTGAAATTATGCGAGCATGTTTTAGTTGTCCTTCAAACGCCTAACAAAGGACGAATTTGTGTTAGCTTATTTGAACAAGGGCGTCTATTTACTTTCAAAACTTCATTCTGAAAATCAATTATCTGGTTGAATTTTACACACTGAAGAAAACTATCTACAAATTGGCTCGAAAATTAAAAGCTTCCTCAACTTAGATTCAATATTGTAATTATTAAACATAAAAGGCTTATTGAACTCTCAATCGTCAATTTTTATTATCTCAGGTTAATTATTTATTAAGCAAAATAGCGCATGTTATAAGCGGTTATAAATTTTGCTTTTTTAGCAGTTTACGCTGCGAATGACTTAACAAAAAGAGAGAGAGAAAAAAACTTGGTAATTATTTTCAGTTTGAAGAGAGCAATTTAAATAAGATACTTTGAAGGGAAAACAGGAAGCTTGCTGCAAACTTATGCTCAATGAATTGGCAGCCCTCTTGAACAAATGTCAACCAACCATTCTTCTAATTTCCCAGACCTACGTGTATTTTTATTCCTTTTAGCCCTAAGAAAGAAAAAAGAAAAGAAATTTGCGTTCAATATCATTTTAATGATATATGTTTTTATTGCAGTCTAAGTCTACATGTCTGCTGTTTTTTGTTCCGACCACTTCATGAAGTAAAAAAAGAAAATATTGTCTTCATTAAACTGAACTGTTCATGATTTCTCTCGTTTTTTAATGCCATTTTCCTCATTAAAAAAGAAAGCCTTCAACCGATTATGAACAACAAAGAAAAAAACGGATGCTCTCAATTTTGCGATGCGACAAAAATGCATCGTAAAATTCCGCATAATTAAAGCGATTTTTTTTCGGTGATTGAATGCGAAAGATTAGAGATAAAACAGAATCTGATACCATATTGGAATCCGAAAAACAAAAGATAAATCTTTTTTTGCAGACTCTAATCAAATCTGAAAATAAATCCCATTTTTGCCAATAGTAATCTCCTTCTTCGGGGGGAAATGTTATCTTCTAATGGATTTGTCGCATTCTAATGTAATTCTGTCGTTCTAATTTTTCCCAATATTCTGCCTTCAAAAATTGTACCTCTATTTTTAATATCATATCCCATTATCACGCCATTATCATGTCATTGCAAGCGACAATCGTACCATTATGCCATATTACCCGCGCAATTTATCCGATAGCCGTTGGATCAAATTTAGTTCTGTGGTAAGTTTGACGGGCAAGCGGAAGCTATTATTCACCTCCCCCATCCCAAGCTATAATTTAATATCCACCATCGCCGTTTTTGTAAATGACAAATCTACGTCAATTCGCCTCAAATAATGCCTCCAATATATTTCGTTTTCCCATATTTTTTATTTTTCCGCTCTTACCGTTATTGCTTTCTTCTATCAGATGAGAGCTTTGTTCATCGTGTAGTACAGACTTGACTAAGACCTTGAGGTGAAATGCATTGATTAATTTCACGTTTGTCTCTAAGCCCAGTCCTTCCATTAACTCAAGCCCCGTTGGTTATGAATTAGCCCAATATTTCTGCATTCCTTTAGCTTCATAGTTGACCCGTTACCTGCCTTCTTTTTTCGTCGTCTGAAATGCCCTTTGAGCCTATCACACGTGAAAACTTTTCCACACCTTTGGGAATATTTGGCAAAAGTCAACAAGGCTAATTCTGAATATTTTCAACATGTATTGCTTTTGTTTCATGAAAGTGAGCATACAGCAATCTCTTCAATTTCCAGGCGACCTCGAGAAACACTGAAAATAAGAGAAAAACAATATAAGGCATTAAGCCTCAAAAATAAATCAGCTAACCTTTTGTTATAACCTGCTTAATCAATACTTATAACCAGGACACCTTGGCCCACTCATAATCTATTGTGTGGTGAAGTGCTATGGTGATTTTATCAGCCGAATAACCTGCGACCAATTGCGCTTCTGAGGTCCATATTGCAGATGAAAAAATTCTCGCTTACCACATTTTCTTAGAAAATTCAACCTTATCAGTATTTACAAACATGAGATACCAATTACCATATTTTGCAAAGTTATATCCAAGACGTTGAATTAAAATCTGTTTTCGAAATATTTCCATGATCTAAATCAGTTATATGTTGTTATAAAATAGAAGTTTTTTCATCGTTTTGCGTTTTATTTGAAAAGTTTGTGATTTATTGGTACACATTTTATTTGTCAAATTTTTGCCCATGATATCTCAAAAGCGATTGATATATGCGTCAATTTGCGGCTAACGCGTACGGAGACGATGACTTTCTAAAGTATCCAGACATTTCCAGGAAAAGTCAGCCGTCACATAATGAAAAAAATCATGGCTACGCCTCCAAACCGACCACAAACTGCGGAATAAGTTTGAGGAAACTTTTCAGAAAAGTCATTTATTTTTGCCTTATTTTTGATCTGTCGAGAGAAGAAAAAGAAGAAAAAGTGGAAAAAGATTTCACACCTACTGATGAGATGAGGAGAAAAAGCAACATAACTTCCTCTTCCCGAAAGTCCACTGAGCCTCCCAAGGAAGTTCTGGTCCAGATCAAATTCCACAAAGTCGGCACCATTGACACCAAAATGCAACTGTTCCACGCCACAATCGAGGTAAGCGGAGACAGAGACGTCCATGGCAATTTTTGATTTAGCTAGAAGAGGTGAAACATTGCACAATTTTTTTTAGTTCTGTTGTTTTGACTATTTCCAAGAAACTGCAGTGCTAATTTAAATGATCCGGACACAACGAACAAAACTTGAAATTTAAAACGCGGTTTTTTTTTCAAATTGTATTGCCTTTAGACAAAAAAGATCAAGACAAAAATTGCTTAGAATTTTAGCGGAATTATAATGATGCAATGGTTTTTGCAAAATTTTAGTTCAAAATTTTACCCCAAAAACGGATAGAGATAAGAAAGACGTTTTCGCTATAAAAAGCCACCAATGTTTTCTGAATATCATACCCTTTTTAAAATTTGTTGGGCTACTCAAAAGGCTTTTTAATGTAAATGACTCGATAGTTTTGGTGTTTTCTCTTATTAGCTAAAAAAAAGGCAAAAAAGATCCGTTTTACGGGTAAAAATTTGGGCCCGAATTTCGCAAAACCGTATGCGCCATATTAATTCTATCTGAATTTTTACGAAAGTGTTGTCTGAAGTCAACCCAATTTGAGAAAATTTTGTTTAAAATTTTATTCTTGTTGTCCGGATAGTTTATAATCAGTACTGTATTACAAAACTTATTAGCTTTAAACTTAAACTTCTGTATTTAACAAAAACTTTTTTACTAATCCAAGTTAAACTCTCCAAAAAAAAACTATCCTTAAACTTAAGAAAAATCGCAGCGATTTAACAAAGAAGTGTCAAAAGTTTGAAGAAGCCGTCATTATATGTAGCATCTCAAAAAAGATTCAATTGTCTTGCATGATTTAAAAAAACGTGCACCGTTTATTTAGACGAACTCATTTGCTTCTGGATAACTTAATTTTTTTCACAAACTATGCAGCTTAAATTCAAATGCTTGTCAAAATGTAATGAAGCAAGCAAAATTAATGCTTCATGACGACAATTATCATCGATTAGTTGAGAGTCGGATATCAATTTTTCCCCGCCGTCTAAAATCATTCGCAATACTGGCAATAATTGTGATTGATAAAATAAACTGCTAATTGAACAAAATTGTTATTTCTCTGTCATTTATCGAATTACACTGTTATTTCTCAAACTGTGTTAACTTTAATGAAAAAAAGTTACAACAAATATGCTTCGAATTTTAAAAGAATAGTATTGTGCATTTTTGTGCAAAAGTCGGGAAAAAATTCACCCTAGAGAGGATCAAAATTCTCTGTCATTTATCAAATTACACTGTTATTTCTCAAACTGTGTTAATTTTAATGAAAAAAAGTTACAACAAATATGCTTAGAATTCTAAAAGAATAGTATTGTGCATTTTTGTGCAAAAGTCGGGAAAAAATTCACCATAGAGAGGATCAAAATTCTCTGTCATTTATCGAATTACACTGTTATTTCTCAAACTGTGTTAATTTCAATGAAAAAAAAGTTACAACAAATATGCTTAGAATTTTAAAAGAATAGTGTTGTGAATTTTTGTGCAAAAGTCGGGGAAAAAATTCACCCTAGAGAGGATCAAAATTTGGCTCCGTTTAATTAATCAAAGTTTTTAACAAAATACCGGGTCAATTGATGAGCAAAAAATGTGTTAAAGTGAGCTTATTATGTATTTGAATGAATATTGACAAAAATTTTGTAACTTACGTTTTTTTTTAAAATTCAACATAATTTTTTTATATAACAGAAAATTGTCTTTTTTATTTTAAAAAGTACCAATATTAGATTTAAAAACGATCTTGAAAATCTTAAAGATTAGTGCCAATTTAATTTTTTTTGAACTACATTAAGGGTTCAGTTTGATACTGTTTAATGAGCAGTTAACCCGGTGCTCCTGGCGTATTTTTTTACTGACTCGGCACAAAGCGGTAAAGTCTTCAAAATATCTAAAAAAAGTTCTGTAAATTTTTTCTTTTGAAATTACCACAATTTGAGAGAAAACGTTAAAAATTACAATTTTATTAAGCTTTTATGGTTAATTTAAACCAGCACTGTAGAAGCCCAGAAAAAACCTCTAATTTTTTTTTATCACAATTAGCAAGTCAAATTTTAAAAAAATAACAGTTCTTGGGCAAAAGTTTGCTTAGTGCAACCAGTTATAAGATATCCTAAACTATAAAAGTATTCAACTAGGTTCAAAAACATTGATTCTTTTTTTCAAATTTGACCGAAAATGATAAATTTATAGCTCTTGTTACGTTACTTTAACAGTAATTTAATATCAATCAGAAGTGACACAAAAAAAATTCGTATTACCTATATCTATAAGTTTTGTTTCAAGATTTCGTAAGTTTTGTAATTGTAGAACAATTAGTTTTATGATTTTCTCACTCGGAAGTTTTGTTGAAAACATTTCAAATATCTGGACATTATAGTCAAACTACCTCTTGTTTATTATTCAGTTTTCAATTTTTCAACTAGATTAAAAAAACTCTTCTGATATTTCAACTAGGTTGAAAAACAAAACAATTAGCATTTTTGTTAGAATTTAAAACAAATTTTCAAATACTCCCAAGAAAATTTGCAGTTGAAAAATTAAAAATTGATCAACAACTGTTTCAACGCGGTTGCATTTGATCAAAAAAACTATGTGTCTATTATACCTGAATTTTGAATACGGTTGTAATTAAAACAAGTTTTGATTTTTCATGAAGGTCATTGGTTCAATTTTTTTCACTATATAACGAGGATGTTGCTTGTTTGGTGTTTTTTATCAGTCAAAAATTATAAAACTTTTATTTCGAACAAAAGTCGGAAAGTTTTGTGGTTTCTTGAAAAAGTCGGCTATATGCAGCAGCCTAATAAAAACTCTTGTTGAAACGCAATTTCATTATTCTGAAAACTTCTTGCCAAAGGTTTTGGCTCAAGAATTTTCACGAATTAGGGTTTGAGTATAAAAAAAGAAGTAAAATGAACGTCCGACTCCTGTCTTTCTTGTTCTTGCATTTTTTTTGCAGGAGATGATTTTGAAATATCAACAGCAATTATTTGTGCTATAAACAATTTAACCCAGCTGTTTTTAAAGTCTTAGCTTTTTTTGATCCAGTTTTTATATTTCAGACAATTAGGCTCGTTAAAATACCTACCGATGAAATTGTTTAAAGCTGTTTTTACCTTTTAATCTGAACAATTTCTGAAAGTCTGAAAGAATTGCAACCATACACACAACAACTTAATTTTACTTTTTTTTAACGAAATCAACCAAAAAACGACAGATAAAACAAAGTTACTGTATCATGCAAGAACTATAGTCAGCCCAGTTTGAATAAAATGTACCAGTTTAATCAACTTTCGCGTCAGATTTAAGATTTTTTTGAGGGATTTCATGTTTTCCTGTACTTAAGATAACCATCAAAACTTTATTCTTTTTTCAATATACTAGGAAATACGTGATTTTGAAAAAAACTCATTGCTATTTGGAGCCTCAAAACTTTTGTTGCATGATACTTAACCAACAAAGAATTTGGATGGCAGCACTGATTGGTAATCGATAGTAAAGTTCAAGTTTAACATAAAACAGTTCAAATTTCTTATTATTTTATTTACTAATAATAAACTGTCTCACGACTGCATCGGTCGTGTGTAAGTAATTGCGTTTAAAAAATCTAATTTTTTAACCTAAAAATCACCTTTTTTCCGTTTTAAAATTTTCTGTTTTACCGCACAATTTCAATAATAATGATCTCTTTATCTCAGCTTAATCATTTGATTTTATTAGTTTTCTACTGTTTCGTTCAAAAAAGTTAAGCAGAATCAGAAGGAAATTTGACCGAAGCAATTATTTTTCTCAGCGTCGACATTTCTTGGCTTCAAAATTAGATGAAATTTAATTTTTGGCGGATTTTTTTAAATAGTCAATTAGCATTATTTTCTTTTTATTGCTTTTCGGATAATTAAACTGTTGAATTCATCAGTTTTTATCTATAATTTGAAAAAAAAATAAATGTTTTCAAGTGCTATTCGTTTTTTTTGCTCTGAAACTTTTCAAAAACGAACATAAAATCAACAGGATTACTTACTGTCTTTGCTAACTTTAGTGCCGCTGGTTGACTGAGTTTCTATACTAATTTGACGATTGTTGCGGTTTTTGTTCAAATGATTACATTAAGCTCAATTGGTTTTAGCAAAAATTTTTCAAAATTTTATAAGAATCCGAAATCTAATAATAAATTAACTAAACGGCTACTCAAATTACAGAAATCATTATAAAAAATAAAACTGACGCTGAAAGCGAAAACAAGAGTTTTCGTATCACTTGAATTTGCTTTATTTGCTTAACAAATTTAATCCAATTTTCAAAAAAAATACACCTTTTTCAAAAAAAGTTCTTAACCTACAATTTCAATCACAAGATTACTGGGATCACTAAAACAATTCAATTTGATCAATTTTAATGCATAAAATTCACTTTGGGTTTGATTTTCTTTGCCGAAATAAACAGCCCTATTTGTCACGAGCTATGAGAAATTGGCTATCAGCTTAAAACCACAAAAAAAATCGTAGCTAAATTATATTTTAAATGTGAGCTCAAAATATCACGAGTTCTCAAAATTATTTTAAAAAAACTCAGTCAGAAACGATTCAAGAAATGTCGAATATGGTCCGAAGACAAACAACACCTCAAGCATGTGGCCCATTTATTCCTTTTCTTTCCTTCGAACTGGGATCAAAACTGCTTCAAATTGAAAAACATACAATTGTCGCGACTGATATGCCAGGTACGTTGGGCCACAATCTTCATCTTCACTGCTACCTAGTTTTAACTATCGTATCGCGACCTTTCGCAGCAAATTATAACTAGAAAAAAAAATTCAATTCACAAATTTAAACAAAAGTGACAACTCAGTAAGCTCAAAAATTATTTAAAATTACGAGGCCAATCTGTGTATTTTGTGAATTGTGAGTGGATTCGCAACAAGGACGCTCCCTTTGTTCTGCTTTTTTCTCTGATTGTTCCTGTAACGTTTTACGTTTTAACATATTTGAAGGTTTGTCTCTTGAATCCAGCACCATATCGACAAAAAGTTGTGCACCTATTCATATTTGGCCTCGTAATGTTAAAACGCGGCAGTTGCAAGTAGCTACCATTTACGCTTACATTCAACGCGAGTGGTACAATGCGCGTAAATCAGTGTTTGCTGCTAACTTAAAATATTTTGCTCAGTATGAAAGAGCTAAGGCCGATTTTTTTAAAACCTTTTCTTTTTTTTGTTACGAGTTTTCATTTTTGTGATCGTTCTTTGTTGCAATTTTTCACTCTGTTTTGTGAATAAACAAAAATCACCAATCAATTGCCTTGATGAGAAATGTGCGTAAACATGTGCTTTTGGAAACAGTTAGGGATGGTAAGATAACAAAAAATTTCCTTAATTTGAACCAAAGTAGTTGTAAGGTAAAGAAAACCTTAAAAAGTCGGAGCGTCGCCCCTCCACGTCAATCAGCTGATGAATACAAAAAAATCATCGGCTGATTTAAGTGAAAGGGCGACGCTCCGACTTTTTAAGGTTTTCTTTCCCTTACAACCACTTTGGTTCAAGTTTACGAAACTTTTTGTTATCTTACCATCCCTGATTGTTTCCAAAGACCCATTTTGTGCTAAATTGTGTTACGTTTGAGGAGGTGCGCGCGCCAAAAAAAAACGCATTTTTTAAGTTAAAGCCACACAAAACGTGCCAAAGAAAGTCAAGCTTAGCTTTTTTCAAAGTTTCAAAGTTTCACCTATAGCGCAACCGTTTTAGGCACAATAAGGTCTTTGCAGTGTTTTTGGAGAGCTCAGAAAACCATTTTAAAAATCCAATACATTCTAGATTGAACGGCTCTTTTTAGTTATACGGATTAAAAGCGATCTAATTGGTCAATTTGAAATTTGAATCATATTGCTCAAATGTGATTGGTGGAAACCAATTCCAGTAAATTTTCATTAAAAACAAAAGCTCAATTAACAATATGGTAATTTTGGACCATTTGACAGCAGAGACCCAATAGCAGATAGTCTAGAACAATTGTTTGTTCGTGTTTCAGGTCATTACGAGCTGGTCTATCGAGTCGGACGACAAAATTGGTCCCTTGATGGAACTGGTCGGCTCACACGAGAAGGAAAAAGATCTCGGATTTGCATTGGTAAGTCCAATCGACAAATTAAAAAAATCAGTATTTTCAAAAAAAAAGCAGTGTCGGAATTTGGATAAAAACGAATATACGAGATCGGAGCTTCAAAAGAGCAAGCAACTGCTATTAAACGGACGCCTTTATAGTGTAATAATCCGAACTTCTGTTCAACCTCCTCCGACCAAAAAAACTCAAATTTTGTTGCTAAACCTTGAATTAATGTTTTTTTGTTGGGCTGACCAAATGTTAAATTTTTTCAATGGCGCATTGGGCGCTAATAGATGGGTTTTTAGCTGAATACATGCACAAAAAAGGATCTTTTGCTTAAAGGTTTCAAAAAAACACGCATTGGGTTTTTAGCTGAATACATGCACAAAAAAGGATCTTTTGCTTAAAGGTTTCAAAAAAACACGACATAAATATCCCGTCTTTCAAAAAATGAAGCATTGCCAAAATTTGCGGCAAATTATCGTTCTTGCACGATCAAATAAATTGTTATTCGCATTCTTTTTAATTATGCTCAGAAACATGCCGACCTGCTAAAAATTTTTTTCAAAAGAGGCTTCCAAATGTTTTATTGGAAGCTTTTTTTGAATGATTATGCAATTTTGAGATCGTTTTAACTTATCTTTGAAGTGATCCATAAACCCATATTTTATTGATGTTCAACCGGTTAAAAGGCTATAAATAGTCAATCATGTCTTGTTAATTTTCACGGTTGTTGAAAAATGAAAACTCATCCATAATGCACGAGCAATATCCCCGTTTTAGATGTCGGCAACGGTCCATTTTCTTCTCTCTTTTGATTGAAAAACTGTTTGATACCAATAGCTATTCAGACTTGCTTATTGCAATTTTGCGTCTCATAGGAAAATTGGTTATACTCAATGTACTTGACCGCCAGATAAATTGAAATTTACAATGTTTTCTTCAATATTGAAAACCGTTTTCCAACACCAACCCAAACCCCCCTCCCCAATAAACAATCTCAAGAAAAATAGTTGTATACTTGATTTGTTTACCATGCAAAATTTCACGAATAACGAAACAGGGATAGGCGGTTACTGAGCAAGTAGCACAAAATGTTCCGACACCGTCTTAACAATACGAAAAAATTTTTACTAGAACGAAAAACTAGAAAATAGGCAGATTCCACATTCATAACAAAAAAGAAAAAAATGAAAATAATTTTTGTAGAAAGTTGAGTAGAAAAACGAATCGCGACTAAAAGAGCCCTAATGTGATATATCGCTCTACCCGTTCCGATGATATTTTGTGGTTCTTGAATTTGCTTGGAAAACAAAACAAATTAAAACACCCAAATACAAAGTTCATCTATTTTTTAATTGTCGGAAAAACAGTTTTCACATATTGAAACTCAAATCGGGGGATGAGCTTTACTAAATTGATAATTTTCGGAAACAGCAAACAGCTTTGTGTTTGTTTTCGGCGTTATGAAAGTGTAACAAACTGCTTAGGCGTGGCACTTTCTCCAAAACGGTAAAGATAGTGCCCGAGGTCAAAGTGTGCGCATAAAAAAAATACGAAGGTTCAAAAAGTTTGAAATAATGGGAGCATTTATCGGCAAATAAACTCTCCGAAAATCCATATGTCATATGTTTCATCTGAATATAGCATCAGCAAAAACACCAATAAAATCCCTGAAAACAGTATAAATTGGCGCAGGCTAGCCACAAGAAACGGTAATAATGTCCGTGAGACAAATTGTTCTTTATGACGGTCAGCTTTATTCAAAGTAGAACCAAACAAGAACCAAATGAATAGTGACAATAATTTTGTAACTTCCGTTTTTTTTTAAATTCAACATTATTTTTTATTTAATAGAAAATTGTCTTTTTTATTTTAAAAAGTACCAATATAAGATTGAATAACGAAATTGAAATTCTTAAACATTAGTGCTAATTTAATTTTTTTTGAACTGCATTAAAGGTTCAGTTTGATAATGTTTACTGAGCAATTAACCCGGTACTCTTAGCGTAATTTTTGACTGAATCGGCAGAAAGCGGTAAAAATTTTTAAATATCTAAAAAAGTTCTCTAAATTGTTTGTTTTGAAATTAACTCAGTTTGGAAAAAAAAACATTTAAAATTGACAATTTTATTCGGCCTGTCTGGTTAATTTAAACCAGCACTGTAGAAGCCCAGTAAAAAACCTTTAGTTTTTAATTGAACGAAAAACTACAAATTAGGCAGATTCCACAGTCATAACAAAAAAAAATAAATTGAAAGTAATTTTTGTAGAAAAATGAGTAGAAAATCACGACTAAAAAAGCCCTAATGTGATATATTGCTCTACCCGTTCCGATGATATTTTGTGGTTCTTGAATTTGCTTGAAAACAAAACAAATTAAACACCCAAATACAAAGTTCATCCATTTTTTAATGGTCGGAAGAACAGTTTTCACATATTGAAACTCAAATCGGGGGATGAGCTTTACTAAATTGATAATTTTTGGAAACAGCAAACAGCTTTGTGTTTGTTTTCGGCGTTAACAAACAAAGTGTAACAAACTGCTTAGGCGTGGCACTTTCTCCAAAACGGTAAAGATAGTGCCCGAGGTCAAAGTGTGCGCATAAAAAAATACGAAGGTTCAAAAAGTTTGAAATAATGGGAGCATTTATCGGCAAATAAACTCTCCGAAAATCCATATGTCATATGTTTCATCTGAATATAGCATCAGCAAAAACACCAATAAACTCCCTGAAACGGTATAAATTGGCGCAGGCTAGCCACAAGAAACGGTATTAATGTCCGTGAGACAAATTGTTCTTTATGACGGTCAGCCTTTTTCAAAGTAGAACCAAACAAGAACCAAAAACAGTGAGAAAGGGTCAGATAAGATGAGAACCCCTTTGTATGCTGTTAATACATGGGCCCGTGGAGTACCCGAACCTACGTTGGAATGGTCTACTCAGTTTTGGTGCATTTGGAATAGTCTGCTCGGCCATCCTGCCTTGTTTAGTTTTGCATACATTTATGCTCTAATTACATTTGAGTTGCGAGATCCTCCGCCCCTGAAAAAGGAACAAGCGGATTGAGCTTTACGGCCGGCTGAGTGAGTTCAAAGATTGCGGTCTTAACAAGAGTGGATGGTGCGCATCCGTCCTGCACATAATTTAGCTTAACGATTCGGGCAATAATGAAGTCCGACTGCGTATGCATATTTTCGAAGCCAATGAGACCAAATAGCGTTAGCGTATGACTCGCACATTCCTTTTCTTGTGGTCGAATTGTTCCCCTGGTAAAACTGAAGGAAAGCTTGTGGCATGCTGTCCAAGCAAAAAGGTTTGTTGTTCATGATTCTAGCTCACGTGAATCGGTACTAGCGGGAGTGATTGGCCTAGATTTCTAAGCCTGCTCAACTAAGCAGAGTATTGTTCCCAGCACCTCTTCAGTAACTCGCCTACTGCCTAGTATATCGTAGAGCACGCGCTTTATGCTTTGGACGAGGCGCTCCCAGGAGCCGACTTAAAAGTGGCGGTTTAAATTTCCAAGAAACAATTTTGTGTGCTAAAACGGTCGGAACCATGCCATTTCAGTTCTTGATTCAGGCAAGTAATTCCTTTTCCACACCAACCAAGCTCGTGTCGTGCTTGGTGCACTACGAAGTGCAACTAACCGTTCAATGCCCATGACACAATAATTAGTGTCCAGAGATGGCACAATCTCAAGGTGTATAGCCCTGGTGGCGAGGCAAAGGAAAAGAAAACCCATCTTTTTTCAGTGCTTCTGGTAACCCAAGTGCTTTTTTAGTGTTTCTCGTAAAGCGGTCCAAAGTAATCCACAACCGTATCTTTAAAGAGTTTCTTATCTCCGAGACGTTTGACAGGTAAATCGGACACAATTGGCTGAATGGTACTAGCTTTGCTTTTACGGCATGTTATACATTAGTTTTGGATTGACCGAATTGATCGATTCAACCCAAGAACTACTTATTTCAAGTTTAATATGGAGCGCAAGTAGTATAAATCTTGATGAAAATGTTAATTGTGTAAGCTTCGGGCCGACAAGTGAACTAGAGTATGACGGGCGTAGATTAGAACCAAACTGTTTAGTATCAAACTCGATATTCACTAAGCGAACAATCTAGCTAGTAGAGCGAATAATAGCAGCGGGACCGTTAAATGGAGAGTTTGTGGCAATTTTACTACTGTTCTAACTAAATATGCCAGCGTTGAGTGATTTTAACTCAACTGGAAAGGATTTCATCTGAGCAAGATGAATTACTTTGTCTTCTGCAGTATCAAGTTCAGTGGGATCGGTGATTCGTAAGTCCTTACCGCGAAAAAAGTTTATGTGAAGGCAGCACCCTCAATATAAACCCGACGACCCTTTTATACCTCGTACAGGAACTGAACCTTTCCCTGTTGTACCCGTGTTCGCGATAATTGATGGATCTGACATCGGCGACGAAGGAAGATAATGTCTGCAAGCAGTTATCGACGTTACAAGAAGGACCTTTCAAACTTTTTTTTGCTAAGAAGATCATCGGCTCTTGAGATCATCGGCAATCAGTGGTCTTGAGAATGCTCGGACCAATAAACAATCTGTTATTCTTGAGTGCTTCCGAAGAAAACCCCTGTTTCCGGTATCAGCTTAATTTTTTCCGCACAAAACAAGGTGCCGCTCATCAATACTGGTTGATTCGAGGATTTCCTCGACGCTGTTAGCGACAAATACGGGTAATTTGTCATTGAATTTTAGCCACTGCATTCCCTTAGTTCTATCTGTCCACATTTAGACATGGTTAACCTTAACGGTCAGTGCTTAAGTATATCATATTCTTTCGTGTGGAGAGCAGAGCAGCTTAAAGATTTAGCTTAGATATAGATAGCGTTTTCATCAGCGCGATGCGAGCTTTACCAAAAATGAAGGATAATTGAATTTTGCGCTAACTCGAGAGTCGTGCATTCAAAAACCCAACATCACAGAAAAAGTCCCGCTAGCTATCACCGAAGCATTTTGTTCAATTTGATCGACAAGTTCTAAGAAAGAAGAGCGAGGAATAGTCGGCTGCGCTAAGAGTGGGAGACCGGAAAGCAATTCTACTAACTTATTTCTGATGTCACCCTGACTCTGGCCGCTGATGTTCCAAATATTTTTAAGCAAAATACGGGCGCTAACTGTGTATGGAGCTACTGACCCAACAGGGTAAAACACAGAAGAGACGAAACTGAAGATGGTTCGATGAGTTTTGCCTTATCGAGAGGAAGATCTACACCTCTGCTAACACTCAATGTGTTTTTAACATGGTCTCACTTAAGACCATTGTGTGATGTTTGCTCGGCACGGGATATATTCTTTGATGGTCAAAGAAGGGGTTTCGCAAACCTCGGGGCTCATTGTTAAAGTAATTTCATCAGCATTACTGACAAATTGAGGCGAATTAAATCTCCCAACTTGAGCAACGAAACCAAATCACGGCTAATCTTAATTGCACCGTTCATGTACTCGAACGAGTCCAAGTAATCGTCAATGTAAAAGCTTTTACTTACCACTGATGCGGCCTCAGGGTATGAATATTTTATCATTTGCTGTATTTTGCAAGGAAAAATTGGCGCATGCAGGCAAATCCCGTGCGCCGAATATATGGCTAGTGTACTGGTGAGCTACCACATCGGAAATGATATCCTCCCGCCACAAAAAACGGAGCGAAACTTGATCCCTTGCGAGGACTTTTGTACCCTACATCCGCGTCGACGGTGTTATTGTTTGACGGAATCGCCAAAGTACAAAATTTAAGTTTTGGAGCAGGTCCGGGTCCACTAAAAAGGACCTATTTAAGGATGAGCCGTAAAACCTAGAAGTCCCATTGAGGACTCGGCGCGCCTTACTCGGCTTGTTCGGGCTTACAACGGGATGGTGTGAAAGATCCAATCGCGATCAGAACGCTTATGTGGATCATGCGGTTCGACAGTAGTGACATAGCCTTTCCTAATATCCGCTCTAATTGTGTCTGCTTATCTTTGGCGCAGTTCGGGGTCTTCACTTAACCTTTGCTCCAATGTGTCAAATGGGGCGAGTAAAAAGTAATAATTGTTTGGTAGACTGAGATTTTTATCAATCCAAAGCATAGGTACAATGTATCATTCGCCATTGTGAACGGTTTCAAAACTAAGAATAGATAAAGCATGTTTAAATGCGGTGGAATGTGCATATCGACTTGTTTGAAAGCCCCATAGGATTCAAACTCGTAGCAGAATTTTATCTGATCAGTTAATAGGAATCTTCAACAACACACTTAAATTACGAAGAAGCAGAACCAACAAACAGCAGCAACGGACCACATACAACCAAACCTATCGGTTAGCAAACGCATCACAGTGAGTTTTTATAAAATCCAAAGATGATTTCAATGTGTGTAATGGCGTGGTAGTAGTACTATAATAAGTTGAACGTCCTCATAGATATATTGAGTGCGTTATAGGTGCTAATTGTGGATATTCATTCTGCAAACCAGCAGTATTGATTAATTCTGAGAACCAATCCGAGTATTTTCTCTAACAAGTTCACACAGGGGGAACAACAAATCACTTTTAATCGGCCAGGAGGAAACAGTAATTTTGACCTTCTGATTGTCAACGATGGTGGTTGATTTGAAAACACTAATTGACAAGCTAACGGGCTCCCTTACTAAGCTGAGAAAGGGACGCGTGAAGAAGACACCTAAGAGTGCGTAGATGCACTATCACAATGAACCACCCTCAGGAGACTGGTTACATCCGAGGACATACCAAGTGATGCAATCGGCAGCATTCATTTAGACGATTCAATATCGTGTCAATCAGTAACATGTTCAATCAGTAACATGTCAATCAGTAATATCATGTCAATCGATACTGCCTTTCCCGTATCGCAGGCAAATCCCGTGCGCCGAATATATGGCTAGTGTTAGAAAATGCTCACGCGCACCGCAAACTACCCGCTCCGTCGCTCCTTGTGGCGTCGTTTTACGAAACCAATTTATGCAGTTTTTCACTTGACGACTTAGTGTGACCAGTAGACGTAGATGTATAACAAGTGGAAGCAGATTTACCAAACTTATGTGACTCAGGTTTTCTATCTTCTTTAGACTTATTAGCGATGTTAGACCTGTTTTCAGATACTCTTGCTTCTGAGTCTCTTGTTTTGTGCGAGAGTGAGGATGTAGTTTTTTGTAATGACATCTTGCTGCCTGTAATGCCAGGTGCGCGGACTGACGAAGGTTCAAGGCTCATCTTGTAACTCTAGGCATCATTCATTACTTTATCGTTCATTTCATTTTCTTAAGCCAAAGGTTTTGCTGAGCAATAATTTTTTCAGGCTTTTCGAATTTTCCCCTATTTTAATTAATTGCTCAGTTATGTCAACATCTTTTTTCCGCAGCTGTTTTACAATTGTATACAGTATTATCAATTTTTGCGGTGCGAGTATTATTCGCAATGTAATCGAGTATTAAGGAGTGACCTTTAAGCAGCTCATTCTGTAGATTTAGATGAGCTTCAGTTACCTTGCGTTTCTTTTTTTGTTTTTTTGTCCAAATTTTCACAAATTGACACTATTTTACGGATACTCTCTAAACAGGAAACAATATTTAATGAGTAATTGAATCAACCAAAGCCTCTGCTGTAGCGTGTTTTAATAATTTTTCAAGCTTTAAGTGGTAAGCGGTTACGCTTCTTACTCGTTTTAATTATGTTAAGACTTGCACTATAACGCCTAGGAAGGAGAAGAGTCTTCAACTCAAGGGATAGAGGCTGGTGAAACTTTTTATTCTTCTCAACTAGTATCTGATCCTTAGCCGTACGCTTAGACAAAAACTCTTAGACAACGTTCAGAACGAGAATATTTGTTAAAACAATTCTTTCACTATTTATCATCAGTTTTGTTGCATCTACAGCTTGCGATTGCACAAACATTGGTCTAACACTTTAATGACAGACTGACAAGTTGCTCACTACTCAACTTTCAATTGGTATTGCTGCGGTTCCTCCTTATTGAGTTATTTATGGCGTCGTGCCAAACTTTGTTGAGAACAGTAGTGATGAAGGTAGTGCTGTATAGTTTTCTGAGAATCCCGAGCAATAAAGTTCAAACTTAGACCTGGTTTCGTGAAGCAAGCATCTTTGATGCGCTTCTGCGACGGAGCGGGTAGTTTGCGGTGCGCGTGATCAATGGAATTTGCTCCCAGATTGAATACCGTACACCTAAGCTTAAGGGACCTCGGTTGATGGGACGGCTACGTTACGTTTAAGTACCAAAGGGGTTGGAAAAATAAATAGGTCGGTTGGACTCCAACAACACACACAGGGAAAAACTTAGAATGAAAAATTTCAAATTACCCCACTAATTTTCACCGTATCTGACCACTTAACATTAGTATCACGCAACGAAGTCAATAATGGGACGTCGAAAACGGCTCTGAATTTCTTGAACGAATTGGCTTGCAATTTTACCCAGGGTGGGTGGGGGGATCAGGCAAATTGGTTAATTTCCAACAGCACCTGCGTAAGAAAAATGAGGCTGAAAAAAATCAATATAATATGCGTGACATATCACTATCAGAGCATTTAAAATAAGGTTGATGTCATCTCACAGCACAGTTTCGTAGAATTTTGGGAACGTTTTGAGGATTTTTAGACAATTTTCTACTCTTTTCATAGAAATTTTCGGATAGACTGCACACCGGCCTCAGTTGCACTCGACACCTGGATGAAGGCTTCTGTCCTTTTGCACTCGGATCCGGAATTATAATGGTCGACCAGGAATCATATCAGTAACATCCCTGGTCAATGAGGCCATCCATTCTAATCTAGTCTACGAGTTAATTATTGAAAAGCAATCAAGCAATAAACAGCGTCGAAGATAATTTGTGACGATGGAACTTTCTCAACAGCTGCCGTTTTTTCTTTGAACAGTGCTTGGTCTTTCATCACCTCGTTAACAGACCTAAAATGACAAAACACGTAGACTATTTTAACACTTTTATGGTTAGTTTTCCACCAAAAACCGCCAATTTGAGGACGACCATTTAGGAAGGAACGAAAAAAAAGAATGTACAAATTGTGAAATTGGGTGACAGCTTTGGTTCTACTGCAAGTCAAAGCCTGCTTAACTCATTTTTACTGTCCATAACAGCCAGTAGAGCTGTGCCGCGTGAGGTAACTTTTCGTGAGGTAACTCTTGCCCCATGTTGGGCATCAAAATGTGCGCCTAATCTCCGTTAATTAGAAAAATGAAGGTTCAAAAAGTTTGAATTCATGAGAGCATTTATCGGCAAGTAAGCTCTCCGAAAATCCAAAAATCATATGTTTCATTTGAATATAACATCAGCAC